>NC_045791.1:33843711-34164156 GCF_009873245.2 Balaenoptera musculus | reverse complement strand
TTAAGGTAATGATCCTACGAAGTGGGACTGTTTTACATATTAAAGGAAATAATATATGTAAAGATCTTAGGACACAGCAGATACTCAATAAGAATTAGCTCCCCTCCACCCCCATCCCCAATTATTTGCCATGAATAGTAACTTAATCTGGAAACAGTGCTCAGAATACATCCTAGATTATATCCAGTTAATTCAGATACCATGTGCGAAAACATATATTTCAAAACAATTTATGCATCTAACCTTGCCATCCCTATACAAATGAATTTTTCTTCAAACTAATGTTGTGAATAACAGAAGATTGGCATGTCATTTGGTGTTTGTTTTAGAGAATCCTTCCTTTGTTGATAAAAAGGGTGAATTTTAATGTTCGAAGCAAGTGAAGCAAAGACTGAGTTAGGAGCTTACTTTTTTGAGCTTCCTTTGACTCTTATGTCCATTGGACCGCCAATTTTGCTTCTTTCACTTAGAAACAGTAAGCAAGGAAACTCACAAAAATATTAAAGCAAGCCAGTTTCCCCTCCCCCACCACATGAACCATGTGGTATTTGATGCAAATGTGGATTATAAGACTCCAGAGAAAATTTGTGGAAAAACGGAGATCTGAAACCATAGCATTATGGAATGTCTTCTAGGGAACTTTTCAATCATGAAGGCTTCCTTGATAAATTTCTGGTGAATCCTGATGGGAGAATACAGAAAACAGATAATTGGAGGCTCTTCCATCTTCTACCTGGAGAGAGATTTACTGTAACACCCCTAGGTTTCTGGGGTAAGGGGAGGGTGATAATCCTTTTGTTACCTACTTCTGCAAAGGGGGGTTTAATTTTAAACATTGGTTTGAAAATAATTTAATTATGTAAATCAATATAACCTAATGGAAAAGTTCGAAGAAGGGAAAAAAAGTGACCATTAATCCCAGTACCTTAAAACAATTATGATAACAATGAGCTGATGTTTATACAGTTTACATAGTTGTAATCATAATATAAATAATCTACTTCTTTTAACATCCTTCATATTTTCCACCTTGAATATAGATTTTATAATGATTGATTTAACACTAGCCTCATATTTCACTTGATGTTTGTAACAATTTACTTAACTACTTTCCTACTTTTAGACATTTAATTGTTTCCAAAGGAGTTGTTTTAAGGATTGTGACAAATATTTCTAAATGCCCGAGTATTTAAAACAAAAAATGAAAACAGTAATGAAAAAACAGACACTCATTTAATGACAAAGGTGGAAGGGCAGCCACTTACCTAGAACCACCTCTATGGCCCTCTGGTCTAGGGGTCATCCCACCTCTGAATAAACACTTCTGTTACCACACTCGGGTTTGGCTGTTCGCTGCTCAAAAGCCAATACTCAAGAGGCAAGTGTTGGTAGAAAGAAAAGTTGCTTTAATCAGAAAAGCTGGCAATCTGGGAGAAGGCAGACCTGTGTCCCGAAAACCAACTCTGAAGATGCTGCTCAGCCACGAAAGTTTTTAAAGGGAAAAGGGGAAGTAATCTCAGTTAATCATTGAGATAGGGGATCAGACTCATCACCATCTCCCACTGCATGCAGACTTGTCGACTCCTTGTGATCTTTCTTTAGATGCTATCTTGTTCCACAGTTTGTTTGTGAGATTACCAAAGGGGAAGCTAGGGAAGAGATCTGGTCATCTGTTAATTACTTATTCTTCATTTCTACTTCTTTGATCTGCCAACTACAAATTGGCACTTGCCATTGGCCACTTTCCCATCTACCTCTACAAGGATTTAAATCATGTGCTGCTGCAACTGCTGACTTTCAACACCCTCTGAAAGGAATACAGGGTGGAGAGTAGAAATGAGGCACTTTGTGCTCTGGGAAAAACTGGCAGAACAGGTCTTCAGACAGATATTTTCAGGAGCCGATTTTATGAGCCCAATTTTTGTATCTCCTCCTATCTAGAAAAGCACTAAAATCCTTCATGGTGATGTCTGCTCCTCGTGACTAGCAGTAACCTGCATGAGACTAGCAGAAACCTTCTGCAAAAAAAATGTGCTTGATTGCATGTACATCAAAATCACATATATAATGACCTTTCCCCTTAGCTCTTTGGAGCAGTTTCTCAGAGCTCTCTGATGCTGTCTCCCAGGCTATAGTCAGTCCTCAGTTTGCCCCAAATAAAACTTAACTCTCAACTCTCACATTGTGCACTTTTTAAAATTGACAATCTATGGAAAGAGCCAACAGATTAGGCAAGGTACTGTGTGATCAAAAGATTTGAAAGGTGTGCTTTGGACTGGAGATGAGTAGAGCATGGGGGTGCCTGGTTTAAGGTTAGTTACAACATAGCTTTGCTCAAGTGACAACACAAAAAGGACCTCCTGCAGAGAGCTTGTTCCTGCAAAGAGCTCTTTCTTGCCAAAAGTTGCTTACACTTCCAGAGGGTGACAAGGATCAAGCCCAAGACACAGTTCTGAAGCAGAGGATCTGGTGGCTTCCTGGAGCTATCTTCCAAATGGCGTCTGTAAATACATGTGTACTTCTAAGGAACTGTTGAGTTCTGCCTACTGTTTTAAGAAAACAAACTATTTTGGTTGTTGAAGGGGGTTTTTTTTTTGCTATTTTTTTACATCCCAAGGATAAGTTGCTTTCTCTTCATCAGCAGTTTCCATAGTGTATAGAGCAGAAGTCTCCAACTGGCAGCCCAGGGGCTAATCATGGCTGCAGATCTGTTTGGTTTAGCCCAAACAGGGTTAAAATTATATGTTAAATTAGTTGCCAACTTTTAAAATTCAAGAGATTTAACATACAGACCTAGATTTTTTTTATCTTTTGAACAATTGGAGGATCTGGTAATATAGAACCTGTATTTTTACTTCCCGAAAACAGCCTGGACCTGACTAGTATCTGTGTCTAAAGAAGGGATATTTTTTTCCTTTACCTCTGGCCAGCATCATTTATTTAAATTATTTTCCTAGCCTCTGTGACATCTGAATTTGCAACTCTCATGTGCTGGATAACTTTTGCCTTTGTGTCTTTGTATCTGCACAAAGATAGAAATACAAGTGAGGAACAAGCAACAGGGGCACAGATTGACTTTTATTTAGGGTAGAAAGCTATTAAACAATCATAACGAGACTTAGTAAATGCAATAGTTGTGTGTGATCTTTACAAGCACAGAGCATAAAAGAAATATGCTGAAGGTGAAAGAAGATGATATGGAGCCACTACTAAGACACTGACTCAGCCCTGAACCAGAGAAGGTTTCTCATTCTACAGAGAGAAAGTTTCTCATTCTACAGAGAAACAAGTAAACACATACCCATGGTCAAGATGGGTATGTGTTTATTTGTTTGCATGTCTAAATTACCATAGGGAGATTGGCCAAAGGATGCTCATCCTACAAAGGACTTAGTTCTTCTCAATTATTCCTTTTATTTTATTTTTGACATTTGGATTAATCTCCACTCAGGCATTCATCTATAGGAAAAGAAAAAGCAAAACATTAACTGGTATCAAGTCACATACTGTGACAGAAGTGTCATCTTAATGGAAATATGGAAACTGATGTGACATTTTTACTTGGCTTTATTAAACTACTTCAAACACAAGTGTAATCAAACACTGGATTTAACAGATTTTTATGATTCATTTTATATTATGTACACAAAAAAATTACTGACAATAATCTGATGAACTCCAATATACCCAACCCTCTGCTTAAGAAATAATCCATTTAAAGAAAAGTTAATTCCCTCTGCACCCTTGCTCTATCACATGTTCTTCCCTACCCCCAACCCTAAGGTAATCCTTATTCTATATTTAATGTTTAGTACTTTTAAGGATGACTTTTTTATTAGAGAGATTCACTGATCAATTATATTTCTTCTTATACTTCAAATTTATATAAATGGCATTATACTTACACATTGTTCTATACCTTGCTTTTTTTTGTTCAACTTTTCAGATTCAACCATGTTAATATTCAGAGTTCTAGCTCATTCATTTTGGCTGCTGTGTGGCATTTTTTGTAAATATACATCTGAAGAATATATATAATATTTTCCAATTTTTTACTAGTAAAAATATTTCTGCATTGAATATTTTGACCTTATTTTTAATGCACCCCTTAAACCTATGAGGGCAATTGCAGCTGGCTCATAGGATTTATATCTTTTCCACATCACTAGATTTTGCCAAATTCTTTCCAATGAGGTATACCTATTAACACTCATACTAGCATTGTAAGAGAGTTGTTTTGCTATAACATTGTCAATACTTAAAAAAAAAATTACTTAACAAAACCAAGAGGTATAAAGTGGTATTTCGAAGAAGAACTACAATCCTGCAGCCTGTGGAACAAAAACCACATTCACAGAAAGATAGACAAGATGAAAAGGCAAAGGGCTATGAACCAGATGAAGGAACAAGATAAAACCCCAGAAAAACAACTAAATGAAACAGAGATAGGAAACCTTCCAGAAAAAAAATTCAGAATAAGGACAGTGAAGATGATCCAGGACCTCGGAAAAAGAATGGAGGCAAAGATCGAGAATATTCAAGAAATGTTTAACAAAGACCTAGAAGAATTAAAGAACAAACACCTAGAAGAATTAAAGGACAAACAAACACAGATGAACAATGCAATAACTGAGATGAAAAATACACTAGAAGGAATCAGTAGCAGAATAACTGAGGCAGAAAAACGGATAAGTGACCTGGAAGACAGAATGGTGGAATTCTCTGCCGCAGAACAGAATAAAGAAAAAAGAATGAAAAGAAATGAAGACAGCCTAAGAGACCGCTGGGACAACATTAAATGCAACAACATTTGCATTATAGGGGTCCCAGAAGGAGAAGAGAGAGAGAAAGGACCTGAGAAAATATTTGAAGAGATTATAGTTGAAAACTTCCCTAACATGGGAAAGGAAATAGCCACCCAAGTCCAGGAAGCGCAGCAAGTCCCAGGCAGGATAAGCCCAAGGAGAAACATGCTGAGACACATAGTAATCAAACTGACAAAAATTAAAGACAAAGAAAAATTATTGAAATCAACAAAGGAAAAATGACAAATAACATACAAGGGAACTCCCATGAGGTTAACAGCTGATTTCTCAGCAGGAACTCTACAAGCCAGAAGGGAGTGGCATGATATACTTAAAGTAATGAAAGGGAAGAACCTACAACCAAGATTACTCTACCCAGCAAGGATCTCATTCAGATTCGATGGAGAAATCAAAAGCTTAACAGACAAGCAAAAGCTAAGAGAATTCAGCACCACCAAACCAGCTCTACAACAAATGCTAAAGGAACTTAGCTAAGTGGGAAACACAAGAGAATAAAAGGACCTACAAAAACAAACCCAAAACAATTAAGAAAATGGTAACAGGAACATACATATCGATAATTACCTTAAATGTGAATGGATTAAATGCTCCAACCAAAAGACCACAGGCTTGCTGAATGGATACAAAAACAAGACCCATATATATGCTGTCTACAAGAGACCCACTTCAGACCTAGGGACACATACACACTGAAAGTGAGGGGATGAAAAAAGATATTCCATGCAAATGGAAATCAAAAGAAAGCTGGAGTAGCAATACTCATATCAGATAAAATAGACTTTATAATAAAGTATGTTACAAGAGACAAGGAAGGACACTACATCATGATCAAGGGATCAATCCAAAAAGAAGATATAACAATTATAAATATATATGCACCCAACATAGGAGCACCTCAATACATAAGGCAACTGCTAATAGCTATAAAAGAGGAAATTAACCATAACACAATAGTAGTGGAGGACTTTAACACCTCACTTATACCAATGGACAGATCATCCAAAATGAAAATAAATAAGGAAACACAAGCTTTAAATGACACAATAGACCAGATAGATTTAATTGATATTTATAGGAGATTCCATCCAAAAACAGCAGATTACACTTTCTTCTCAAGTGCACATGCAACATTCTCCAGGGTTGATCACATCTTGTGTCACAAATCAAGCTTCAGTAAATTTAAGAAAATTGAAATCATATCAAGCATCTTTTGTGACCACAACGCTATGAGATTAGAAATCAATTACAGGGAAACAAACAAACAAAAAACACAAATACATGGAGGCTAAACAATATGTTACTAAATAACCAAGGCATCACTGAAAAAATCAAAGAGGAAATCAAAAATACCTAGAGACAAATGACAACGAAAACATGACAATCCAAAACCTATAGGATGCAGCAAAAGCAGTTCTAAGACGGAAGCCTTAGAGCAATACAAGCCTACCCCAAGAAACAAGAAAAATCTCAAATCAACAATCTAACGTTACACCTAGAGGAACTAGAGAAAGAAGAACAAACAAAACCCAAAGTTAGTAGATGGAAAGAAACCATAAAGATCAGAGCAGAAATAAATGAAATAGAAACAAAGAAAACAATAGCAAAGATCAATAAAACTAAAAGCTGGTTCTTTGAGGAGATAAACAAAATTGATAAACCATTAGCCAGACTCATCAAGGATTAATCTCCAAAATATATAAACAGCTCATGCAGCTCAATAACAAAAAAACGAACAACCCAATCCAAAAATGGGCAGAAAACCTAAATAGACATTTCTCCAAAGAAGATAAATAGGTTGCAAACAAACACATGAAAGGATGCTCAACATCACTAATCATTAGAGAAATGCAAATCAAAACTACAATGAGGTATATTAACGCATGTATGTGGAACCTAGAAAAATGGTACAGATGAGCCAGTTTGCAGGGCAGAAGTTGAGACACAGATGTAGAGAACAAACGTATGGACACCAAGGCGGGAAAGTGGTGGTGGTGGTGGTGGTGTGATGAATTGGGAGATTGGGATAGACATGTATACACTAATATGTATAAAATTGATAACTATTAAGAACCTGCTGTATAAAAAAACAAATAAAATAAATTCAAAAAAAAATAAAGTGGTATTTCAGTGTTGATTTAATTTTCATTATTTGTGAAGTTTAGCATCTTTTTGTATGCTTTGTGTTTTCTCCTTGTTTTTTGTTTTGTTTAACTTCATTTTATTTATTTATTTTTTTGGCCGTGTTGCACGTCCTGTGGGATCTTAGTTCCCCAACCAGGAATCGAACCTGTGCCCACGGCAGTAGAGCCATGGAGCCCTAACCACTGGACCTCCAGGGAATTCCCTGGGTTTTCTTTTTAGATTGTTGTTTCAAACCCTTTGTCCAGTTTTTTTCTCTTGGATTGTTAATTTGAGTTTTAAAAGTCATAATGATAATATATTTTATGACAATAAACTGGCTATGTGCACTGACATAGTCTCCATTTCCTATGTCACACCTTTTGAGAATGATGTTAAAAAAACCAAAATTCAGAAATACATCTTTGATGCCGTGAACACATACTAAAGTTAACAGGTCTGGCTGCCAATTATGTTTTCTTAAAATTATTACTGACTTCTCTTCATATATGCTGGTACAACCCTGATTGATTTAAACTGGTCTAGGGCCATTAAAAGATCTTTTACCCAGTTTGCTAGTGGAAATTTCAGAAGGAAAACTGCAGTTTAGACTGATTCATGTAGCTATGTTAAATGCATCAAAAAGTCACTTGGATTTATTGCTGGTGGATTTGAAATTTTGCCCACATTATGCTTATGTAAATTAATACCTCACTGGATTATAAATGGAGACAGATCTCTTCAAGTATTGGGCATTTTCTTTAATGTCAACCATTATTTCTAAAGAGCATTCCTTGTATTGTAAATCTGTTTTTATCAGAGGAAAATTTCTTTCTTGTTTTTCTTTTTTTTTCACTTGTGTAAGATAGTGCTTGCCATGACTGATAAACTCGTGTTTCTCAATATATTCTGCCTTTCAGCAAAGCCACTCTGTTTCAAGAAGTAACAGATCACCTCAGCTTATTTCCCTGATACAAGTTTGAATGGCACAGGCATAGTTCTCACTCAACCTGTGTATGTAGAGAGATAGCAAAGAGGTAGCTTGGATAAGTACACAAGTACAAGAATAAGCTATTTTATTTCTTTATAGATAAATTTTGAGACAGAGTATATCTATGAAGATCTTCTTGAGAGTAGGAATTCAGTAAACATAAAGTGCTAACATTTCCTTGATTTTTATGAGTAACAGGGGCAACTGGAAGTCAAATTCAAAGTAAACATGAATAAACACAGAGGACAAACTGAAAAGATTTTGAAGCAGATGTGAAGCTGTGAGTCTATTTTGGAGACAGATCTAAAATTTAAAATGCACAGAAATCAAGAATAGTTAGAAAAAAGGTAGCTGCCTAAAGTCACTTTCTGGAGTAGTGAGACTCCAAAAGACAGGAGACAAATGAACACAACTAACACAAACAAAGCGTATCCTCAAGACACTTGAGGGATAATGATTGAGTCATAATCATATTGATGCCACAAACACAGACAAGGTCCTTCTGATCTCGTAGAACCTGGTATAAAATCACTGTGGTAAATGATGTTGGTGAAGTGTGAATGACAGAGAGCCATAAATCACAGTTGATCTGAGTGCTTTGGAAAACAAAGAAAAAATTTTTTTAGCATCTTTATTGGAGTATAATTGCTTTACAATGGTGTGTTAGTTTCTGCTGTATAACAAAGTGTATCAGCTATACGTATACATATATCCCCATATCCCCTCCCTCTTGCATCTCCCTCCCACCCTCCCTATCCCTCCCCTCTAGGTGGTCACAAAGCACCCAGCTGATCTCCCTGTGCTATGCGGCTGCTTCCCACTAGCTATCTATTTTACATTTGGTAGTGTATATATGTCCATGCCACTCTCTAACATCGTCCCAGCTTGCCCTTCCCCTTCCCTGTGTCCCCAAGTCCATTCTCTATGTCTGCATCTTTATTCCTATCTTGCCCCTAGGTTCTTCATAACCACTTTTTTATATTTTTTTAGATTCCATATATATGTGTTAGCATATGGTATTTGTTTTTCTCCTTCTGACTCACTTCACTCTGTATGACAGACTCTAGGTCCATCCACCTCACTACAAATAACTCAATTTCGTTTCTGTTTATGGCTGAGTAATATTCCATTGTATATATGTGCCACATCTTCTTTATCCATTCATCTGTCGACGGACACTTAGGTTGCTTCCATGTCCTGGTTATTGTGAATAGTGCTGCAGTGAACATTGTGGTACATGACTCTTTTTTAATTATGGTTTTCTCAGGGTATATGCCCAGCAGTGGGATTGCTGGGTCATATGGTAGTTCTATTTTTAGTTTTTTAAGGAACCTCCATACTGTTCTCCATAGTGGCTGTATCAATGTACATTCCCACCAACAGTGCAAGAGGGTTCTCTTTTCTCCACACCCTCTCCAGCATTTATTGTTGGTAGACTTTTTGATGATGGCCATTCTGACTGGTGTGAAGTGATACCTCATTGTAGTTTTGATTTGCATTTCTCTAATAATTAGTGATGTTGAGCATCCTTTCATGTGTTTGCTGGCAATCTGTATATCATCTTTGGAGAAATGTCTTTTTAGGTCTTCTGCCCATTTTTGGATTTGGTTGTTTGGTTTTTTTGATGTTGAGCTTCATGAACTGCTTGTATATTTTGAAGATTAATCCTTTGTCAGTTGCTTTGTTTGCAAATATTTTCTCCCATTCTGAGGGTTGTCTTTTCATCTTGTTTATGGTTTCCTTTGTTGTGCAAAAGCTTTTAAATTTCATTAGGTCCCATTTGTTTATTTTTGTTTTTATTTCCTTTTCTCTAGGAGGTGAGTCAAAAAGGATCTTGCTGTGATTTATGTCGTACAGTGTTCTGCATATGTTTTCCTCTAAGAGTATTATAGTGTCTGGCCTTACATTTAGGTCTTTAATCCATTTTGAGTTTATTGTTGTGTATGGTGTTATGGAGTGTTCTAATTTCATTCGTTTACATGTAGCTGTCCAGTTTTCCCAGCACCACTTATGGAAGAGGCTGTGTTTTCTCCATTGTATGTTCCTGCCTCCTTTGTTGTAAATTAGGTGCCCATATGTGCGTGGGTTTATCTCTGGGCTTTCTATCCTGTTTCATCGATCTATATTTCTGTTTTTGTGCCAGTATAATACTGTCTTGATGACTGTAGCTTTGTAGTATAGTCTGAAGTCTGGGAGCCTGATTCCTCCAACTCCTTTTTTCTTCCTCAAGATTGCCTTGGCTATTCGGGGTCTTTTGTGTATCCATACAAATTGTGAAATTTTTTGTTCTAGTTCTGTGAAATATGCCATTGGTAGTTTGATAGGGATTGCATTGAATCTGTAGATTGCTTTACTTAGTATAGTCATTTTCACAATGTTGATTCTTCCAACCAAGAACATGGTATATCTCTCCATCTGCTTGTATCATCTTTAATTTATTTTATCAGTGTCTTATAGTTTTCTGCATACAGGTCTTTTGTCTCCTTGGGTAGGTTTATTCCTAGGCATTTTACTCTGTTTGTTGCAGTGGTAAATGGGAGTGTTTCCTTAATTTCTGTTTCAGATTTTTCATCATTGGCATATTGGAATGAAAGAGATTTCTGTGCATTAGTTTTGTATCCTGCTACTATATCAAATTCATTGATTACCTCTAACAGTTTTTTGGTAACATCTTTAGGATTCTCTATGTATTGTATCATGTCATCTGCAAACAGTGACAATTTTACTTCTACTTTTCTGATTTGGATTTCTTTTTCTTCTCTGGTTGCTGTGGCTAAAACTTCGAAATCAATGTTGAATAATAGTGGTGAGAGTGGGCAACCTTGTCTTTTTCCTGATCTTAGTGAAAACAGTTTCAGTTTTTCAACATTGAGAATGATGTTAGATGTGGGTTTGTCATATATAGCCTTTATTATGTTGAAGTAAGTTCCCTCTATGCCTACTTTCTGGAGGGTTTTTATCATAAATATGTGTTGAATTTTGTTGAAAGCGTTTTCTGCATCTAAGGAGATTATCATAT
Organism: Balaenoptera musculus; assembly: GCF_009873245.2. Lineage (NCBI taxonomy): Eukaryota > Metazoa > Chordata > Mammalia > Artiodactyla > Balaenopteridae > Balaenoptera > Balaenoptera musculus. The sequence continues at coordinate 34,153,202 of NC_045791.1, read as the reverse complement.
GGTTTTTCTCCTTCAATTTGTTAATACTGGTGTATAACATTGATTGATTTTGCGTATATTGAAGAATCCTTGCATTCCTGGGATAAACACCACTTGATCATGGTGTATGATCCTTTTAATGTGCTATTGGATTCTGTTTGCTATTATTTTGTTGAGGATTTTTTAATCTAAGTTCATCAGTGTTTTTGGCCTGTAGTTTACTTTTTTTGTGACATCTTTGTCTGGTTTTGGTATCAGGGTGATGGTGGCCTCATAGAATGACTTTGGGAGTGTTCCTCCCTCTGCTATATTTTGGATGAGTTTGAGAAGGATAGGTGTTCACTCTTCTCTAAATGTTTGATAGAATTTGCCTGTGAAGCCATCTGGTCCTGGGCTTTTCTTTGTTGGAAGATTTTTAATCACAGTTTCAACTTCAGTGCTTGTGATTGGTCTGTTTATATTTCCTGTTTCTTCCTGGTTCAGTCTCAGAAGGTTGTGCTTTTCTAAGAATTTGTCCATTTCTTCCAGGTTGTCCATTTTACTGGCAGATAGTTGCTTGTAGTAATCTCTCATGATCCTTTGTATTTCTGCAGTATCAGTTGTGACTTCTCCTTTTTCATTTCTAATTCTATTGATTTGAGTCTTTTCCCTTTTTTTTGATCAGTCTGGCTAATGGTTTATCAATTTTGTTTATCTTCTCAAAGAACCAGATTTTAGTTTTATTGTTCTTTGCTATCATTTACTTCATGTCTTTTTCATTTATTTCTGATCTGATCTTTATGATTTCTTTCCTTCTGCTAACTTTGGGGGTTTTTTGTTCTTCTTTCTCTAATTGCTTTAGGTGAAAAGTTAGGTAGTTTATTTGAGATTTTTCTTATTCCTAGAGGTAGGCTATTGTATTGCTATAAACTTCCCTCTTAGAACTGTTTTGCTGCATCCCATAGGTTTTGGGTCGTCGTGTTTTTATTGTCATTTGTTTCTAGGTATTTTTTGATTTCCTCTTTGATTTCTACAGTGATATCTTGGTTATTTAGTAGTGTATTGTTTAGCCTCAATGTGTTTGTATTTTTTACAGTTTTTTTCCTGTAATTGATATCTAGTCTTATAGCATTGCGGTCAGGAAAGTTACTTGATATGATTTCAATTTTCTTAAATTTACCAAGGCTTGATTTGTGACCCAAGATATGATCTATCCTGGAGAATGTTCCATGAACACTTGAGAAGAACGTGTATTCTGTTGTTTTTGGATGGAATGTCCTATAAGTATCAATTAGGTCCATCTTGTTTAATGTATCATTTAAAGCCTGTGTTTCCTTATTTACTTTCATTTTGGATGATCTGTCCATTGGTGAAAGTGGGGTGTTAAAGTCCCCTACTATTATTGTGTTACTATTTCCACTTTTATGGCTGTTAGCATTTGCCTTATGTATTGACGTGCTTCCTTTTTGGGTGCATAACTGTTTAAAATTGTTATATCTTCTTCTTGGTTTGATCCCTTCATCATTACATAGTGTCCTTCTTTGTCTCTTGTAATAGTCTTTATTTTAAAGTCATTTTGTCTGATATGAGAATTGCTACTCCAGCTTTCTTTTGATTTCCATTTGCATGGAATATCTTTTTCCATCCCCTCATTTTCAGTCTCTGTGTGTCCCTAGGTCTGAAGTGGGTTTCTTGTAGACAACATATATACAGGTCTTGTTTTTGTGTCCATTCTGCCAGTCTGTGCCTTTTGGTTGGAGCATTTAATCCATTTACATTTAAAGTAGTTATCGATATGTATATTCCTATTACCATTTTCTTAATTGTCTTGGGTTTGTTATTGTAGGTCTTTTCCTTCTCTTGTGTCTCCTGCCTAGAGAAGTTCCTTTAGCATTTGTTGTAAACCTAGTTTGGTGGTGCTGAATTCTCTTAACTTTTGCTTGTCTGTAAAGGTTTGAATTTCTCCATCGAATGTGAATGAGATCCTTGCTAGATAGAGTAATCTTGGTTGTACTTTTTTCCCTTTCTTTACTTTAAGTATATCCTGCTACTCCCTTCTGGCTTGCAGAGTTTCTGCTGAAAGATCAGCTGTAACCTTATGGGGATTCCCTTGTGTGTTATTTGTTGTTTTTCTCTTGCTGCTTTTAATATTTTTGCTTTGTATTTAATTTTTGATAGTTTGATTAATATGAGTCTTGGCATGTTTCTCCTTGGATTTATCCTTTATGGGACTCTCTGCTCTTCGTGGACTTGATTGACTATTTCTTTTCCCATATTAGGGAAGTTTTCAACTATGGTCTCTTCAAATATTTTCTCAGTCCCTTTCTTTTTCTCTTCTTCTGGGTCCCCTACAATTTGAATGTTGGTACGTTTAATGTTGTCCCCAAGGTCTCTGAGACTGTCCTCAATTCTTTTCATTCTTTTTTCTTTATTCTGCTCTGCAGTATTTATTTCCACTATTTTATCTTCCAGGTCACTTATCCGTTCTTCTGCCTCAGTTATTCTGCTGTTGATTCCTTCTAGAGAATTTTTAATTTCATTTACTGTGTTGTTCATCATTGTTTATTTGCTCTTTACTTCTTCTAGTTCCTTGTTAAACATTTCTTGTATTTTCTGCATTCTATTTCCAAGATTTTGTATCATCTTTACTATCATTACCCTGAATTCTTTTTCAGGTAGACTGCCTATTTCCTCTTCACTTGTTTGGCTTGGTGGGTTTTTACCGTGCTCCTTCATCTGCTGTGTGTTTCTCTGTCTTCCCATTTTGCTTAACTTACTGTGTTTGGGGTCTCCTTATCCCAGGCTGTAGGTTTGTAGTTCCCATTGTTTTTGGTGTCTGCCCCCAGTGGGTGAGGTTGGTTTAGTGGGGTTGTAGGCTTCCCTGTGGAAGGGGCCGGTGCCTGTGTTCTGGTGGATGAAGCTGGATCTTGTCTTTCTGGTGTGCAGGACTGTGTCCAGTTGTGTGTTTTGGGGTGTCTGTGACCCTATTATGATTTTAGGCAGCCTCTCTGCTAATGGGTGGGGTTGTGTTCCTGTCTTTCTAGTTGTTTGACATGGGGTGTCCAGCACTGGAGCTTGCTGGTCATTGAGTGGAGCTGGGTCTTAGCGTTGAGATGGAGATCTCTTGGAGAGTTCTCACCGATTGATATTACGAGGAGCCGGGAGGTCTCTGCTGCGCCTATGTCTGGAGCTTGGCTCTCCCACCTTAGAATCTCAGGCCTGACACCCGGCCGGAGCACCAAGACCCTGTCAGCCACACTGCTCTCTCGGCCCTGGTTCATGTGCTTCCCATCACTCCACCAGCTCCTGCCTCCACACCTCCCTCTGTTTTGGTTTGATCTTTACTTCCCATGCCGGGTGGAGGGTGTAGGGCAGTGCAGAGGATGCCAGTGGGCAGTTGCCCCTCCGCATCAACAAAGAAAGTACTTCACAATGAATTTCTAAAATGAGTCAGACTATCTGGTCCAAGAAAGAGAGACAACTAGGATGTGACTGTGCTTCACATAGGCTATGTCAGAGGAATAGTTTTCAGTCAGGAATTTGCCATGGTACAGTGAGGTGGCATAACAAAAGAGAAATGTTCACGAGTGCCAGAGGATCAATGTGAGAATATATCTGTTATCATTAGCAGGAATACATAACCATTGGAACAAAATTTATAGCAAGTAATTGAGATATTATTCCTGAACCTACCCAGAAATATATATTTTTAAAATATCAGTACAGGGTCAGGAGAGCTGATCCATGAGACCTTAGGAGGTCCTACCATCTGCAACAAATTTTATGAAACCTTAAGCAGGTATTCACCCGGTTTCCTCTTATAAATTAAAAGCCTTTGCATTTTTGCACTTTAGTGTCTCTTTAAGGCTGCATTTATATGGTTCCTGTATATGGTCTAATTCTCTTTGTTGTGCTTTTAAGAGAACGCAATGAAAACAATCTCCGTATGAGTTCATAATAGTCATCCTTGAACTTGGACTTACATTTCTCTGTATGAATCTGTGAATAGGTTTAAGTGTCTTCTGCATTTTCTGTCTGGTAACTGGTAGCACTTAGTATTTAGTGGGACAGCCCAGAGTTAAATATGTCCTTGGGGAAGGTGAGAGAGCGGTGCCTGAGGAAACCATCTTAGCCTCAACATTTACGTGAACTTTGCTTTCTTTTTCTGCAATAGACCAAAGTTGGCTTTAACATTATGACATGTTTTTTTTTTTAATTTTACTGGAGTATAGTTAATTTACAATGTTGTGTTAGTTTCAGGTGTACAGCAAAGTGATTCAGTTATACATATACACATATTCAGTCTTTTTTAGATTCTTTCCTCAAATAGGTTATCACAGAATACTGAGTAGAGTTCCCTATGCTATACAGTAGGTCCTTGTTGGTTATCTATCTTATGTATAGTAATGTGTATGTGTTCATCCTAAGCTCCTGATTTATCCCTCCCCCCATGACATGTTTTAAATGACTTATAGTCAAGTCAAATTTGTGCTTTAAAGAGGTGCACATGCTTATCCCATGTCTTCTTGCAAGCACAAGCACATGGGGCAAACACCAGTGTGCTGCCTGCCCCAAGTTGAGAAGCACAAGAGTAAAGGACCTGGTTCTGTTCTACAAGATCATTCACTTCATAAATCCTTAATGAGGACTGACTACGTGCCTGCCACTGGGTGAGGTTGGGAATACAGCAGTGAACAACACTTAAGACTTAGAGTTTAGTACTAATCAGTTTATACCTATAGATATTTCTTCCCTGTGTATAGATAACACTAATGCAAACAAGCCAATGAAAGTACTGAGTACTGGAAGGGATGAAGGTTGGTCCAGGTGGTGGAGGAGATCTGCAAGTAGGAATAGAAACTTGGTGGCATATTAACTGGGAAGCTGCATATGGGTGTCAGTTATTAACAGGGTTGACACTGCAAGGCACCTCCTTTTAGAACTTAAAGTTTCTCCAAGCACTAGCTTCTCCTCTTGGACAGTGTTAGGGATTAAACTGGGTGCCCTTCAAATTCATGCTGCAGTCCTTTAGGGAAGTAATTAAGTTTAAATGAAGTCATAAAGGTGGGGCCCTAATCTGATAGGACTGATATCCTTATCAGAAGAGGAAGAGACACCAGAGATCTCTCCCTTTCCATGTAATCACAGAGGAAAAGCCATGTAAGAACACAGTGAGAAGGCAGTTTTCTACAAACCAGGAAGAAAGACGTCACCAGAAACCAACCCTGGCACCTTAATCTTGGACTTCCAGTCTCCAGAACTGTGAGAAAATAAAATTCTGTTGTTTAAGTAACACATTCTATGATATTTTGTTATGGCAGTTTGAGCTGACTAATATAGACAGCCAGCGTGATATGATTCATTCATTCAAAAGAGATTGACTGGGCTTCCCTGGTGGCTCAGTGGTTGGGAATCTGCCTGCCAATGCAGGGGACACGGGTTCGAGCCCTGGTCTGGGAAGATCCTACATGCCGCAGAGCAACTAAGCCCATGAGCCACAACTACTGAGCCTGCGTGTCTGGAGCCTGTGCTCCACAACGGGAGAGGCCCGTGCACCGCGATGAAGAGTGGCCCCCGCTCGCCACAACTGGAGAAAGCCCTCACACAGAAACGAAGACCCAACACAGCCAAAAATAAATAAATAAATAATAAATAAATAAATAAATAAATAAAAAGAGATTGACTGAGCATCACCTACTATGTGTCTAGCGCTGTGACCAAAACAGACAAAATCTCTGCATTTGTGGAGCTTACACTCTACTGGAGAGAGACAGACAATATACAGAATGCATAAGTAAAATATGTAATATGTATAGTGAATGGTGATAAATGATATGGAGAAAAATAAAGCAGAGAAAGAGGGATAAGGAGTACCAGGGGGCAGGAAGAAGATACAAGAGGGGTTTGAGAATATAATGAATAAACATAATTTCTATTTAAAAAATATCTTTTCTTTCCCTATGCTGAGAATAGAGTAAAGATGGAGAGCAGTGGGAGTTCCCTGGTGGCCTAATGGTTAGGATTCGGTGCTTTCACTGCAGAGGCCAGGGTTCAATCCCTGGTCAGGGAAGCATCACACATGCCGCTCAGTGTGGCCAAAGTACACACACACACACACACACACACACACACACAAAAGAGGGAGAGCGGTTAGGAGTCAATTGTAATCATCAAAACAAAATATGATCACCTTGAACCAGGATGATAGTGCTGGGAATGATAAGAAAATGTCAGATTTTGGATTTTGAAGGCAGAGCCATCCAGATTAAATTTACATAGTGAGAAAAAGAAAAGAGTGAAGGATGACTTCAAGGTTATTGGCCTAAGTAACTGGAAGGATAAGAGTTGTCATTAATTGAGATGGGGAAGACAATGGAAAGAAGAGACGGTACATGAAGATCAAGAGTTTAGTTGTGGGCATGAGTTCCACAAGACTGTCATTCCAGTGGAGATGCTAAGTAGACATTAGATACATGAGTCTGGGGTTCAGAGGAGCTGCCTGGATTGTACTGTACATGGTAGGTAAAAACTGGGGGGAGCCTTCAATGCATCTATGGTATTAAAGGCACTAAAGTCTGGAGAAAATTAAGGATACAAGATTGAGTTCTGAGATTCCAATAATAAGAGACTGGGGAAATGAAGAATGAGCAAAGAAGGCAGAGAAGCAATTCAAGTCAGTTCTCTCAAGTCAGAACATGCAGTCTTGAAGCCAAAAGGAGATACGTATCAAGCAGAAGTGGTGAGGTCCTATGAAAAGGAGTTAGAATCAGGACTGGAGGTCCTAGCAGGGCTGAAGAATTACTGGAGTCAGGGCATTATAGCAAGGTAGAAGGAATTCAGGTAGATGCAGTAAGAATTTTGGGAGCTTGAAACTGAGTTGATGGAGGGTTGTAGTTAGATCTTGATTATGACAAAGTGTAGGTGTGAGCATGGGAATGAGTGGCTGAAGTGTGGAGGACAAGGTATAACTTCCAGGACATTACAGATGAGGGGTAAATGATCTGAGAGTCCAGAGGATTGGAATGTGGGTATTCAAAGCACCAAAATGTGGGTAGTATTTGAAGAGTGTGATAGCAATCCAGTAGTTAAAATCATCCAGAATGAGGGGTATAAACTGAGGTGGTGGGTGGTACAGTTTGATGACACTAGATAAAAAGCTGGGGTTTTAAAGAAAGATTGGAAAGAGAGTGGTCTGGAAGCAGCATGAGGTGCAGAGATGACACTCAGCCCATTTCCAGGGCCCGTGGTACCAGGGGGTGGGAGAGGAAACAGCTGTCACTTTAGAGGGACCAAAGACAGAGCCTTCAGTGGGTGTCAGAGTTCCATTAGAGCAAAAAGGTGAACCTTCTGAAGAGACTCTTCAGAAGAATTTGAGAATATGAGTGTTTTATTGATGACTGATACTAAAGTTCCAGAAGGCATTGGAAGGGTGTCAAGGGTTAGAAAATTGGGGAGTGTACAGAGCCATATGTGGATTTGATTCTAGGGGTTGAAGGGTGACTTGGGAATCCTAGATATTCTCAAGTGTCTAACATTACAGGAATGGAGGGCATAAAAAGAATTGTCCAGATGGTGGGAGTCTGGGAAGAGCAAGTGGTTGGGAGGAGGCACAGTCTTTATAGAAGCCTGTGGAAGAATTCTTTGTCTCTCCCTTTCACTCCTCCCAGGGGAGGCCTGGAGGCTGGGGAGGGTTAGTCTTACGTGGAATGTGTGCAATGGTAATATATCATGTAATTTTGGAGATTTTAAAATATTGAAGTATAGTTGATTTACAGTGTTGTGTTAGTTTCTGGTGTACAGCAAAGTGATTCCGTTTATATATATTCTTTTTCATATTCTTTTCCATTGGGGTTTATTATAGGATATTGAATCTAGTTCCCTGTGCTATACAGTAGGACTTTGTTGTTTATGTATTTTATATATAGTAACTTGTATCTGCTAAACCCAAACTCCTAATTTATCCCTCCCCCACCCCCTATCCCCTTTGGTAATCATGAATTTGTTTTCTATGTTTGTGAGTCTGTTTCTCTTTTGTAAATAGGTTCATTTTGTGCCATATTTGAGATTCCACATATAAGTAATATCATATGGTATTCGTCTTTCTCTTTCTGACTTACTTCACTTCGTATGATAATGTCTAGGTCCATCCATGTTGCTGCAAATGGCATTATTTCATTCTTTTTAATGGCTTAGTAATATTCCATTGTTTATACATACCATACCTTCTTTATCCATTCATCTGTCAATGGACACTTAGGTTGCTTCCACATCTTGGCTATTGTAAATAGTGCTGCTATGAACATTGGGGTGCATGTGTCTTTTTGAATTATAGTTTTGTCTGGATATGCCCAGGAGTGGGATTGCTGGATCATATAGCAACTCTGTTCTTAGTTTTTTAAGGAACCTCCATACTGTTCTCCATAGTGGCTGCACCAATTTACATTCCCACCAATAGTGTTAGGAGAGTTCCCTTTTCTCCACACCCTCTCCAGCATTTGTTATTTGTAGACTTTCTAATGATGACCATTCTGACTTGTGTGAGGTGGTACCTCATTGTAGTTTTGATGTACATTTCTCTAATAATTAGTGATGTTGAGCATCTTTTCATGTGCCTGTTGGCCATCTGTATGCCTTCTTTGGAGAAATGTCTATTTAGGTCTTTTGCTCATTTTTTGATTGGCTTGTTTGCTTTTTTGTTATTGAGTTGTATGAGCTGTTTGCATATTTTGGAAATTAATTATTGAGATTTAAATGGCAGTTTTTACTCAGCTTACTGATATTTAGAATACAAACTTTATTTCTCTCTCACACACATTTCTGATACTTATTCTAAGCATTACATGCCCACAAGCAGCTCTTTAGTGTTTCCTGGCAAAGGTTTTTCTTCCATGCATAGAGAGTGGCCATGGCCTTGCTACATTTCTAGACATGTTCATACTAAAGGAAGATGTCCTTTCCCAAGGTGGGAGTAATTCCCCTGGATGATTGTTTGAAGAGAGCAAGCATTTCTCTCTGCTAAATGCTCTGAGTCCCCCACTTCGCCACCAAAGCAAATAAGCACAGGTTAGGAAATATAAACAGGCATCTTTATAGACAGTATGAACAGATCATAATTTATCATTTATTAATTATAGCTATCTAATCTGTTTCCAGATAGCAGCTTATGATAATAAAATATACAATAAAGTTGTTAAAATTAACAGAAAATTAAAAATATTGAAGAAAAATAAACCACCATATACTAATCATTCAGGTTAATGAGTTACTATAACAAACATTAAATTTTTTTCTGAGCCTCCTGAGGTCAAAGCAAAAAGGGATGAATTATAAGGTTCTTATCCACTTTGTGATAGGACTAATGATATTTCTGAGTGCCTGTTATGTGTCACTTTTGTTATAATATAAACCTTACAGCCACCCCATGAGATTAATTCACCATCCCCATTTTAATATGAGGAAATGAAGATTCATAAAAGGAAAATGCCTTTGCCAAGATCAAATGACTGGAAATCATAAAAGTATTTTGTCTACAGCTGAACCCTGTCTTTGTTCTTTCTAAAATCCAGGAACATGGTAATAAATTTTAACTTAGTAAAGGTGTTTCTGCAAATCTTCCTTTGATATCATTGCCTGGGAGCAAAAGGAAAGGAAAAATTTGATATTCAATCACTGTAGTCTGTAGGCAATTATTTTCCTTGCCATGACCAACAACAGGTTGTAAACTTTTTATCAGTTTCTACTTGCCAGAATATAAGGAAGGATAGTTTGTTAGAGTGAAGAACAGTGTTTTAAATATGGTTTCTTCTTCTTAAGTGCTTTCTACATTCTAATAATAAAATTAATTAAATCCACACTCTTTGTTATTTACTCTATGTTAGTTTCCTGGGGCTGCTGTAAGAAATTTCTACAAACTGAGTGGCTTAAAACAATGAGAATTTATTTCTCTCATAGTTCTGGAGGCCGGAAGTCCAAAAATTAAGATATCAGCAGGAGCACATTTCCTGTTGAGGCTCAAGGTTAGAATCCCTTATTTGTCTCTTCCAGATTCTGGTGATTGTTGTCATTCTTTTACTTGTAGCTACATCACTCCGATCTCTGCCTCTGTGATCATATTGCCTCCTCTCCTGTGTGTCTGTGACTGATATCTCTCCAACTGTCTCTTATAAGGACACCACTTGTAATTAGGGCACACCTGGATAATCCAAGATAATCTCTGCCTCTAAAGACCCTTAACTTCATCATATTTTTGCCATAAAATATAATATTCACTTTTTTGCCATGTAAGGTAATAGTCATATATTCAAGGATCAGAAAGTGAATGTATCTTTGGGGTGTCATTTTTTCAGTTTGCCACAATTTTCTTTCTGGCTGCCAAAGTTTCACCTCTGTCCCATATGCAAAATACAGCCAGCCCATTCCAACATCTTCAAAAGTCTTAACTCATTTTAGTATCCACTGAAGTCCAAAATTTCATCTAAAGAACATTAGCTCAAAAGCCCCAGATCTCATCCTGTAAATAATCTAAATCAAGTATAGGTGACAGTCGGGCATGATTCCTCCTGGGGCAAAATTTATCTCCATCTATCTATGTGTGAGACCAGAACACAAGCTGTCTACTTCCAAAATTCAACTTGAGGACAGGTATACTATAACAGTTATAGACATGCTCATTCCAAAAGAATGAAAGTGGAAGGAATAAAGGGGTTACCAGTTCTAAGCAAGTTCCAAATCCTGCAAGACAAATATCAGGTTTCTAGGCCTACGAATAATCCTCTGTCACTCAGCTCTGTAGCCCTTTGCACCCATGTCTCCACCCTTCAAAATCATTCTTCCTTTTTCTTGAAGGTTAGCACATTTTTGTAGCTGAGTAGATTTATAAGCATGTTTCCTGTTTGTAGAGTTTAGGGAGTCCAACAGACTTTTTTCATGTTGTTTTATCTCTTTTTCTGTCCAAACTGACAGTGTTTCTCCTGAGATAACATTCTTAAAAACTTTGTGGGTCTCCTGTGTGTCATATGTATTCACATCATTAAACAAGAGGGGGCCCTCCACAGATCTTTCCTGGATAATCCCATCTTAATTCCTGACTTCCTTGAGATGATTGAGTAGATCCATGAGTCACACACGTAATCTCTTTAGCTAGAGGTTGTCCAACTGTATCTTTAGACTTCTCTCCAGGGCATGCTTTCCTAACAGTGAATCTCCTAATTTTGGCATCATTTGCAATTTGGATAGGCTGAGAATTTCTCAAATCATCAAGTTCTGGTTTCTTTTTGTTTAACAGTTCTTTCTTTATCTCTTTCCTCTCTCATTTTATCATGAGCAGCAAGAAGAAACTAGGCCACACCTTCAACATTTTGTTTAGATGTCCAAGTTTTTTGTTTACAAATTCTGCTTTCTATACAACTGTAGGATGCTGTTCTCCCTTATAAGGACATTGTGATGGTATTTAGGGCCCACCTGGCTATAATCTAGGATAAGTTTCACCTTTCAATATCCTTAACTTAATCATATCTTTTGCCTTTTTTTTAAATATAAAGTAATATTCACAGGTTAGGGATTAGGAAGTGGATATATCTTGAGGGAGGAGGGCATATTTTCAGCCTACCACAACCTGCAAAATCATTACCCTTCAGGGGAAAAGCGTTTTTTGTAAGATTGTGCCACCAGAGGTAGATTCAATCCACCTGATCAGTTAGCTCTTGTTCAGAGGAGAGGTTTTGATCTTAAATCTGAAAGATACTCTACACATATATCAGTAGAATAGGAGAGAAAGTAAAGCATGGTTATTATTTCATGATGAGGCTCATGCCTGTTTATACCAGGAACATATAAAGATTTTAAAGTTGAGGGCTAGTGTAAGAAAGTGAAGAGGCAGAGGCAGAATTAGGCCTACTGTTGCCATGGTGATACAATTATTATCACACACACACACACACACACACCAAAAAAATACAAATCAGAGCATGTATTTGCAGTGCTCTGAATTTTGCTTTTTAAATTAAAAACATACCTTAGGGATCTCCCCAAATCAGCATCTATAGAGCAATTCTTCATTCTTCTAATGGCTGCCTCTTATACTATTCTGTGTATGTACCAAGAGTAATGTAATTCCTTACTGGATGACATTTTTCCTCCAGTTTTCTGGTTATTCTATGAACATCCTTGCATATATGTCTTTGCACACATGTGTGAGAAGCTATCCAAGTCAGGGCCCACTTATTTACCCAACTCCTTTGGGGGTGTCATTCACACCATAGTCTATGGGAATGGAACTGCCTGAAGTTGGGCCGTGTGTTAGCCTGCAAGGCTGTTCTCAGTGGCTATGAGTAAGATACTTTCCTGGAGATGAAATGCTAGTTCTAAAGTTAGAGTATGTAAAACATGAATCTATATTCATTTATAGTGTCATTAACAGTGAGTGCTTGTGATGGCCTGTTTTCTGCATGGCTTCTAAAATGTGCAACACACAATCCTACAGAAATAGTTGCTCCTGGAGTTGTGCAACACGTGAAATATGGTGGCCCTGATTTCTCAAAACTCTATAATCAGACTGATTTAAGTAGACTATTAAGTAAAAAATAGTATCCTCTTAAAATGTGCACTTATGTAATTACAAAGGTGTTTGAGCATGTTTTATATATTTATAATCTATTTATAGGTATGTGTGTGTCTATGTGTAACCTCTTTGTTCATACTATTTGCCTATTTCTTTTCTTGAGGGATTATAGGTCAAGACTTTTATTAAAGACTTAAAGATGAAAAATAATTTATTTCAAATGTGCTGGATATAATTTTTCAGTGTCATTCTATTGACCACTAAAAACTTAATACAATTTGAGTTGCATGTCTTTTGTATAAATACCATTTCCATTATATGGTAATAGAAATATCCCATGTTTCCTTTTTAATCCTTTTTAACCTTTAGTAATTTAAGGAGTGGGGTCAATATTGATATCCAATTTTGTTTTCTTTTTTCTCCAAATGGTTTATTATTTTCTGACACCATTCATTTAATAACACGCATTTTCTTACTGACTGGAAGTGTACATTTATTGGATGCTGAATTCCCATGTATATTTTAGTTGGTAACACCTTTGTAACTGAGCCAAAAGAAGAGCAGAGTTATACAAAATATGATGGAGGAAAAATAATGGATTCCGTTTGGGATATGTTCATATGAGTTATATTTAGGACAAACAGGTGAAGAGGTCCATTCAGTACTCAGGATTTCTGTGTTTAGCCTCATTTTAAATCAGGCCCTCACAGATATTTAGTTGCCATTACATAATCTTGGTCAAGCCAGATTTCCCCAAATATTTTGTCTTCAGTTTCATCATGGTTTGTCTCTTGTGGCAGGGGCTTTAAGTCTTGGCACTATCACAATTAAAAAAATTAAATGGTTCTAATTCCAACTGAGGTGGCAGGTAATTCATCCCTAACTTTTTGTACTTTGATTTTATGTAAAGAGAAGTTGTAAAGGAATGTGCCTTTTATGAATGGACAGTTCTGGTACCTTGGTTATTAATAATATAGCTTTATTTAATGGTAAAATAGTTTCATTATATGCGAAGTCTTAACTTGTTCCATGTAAATAACAGTTCTAGGAGGAAGCTCCCTGTGGAGAATCTATGTAAGCAGTCATCTTTTTTATAAAACCGTATTAATTTTCAGAATTCAAAGACTTGGTTTTAACAAATTTGTTTTTATAAAATTAGCAATGAGAGTGACCTTAGGAAAAAACATTAGGAATGTCACTTCAGCCACGAATCCTATTGGAGAAAATATTCCCTGAAGAAACCAAAAAAGTTATTAACTGTCTACTTCTAATTTAACCTTGGACTAAGTGAGAACATTGGATGATTGCCATCCTCTGAAGCCTTATCATTTTTAGTTAACGTTTAGCTAAATCTTTCTTTTGTATTTCCCTTGTCCATTATGAAGTAAAATCTAATATCCAGCCAGTTTGTTTCTAAATTCTAATTAGGTTACCACCTGTCCTTATCACATTTACATGAGTCATTTTGGAATGGGTGTTACATATTGGGCCAATTTGTGTGAGGTATGATAGTATGCAACAATCAAGATGTATAGTGTTGCTAGGTTATAATTCTTACTTCTACTCAATTTTTCTAGGCATCTAGATTTTATGAGTGAATTTTAGATTCAGCCCGGAGGGATCCTAATGCTTAAAAATTATTTGGACCTAAGTATAATAGAATGGGATAGTATGAATTACAGACAAAACTCTCATTCAATGTCCAAAAGGCTGGTCCCTTGGCAAAATATTAGGAAGTTAAGAATAAACTCATAATGAAACATGCTTAGACCATTTTTTCAAGGCATTGGCAAAAGAAAATATTTTAAGCAGGAAAATGGTTTTAGAGACTCAGACACGAAATCCTAAAATTAAGTGTAAAGTATTAATTGTGAAATTGGCATACACAGCCTTGGTCATAATTGGATTTATAGATTTGTAACTTACACTGGGTCTTCCTTCTTGGATATATTTTATACAGCCCCACACAATGCTAACTGAACACCTACCCATTGACACATCAGGCCAGGGAGAGCCTCTGTGAAAATCTTTAAGAAGTGTTACATAATGCGGCCTTGACTTGTAATGCTAGAATTTAGCAGCTGCTGCCAACAGAGTGAATGGACCTGCATCCAGTAGTGTACCTTTAGGTAGTTTCCAATCATGAGGTTTTATCATCTCGGGAAATGAGATGGCTCCCTGAGCAAACTGTCCATGGACCAAATGGATGAAACTCCAAACTTTCGAACAATAGCAATGTCTGAAAATTATGTTAGCCGAGATTCAAAACCCTCAAATTCTTCATGAGACCTACCACTGCTGCAGATTCATGAGGAAGGTTCTCAGAGCGGACATTGATCAATGCAATGTACACTCTCATTATTGAGCTTTGACCCTTGGTGAGCTGGACTAAGACATGGGAACTCCTTTTGATCCTCTGGCTGTAGGCTTTGGCTACAGCAGAGTTGGTACCACTTTAGAGCTTTTTGCCATCTTGGAACTTTCTCCTAAGCCCATGTGTTCAAGCTTTTTACCACTCTCATAGTGAGGAAAATCCTAGAAAATCTAACCCAGGGGTTGTAACCCAAGGAAACAAGCCATTTTTTATCTAATTGTGTATCCAGTGTTTAAAAACACCAGTCCATCCCTAGGGCTTCTTGGAAGGTTTTTTTATTTTGTTTTGATTTTTTCTGCCAAGTAAATGTCAACTCTAAGGTTGGTTGTGATTACAGTTAGACTAGGGAATCTGCAGGAGGCTCTGCAAGCCATTCTTCACTGTTCTTTGTGAGTCATTTGCTACCTGCGTGGTCAGAATTCTCCCCTTGCCCTTAACTCCTTCCCATTTTTGGTGGGCTGGGCAGGGCGGCGGTGGGGAGGGTGTGGGGGAGGGTTGTTGGTAATGGTAGACTGTCCTGGCTGAGCTCTGAGGAACCACTGTTAAGAATTCTACTTGAGGTAACACAGGCCTGGAGAGCCAGAGGGCAAGCCACAGCAGAGTCTGTGAGCAATTTTTAATTAGATTTCTAAGAAGACACAATACAAACACAATCCCAAGGGCCAGTGGCTAGATCCAGCTCTGGTTGAAGAACCGCGAGTTTGAGGCCAGACAGAGCTCAGCTCAGAGGAGCAGCTTCTTGAGAACAAGACACAGGATTCTGAGCAATTGTTGCATGTGACTTTGTGCATCTCTGGCTGATCTTTGTTACTTTCA
Source organism: Balaenoptera musculus (assembly GCF_009873245.2). Lineage (NCBI taxonomy): Eukaryota > Metazoa > Chordata > Mammalia > Artiodactyla > Balaenopteridae > Balaenoptera > Balaenoptera musculus. The sequence goes on along the minus strand of NC_045791.1, from coordinate 34,137,495 downwards.
GTGTGAGGGGACGCTGGACCTGTTTCAGGGCTCCATGACAATGCAGAGCAGGGCTGCTATTGTCCAATTTGTATGAAGGTCAGGAGGAATAGGGTAGGTTTTTTAAAAAAGATAATAATAGTAACTACACTTATTTAGAGCTTATTATGTGACAAATATTCTAAGCAATTATTACATGTACACACTTGCTTTCATCTTCACAACAACCCTCTGAGGCTGATACTGTCAGTGTTCCTAATTTACAGATTCATCCAGAGGCATAAAGAGTATGTGACAGAGTCAGGATTCAGTCTAAGGCCCCTGAGTGTGTACCCTTAACCACTGTGCTATGCTGCTTCTGATCACACAGAGAATGGGTATTTATGAGTTGATTTTGTGGTCAGCTGCAGGTGACTATCAGATGACTCTGGACAGACTGAGTGGATAATATCCCTCAAAACCTTCACTGCAAAGATATGACTGCTAAGAAGTTAAAATGGGTCTGCCAGCCATTTGTAAAATGTTCTTTCAAGGTTAGTTAGGTTGCTGAGCAAAACACAAGAGTACTGGCCCAACTAGACCACTGGAAACATTGCCTTTTGTACCCAGATCAAGTCCTTAGAGTCTGAACAGTTTCTACTTGCTGAACTGTTCACTTGAGGAGAACATCTGTGTCTCATTCATTCATTCCTTCATTCAACAACATGCATTGAGCTTCACTTTATGCCAGGCTCTATCCAGGATGCTGGGGATGAAAAATGGAAAGATGTGGTCCCTGCCCTCATGTAATTTAAATACAGGCAAGAGATGTGCCATCAAACAATAGGATGACTCCTTTAAAGATATGTGCACAAACCTGAATGAGATCACCAGAGAAGTGGCACAGCCAGCTTCCTGGGGAGCCAAGGAAGCCTTCTCAGAAGAGCTAGCATTTGAACTGAGGCTTGAAGAATGAATGAATTTGTCAGGCATACAAGCAGGGAGGACTCTTCCAGGGAGAGCATGTGTAAAGGCAGGGCACCAGACCAGAGCCTGGTCCATTAGAGAACTATAAGTAGTTCAGTATTTCTGGCTTGCAAAGAGCAAGGCAGGAAATGATAGATGAGACATTTCGGCACTGGCCAGATCTTGAAGTTCTTTGCATGCTAAGCAAAGGAGTTTACAGTTTACTCTGTAGACACTAGGGAAGCATTTTAAGGGCTTTAAGCCAAGGTTTCACAGTTAGATCTTTTATATTGGAACTATCAGTTTGGCAGCAAGCATAGAAGATGGATTGGAGGAAGCTGATAGTAGAGGCCGGGGTCCAGTAGCAGTATGAGGCTTCCCTCCTTTGGGGAGTTTCTTGGCATTGGAAATAGTAATAGTCTTGAGCTTTCCCAAAGTGTCTGGGTGAGACCTCATGGAATTGCAGAGTTCAGTGTTGGGTGAGATAAGCAAGGAGGTACAAGGAAAGAATGGTGACTCAGTCTGAAGGGTGTACAGTTTAATAGGTAGAGTTTGGAATTTGAGCCAAATGTGTTTGTAGTGTGGAAAGTCTTCTCAGATGTCTGCAGACATTCAGATAATAGCCATGTCATCCTCAAATGCAGAATTTCACTTTAGTAACACTGCCATTTTCATCATGATGCCATAGACTCTACTTAGAGGCCAAACCAATTCATAATTCAGTTATTTTTTTAACTTCAACAAGTTACCTTTGGATTGTGTGCAAGTGAAATTTATAAATAAGATCTACATTGCAGTGTTTGTGTTGTGTATATTAGTGTGAAATGTATTCTCACTTACTTCAGAGAATTATTGATCAGATTACCTGTAGTTTTGTAATATTTCTGCCATAGCTTCCCTGAGTTGGTCTACAGGAGGTTTATTCCTCTCCTCTCATAGAGCATTTTTCATACACAACCACGTACAATATACCCACACACATCTCAAAAGTACATTCATACATATAAAAGATGAAATGTTGTCTATGCGTTTTTCTACATTCTCTGAAAGGCAAAAACTTGATTTGCTGAACTTCAGTCATAACTTAAAGTTCATCTTCTTCAATAAATTTTCCAAAATACTTAAAACATAAGGCTTATTTTCATGCTGATTCCATTCCATTTGCATTTATGTTGTATTTTTTACTTGTCATCTTAAAGCAGTACTTCTACCAGAAGAGTCAGTATTAAAATAAGCACTATTAATAAATGCACTTGAAAGGTATTGGACCCTGGCTGATTTTTTTTTTACATGAGTCATTCCATTAGCATTCTAACCTGATGCGACTAAATTTAAATTGGCCCCCAACTCACAGGTACTTTAGAGGTGATACTATTAATTGGCAGAGTTCTTCTAAGCAGTATGCACTGTCTGGACATTTTTGCCGTTGGGTTCTGTGTGTCTGTGGGCGCATGCATGGGCCACATAAGAACTTCTGTAATCTAGACAGCTGCCAGGCTCTATTTTTGTGTTATTGATTACACACTCAGGCATCTCCCTTAATAAAACAAGCCCATCTGCAACAAGGTGAGCAAAATGGAAAACATATAAGATGGCTGGGTGCCAGGAAGCTGATAGGTACGTTCCAGTAAGCTAATGCCTCGCATACGGTATTGTGTTGACTGTCATGACTCATGAACCTCAATTGATATCACCTGGTACTGGGTTTTCCTGAATGTTCCACATCATTCATTGTCTTCAAAGCTAATTTGAACTTGTGGTAATTTTGCAATGTTATTATTTCAGAAGACTGAGACATGCACGTACACCAATATAGGTTGGGAAGAATTATCCCTGTATTATGTATTGGAAATAAAGTTATTCTGATGTATAGTGACCATTAGAGAATTGTAAGTAGAGATTTTGGAGTTTGACTGCCTGGAAGGTTCAGATTCCGACTTGAGCTTGAGCTATGTGACCTTGAGTAAGTTGTTTAAGTTTACTGTCCCTCAGTTGGCTCATCCATTAAAAAAAGAAGTAGAATAAATCCTTTCTAGTAGGTTACTATGAGGGCCAAGTAAGAAAATGCATATAAAGTGTTTAGCACATTGTTTAAGTGTTTAATAGATATTTCCTCTCATTACTCAACTGTTGACGTTTTGATTATCCTTTGTGCCCCCAGTGAACACTGATGCTATTTAGTTCACACAGGCTAATTAATTGTCTGGGTTATCATAGATTATGAAGGTGAAAAAGCTCTCTTCCAAAGAGGGTTACTTGAACTCTGACTGAGAGAACATCTTCCCCACCCAAACAAGCCCCAAAACCCTACTCAAAGCGAATTTACTCATTTGTGCTTGTAACAGCCAGCAGATGCTAGTGGAAAACATGTAAAATATAAGGACTACACAAAACACAGCTACTAGAAGTCTAGGGTGATTGTGATGGAGAAGGGTAGAGCAGGGGAGGGAATTCAGGACCTCTCTTGAAGCACCTTGTAAATATGAAATTAACTGTTTTTTATCGTATAAAGTCATCGTAGAGTACATTTTAAAAATGTGACAAAAAGAATATATAAACACTAAATAATTATTCCCAGGACAGAGAGATTTTTTTTTTTTCAGAGCTGCAGGCAGATCTTGAGGAATTTATCTATTCACTAAAGAATGCTTTTACATGTGAACTAATTTTAGACAGACATAACTCAATTCAGATGACTGAAACAAAGTAAAAGTTTTCCTGGGACATATAAGTAAAGAGGATTTAATTTTGTTTTCAGATGTTGTGAACTGTGTTGCAGTTATTTTTCTATTCCTCATTTCATTTATGGTGTTTTTCAGAGTTTGAATAGCTGTCCTAGAAGAAGGTTAAAACTCAAAGTTTACATGACAGTGCTGCACAAACTCTTTATATGTGTTTTAAAAATTAAAACTGGTGTCTGAATATGTGCCCCCAATTAGAAGACTTATGCAAGAGTAAACTAGTGCTAATGATTGCACAGCAAAGTGTGCTAGATCTCCTTGGACCCCCTCAGTCACCCCTACCCCCCTGGCCAGAGGTAACAACTATTAGCAATGGGGCCTGCTCCAACTTGTATTTCTTTTCTACTTTCTCTGCTACTTGAATTTGGTAATTTGTATCTAGCTGTAATGTGTTCAGGTTTATTTTCTTTAATGGAGTATGTACGAGTGAACAACAATCAGTTCAACTTTCTTATTATCTCTGCCGTTCTGTGATTTTACCATCTTTTCACTCCTAATGTTTTTGTGTTTTCTCTGTTTTGTTTTGTGTTTCTCCTTGGTCAAACATGTTAGAAATGTGTTCACTTTAGTGTCCTTTCCAAAGAACATAATCTAGTTATGATCAATCTACTTTTGGAGATATTTTCTATTAGTAATGCTAATAACAATGGTGTTATGGACACATCCAAAGACTAAATTGTATTAATTATATTATATTGTATATAATGACTTGCATGAAGTGAGCATTTCACAGAGGTTAGCTCCTTTTATTATTAGTATTATATGTCTGACTTTATTCATTCCTTATAATTTCAACACTTTCAGTTAATATAGTACTTTAGAGTTTATAAAGCCCTTTCACATATTTATTGCACAGTAGCCTTCCACTGTGAGCTGAATGTTTGTGTCCCCCACCCCCAGATTCGTATGTTGAAACTCTAATCCCCACTCTGCCAATGCGATGGTATTTGGAGATGGGGCCTTTGGGTAGTAATTGAGTCATGAGGGCGGAGCCCTCATGATGGGATTAGTGCCCTTATTAGAAGAGGCACCAGAGAGCTTGCTTCCTCTCTCTCTTTCTCTCCTACGTGAGGATATGAGAAAGTACAATATTCCTATAAAACATCATTCTTTGCATTTGACGTTTTCTAGGTAATCCTCAGGAAGACATAGCACAGAGAATGCCTGAGGTAGTAAAACCAGGTTCCATCAGAACCTCAGGTGAATGAAGCGATGAGGCTCATCATGGGGTTAGGCGGGGTTAGGTGTCAAGGATCTGGGGACATAGCAGCAGAATGATTTCCTTAGGAACAACTCCTTCTGTGTTTGTTCTCCTATTCTGCCTACCCACACACACTCACTGGAACTCCCCTTTCCTGAGCCAGGAGGTAGTGACTGTTTCCCATAATGAAGCCCTTGCTGCCCTCAGAGATATTGGTCTCAAGGTGAATGGAGGAGCAAGTGAGAAATCAAGCAAGGAGAAGGAGGAAGAAGAAGAGGAGGAAAGTGAATAAAGCAAGGAGGGTCTCTCAGAAAGAATCTCACAGCCTATGAGAAAGGGATTCTGATTCCCATTTTATAGTTGGAGAAACTGAAGAGGGCAGGAAATGGATCATCCACTCAGATCCACTAACTCAAAATTTCTTGCCAATTGTACTAAGTCCTGCTTTTCTCCCCACAAAGTATAGGAGTATCTAAAATGCCAGATGGATCAGAGATCTCTTTCAACTACCAGCTGTTACTATTGCACAAAGAGAAAAGGGCTGTGTGGTTGATCCCTGGTGGTTGTTTACATAACTAAAGGCTTTACTTGGAAAAAAAAATAGTTTCATGTATTATCATCTTACAAGTAAAACTAGTCTGTTGAACAACAAAACTGTGTAGCTAAATATGTTTGAGAGATTATCTACAAAATGAAAAGATGAGCTTCATGGCTTATCTATTTCCCTTTGCATATATGTGAATATAATTTTTCCACACTTAAGCTGTAACATTGTTCTTACCTGTGAATCAGGGAAATTGCAAACTCTGATATTTCATCCTGTGTGTAATTGAGATCAGCCTCTGCAGAAAACTGGGACATCTTCAGTTATATAATCCCAGTTCAGTCCACACCAGGCTTATTATTTACAGCTTCAATCTTATTTTATATCACCCATTTCTAAAATAACAAATATCATATATACTTGTCTTATATGAACTTTGATGATTTGTTATTTTAATTAAAATAATTATAAAGTGTTGATACAAAATAACTTGATGATTTCAAATAAAACATAATTCCTGAATAAAGCAAGCCATAAATCTTACATGAGACTATCTTTAGAAAACAACTATTTTGATCATATATCCTCTAGTAAGATGTTCACCTTTAATTCAAATGGTCGAGAAGTCTGAGTATCTTTTAGTTCCTGGAGGGATGTATACATTTGAAATCTGGCACAACCCACTGAATGTCAGTGCATTAGATATAGGGAGAAGAACAATGAAGAAAAAGAAAATACATGAAAGTAGACAGATGAATTTGGGAAGCTTACTTGCCTTAGGGGGAAAGAGCCATGAAATAGCTGCTAGCACCCTTGAAACTACTGCGTATGCGCCTCATTATACCACCTAGATTTCCAACCTGTCACATTCAATGAGGTCTTTGCAAGCAATGATGCTAGGGCTGTCAGCATGATATTCTATAATTCGGGATGGCTCCCACCCCCACCACTTTGTAACACTTCCTGGAAAGCAGTGGAGGGAGCCTTGCCAGATATTCTTTCTAACTCCGTTTAATAAGAGTATTTTCAGATTTCAGTAAGAACAGCTCTATGCTACTGATGTGCTGGGGCATCAGTCATTCCCGGCACCATTTTTTAAAAATAACTGAGGCCTCCGCAGGAAAATTGCATTTGATTCAACTCAGAGAAACTAGTGTTATATATAGTGCCTTCAAGTTCACCACCCTAGTTGCAACTTCTGCATTCAGCCTGATCCATTTTCCCAGTTCTGTCTCTCTGGTGAGATTCTGATTGCCCATGCTGTGCCAGTTTTTGAGAGCTGGGAGAGCCTTGTTAGAGAAAGTGTGCATTGTCTAGAAGTGGGGCAGCAGCTGCCTTGGAACATCTTGCAGTTCTTCATGAAATGCTGGGAATTCTCTGTGGTCCCGGAGGGAACAGTGGGCTCCCCTTTCTTCTCAGCGAGTGCTCATCGATGCAGGAGTGCATGGAGCTGGTTTCCTTTGAGCCCCTCAGAGAGTCTGTCCCAGCCTTGGCTTGACTGCAAAATCACTGACAAGGAGACCCAGACTATTCAGTAACGTGCCCACTGAAGCCTCCAGAAGCCTGGTGGGAAAATGAGATCATTAGGGGAATAAAGTGCTGTAATTCAGCTCCTAAAGGAATTACTAGGTGACATTGATGGAACCCTAAACTGTGGCAATCAGGGAGACAAAGATGATTTATAGAGCTACTCTCCTAAAGAGAAAGAGGGTGAATCACCTTCCTTCCTTCTTCTAACATCCTCCCCTAACTTCTCACATCCTTGGGAGGACAGTCACCTGCCACCTACGACCCACTTCCCTTCAAGGACCCTAGAATTGGATTGTCTATTTTTAACGGAGTTAGAGGAACTATTTTGTACATAGAGCTCATTTTCTCACCTCTTATTTTGGCAGAGGTGATATACGTTTGGTATAGGGATAAATTGAGATTTGCATCTTTGAAGTGATGCTGATGGGATCACAGAAAAAGGACGACAGAGGAAGGAGAGGGAAGACAAGAGAACCTCAATACAGCACTCAAGTCATGGCACCAAATATTCCAGGAACAGTATCTTCCTCTGCCTGCCTGTTCTCTCACTCAATGTGTGTCCTTGTTTTCTTGCATCACACAAACATTCAGATGCTGTCAGTGCCCTCAGCTCATGTATTTTCTTAGCAATCCAAGAATGATTATTTCTGTTTATATTTTCCTCTCACCATTTCTTCTCTCACATCGTTAGGTTGTATTATTACATTCTGAGGGCTGTGCACTCGGCGTAGGATATTTTCTGGGAGTGTTGTTCTCCCTGCTTGATCTCAGAGAAGTCTCTCATTTGCTCTCCTACTTTCTCTCTCTCCCTCTCTCCTTCCAGTTTTGTACAAAGACTCTGCAATCGGCTCTCAGTCCTCACTGTTGACACATCAAAGAAATATGACCTCAATTTTTCAAAGAAAATATGAGTCATGTAGTGTTCCCCGCACGGACAGTACCCTCCTCTGTTAGCTAGATTGTACACAATCTAAAATTCTGAGCTTCATTTTATACACAAGCAATGGTCAGATTTTGGGGCCTGTACAGGGCAGAGCACCACCCCACCAGGATATGAGCTCATCTTCCCTGAGAAACTCAGTGGGGTTGAGCTGGGTCAGCGGTTGGAGGAACACATTTCCGATGAAAACCGAGAGAATCCCAGGAAGGAACAACAATTGCTCATTCTGAACAAGGGCCTCCTGTGATGAGAACACTTCAGCTGAAAATTAAAGAGCAACGATAGGTTTATTATCGTCACATAAAAACCACTTAATTGAAAACAAATTCCCATTTTACATGATTATCAAACAAAAGAAACATCAACTAAATTGCATAGAAAGAAGGTTCATTCATAGTTCACTTTGGTGTGAGTGACACAGACAGAGTAAACAAATGGAAATAAGATTTTTTTTCCAAATTAACAATTTCTCTGGTATGTGGTATGGTCAGAACAGTTTCAGCTTGTTTTCTGTATGTATAATACTTTGAATGGGGAGTTGGTTTTCCTAATGATGCTCCTGTCATTGCAAGCCCTTGAATATCTTTGTGATTCACCCAGGCATCTATTTCCAAATACCTATGTACCTATTTACAGTAGAATTCAGAATACTTGTGAATCAAAATGAACTATTCAGGGGACTTCTGTGGCAGTCCAGTGGTTAAGATTCTGCCCTTCCAATGCAGGGAGCGCAGGTTCCATCCCTGGTCAGGGAACTAAGATCCCACATGCCGTGTGGCACGGCCAAAAAAAAATTAAAGGAAGAAAGAAAACAGAAATAGAAGATCATATTGATTGTTTGATTAAAAAAAAAATGAACTATTCAACTATTGTGGCAGGACCCAGGAATCAGAATATTTGATGAACCAAAGCATCCCATTATGCAGTTACTCAAAGAAAAGGGAATTTCTTATCTGGTGATGATGAGACAAAGGAAGGAGACAGATAGGAAGTGGCGAAAAATGAATAATCAAGAGCAACACATGAGCCTGAACCCTGTAATTCCACGCTGCCCACTAAAGGCTCTGGTAAATATCATTTGGATTTGGTTCTCTCAGTCTCTCATTACTCATCACTGTGTCCCTTTAAGACTTGTTATCTGACCCACTGTGAGAGGGATGTATTCCAAAGCTGAGGGAATTATTTCCCTTGAGCTGTGCAGGTGGGTGGGTGAATTTACAGTTGCAGCATCCAAGAATGTATCTGTGACAGCAGGATTCCTGCAGGTTCATTTCAGCTGCCAAAGAAATGACTCTGCTGAACATTGATTCTGTTCTGCTTTAGGTGCTGCCCTTGAAGGCAGTCACCATCAACAGACGCATGCAGACTCATCCTCACGCATCCCCTATAGCAACTGCACGTCGCTCTCAAATAAGGGCAGGCAGCTACATTTTCTAGAATCAACTCTGGGCAGAGAACTATTCTCGACTGTGTGTGTGTCCCAGTGCTGGAGGATGGTGAATGATTACACCAAAAACTGAGAACGTGTTTTATTAACCTAGAGATATTAATGGTTTAGTAAGAAACAAAATAAAAATAAAAACCACTAGTAAATACAATAAAATGGGCAACAAAATATGTGCATACACAACTGGATTGGTACAGTGAAGGCATAAATCCTAGTATTTTCATATAAAGAGAAGGATAAAGGAGGAGAAATTAAAGGGTGACATGGAGCAGACAGTAGGTAGCGTGGCAGACCTGGGAAGAATCTCAAAAGAGGTGATGGAAAAGCTAATTCTTTTAATAGTCTTCCAGGAGAGATATGAAATCAGTGTATTTAAGGCAAACAGATGCCCTAGGTCAGCATGTCCAAATTGTTCATAAAATCCATGCAATGTTCGAAGGTATTTCTTGTATTCTTTGAAAAATGAGTTCTGTTTTCACAAAGCAAAAAACAATATCCCTGCTAGAGTCTTAGAAGTTAACAAAGGGCATCAGCATCTTAAGGTTTTTAGTTTTATTCCCGTATTTTTCAAACTTATTTCACTAGGAGGCTGTGTGTGTGTGTGTGTGTGTGTGTGTGTGTGTGTGTGTGTGTGTGTCCTAGGAATATTGCTCTAGGAATTTTCTGTGACACACAGTTGGGGAAGCAAATAGAATACAATCGTCAAAGAGGAAGAGGTCGGCACTTTCATCTTTCTTGCTTGCTTGCTGGTAGAATCACAGAAATGCTTTTTCCTATGGCCTCAAGAGTTTGCAAGTTTCTACCTAATCACACTATCTTAAAAAATACATATATATATATATAAATATATACATGTATATATGTATATATCCTTTAATGAGTCAAGTGGAGAGCATTGTTTGCTTTCAAAAATACTTAGGACCTGATTACATTTATCAAATAGGCTCCTATAATCTTTTAAATATATTTGCCACTCTTGGCACTGAATCATCACAGGGAAGGCAGTGGTAAAAGATACAGTATGTTGCCTAGAAGCATCTTGCATTGAGGAGCATGAAATCCGGAACAAGGGGGATCATGTTTTGAAGAACTCCTACAATGCAATTATAGCAAAAGCCCTGATACTTTTAGTGCATTCACTTTGGCACATCAAGAGAACAGTAGTGGAAATTATTTCTGTTTATTTTGGATTAACATCAAATTAAATTACTTCCTTTTTTGTCACAGACTTAATAGTATGTGTTCAGTTGTCTCTAGTCTAAATATATGGAGGGAGATCCTGATATGACCTAGTTTAGAAATTGGAGACTGGAGACAAAAGTCACAAGTGACATTTATCACTAGATTGTATGAGGGACTTTAGTCTGTGTCATCAGGCATTTCTACAGTCCAAAATACATAACATCCCATCTAAGCAGAAGCAATTTTTCTCATGAATCAAGAGTAGGTTCTCTTAAGACTTTCAAGTAACAATAACTTGAACTTTGTGGTTAGGTCTTTGATAGAATTCAGTGAAAAGGCGTCTATAAATAGAAAATCATATCAGTGAGAGAGAACTAGTTCCATGTTCATGATAATTAAGAATTATGGAGAACTGGAATGACCAGACTCAGTGTCCTCATGCTTGAAATTCTTTTTCAGAAGTACTAAGCCAACTGCTTTTAAGACAATCAACACACTATGCATGTTTCTCCTTGTTTTGAAGTATTTAATAAGTGTTAGGTAGGGGAGATTTTGTCATGAAATCTCAAAGTCAAAAGATGTACAAAGGGAACAAAATTTGACTCCCTAAATATGAAATGGAAACTTGTGTACTACAAAAATAGCCCATAAGAGACAAAAGCCCATGAAAAGACAAAAGAGCATCAAAAAATATGTGCATTGAATATCATAGTCAAAGGGCTAATACCCTAAATATATGAATAGTTCCCACAAAATAATAAAAAAGACAAAAAATATAATTAGAAAGGGGGAGTAGGATATAATAGAAAGTTCAGGCAAAGAAACGGAAGTAGTTTATCAACGTATAGAAAAATGTTCCATCATTCTATGGTCAGAGAAATGTAAACTAAATCGACAATGAGTTATCATTTTTACTTTATGAGGTAAAAGTCCATAGTGTTTTTGAAGGTATAGTAAAATCAACAGGAATATAAATCAAAACAAACAGTTTGTGGAGGGCACTAGTAGTTATAAATTTATATAATGTATAAATCCTTTGACTTGGCAATTCTATTCCTAATAGTGAATTTTACAGAAACTTTCCTAAAAGTTTGTTTAAGTGTATGCAGAAATGCATAAAGATGTTCCCTGCAGCACTATTTGTAATAATGAAAGTACAGCATTATTTGTAATAATGAAAAATTGGAAACAATCTAAATGCTTATCAATTAAAAATGAATTGTGGTTCATTCATACAGTAAGAAAGCCAATAAGCCATTAGAAGAATGAAGATCTGCAGATTTTGACAAGGGAACATGTTTATGACATGTTGCTAAATATAAAACACAAGTGACAAAACAGTCCATAAAATGTGATTTCACATTTTAGATAAATACCTGTGTATGTGTGGGTATACATCTAAATGATGTAGTGTTTTTTTTTTTCTTTTTCTATGCACATTTGTATTTTTAAACTTTTTATAGAAAACTTTTTAAAAATTAAAACAAAATAAAATATTTAAACAAAACCACCTCAGATGAAATATTGACTGAAGGAATGCCATATAACTATCCTATGCCTTTTTTAAGTATGTAGTTTCTCAAGTCAAGAAGTAGGCGACTCCAGCAGATCTAAAGTATATTAACCCCAAAACTCACGTATCATTTTGCAATCACTGTGCTCCGCTGATAGTTCTCAACTTTCCCCTGGATTTACTGCCTTGACCTTCAACCTGGCCTCCCTGCTTCTACTGGTGACCCGTTGAACCACCCATTCTCAACACAGTAGTCTGAGTAGTCTTTACAACATTTAAATGATATTCATATCACCACCACCCCCTTCAGTGGCTTCCTGTTGCATTTAGGATGAAACCCCAAATCCCTAGCCTAGCCTGTAAGGACCTATGTTGTCCTGTCCTCCTCAATTTTCCAGCCCCTTCTAATGGCATGCCATCCCTGCCTCACTATGGGTCAGCTACCCTGAACTCTTTCATTTGTTCAAAGGCACTAAGTACTTTCCTTCCATGAGACCTTTGCACATGCTTTCCACTTTCTCTGGAATGCCCTTTCTCTGCCTCCCAACCCACCCCACTCCTCCTCTTTTCTTGGCTTAAGGCGCCATCAGTCTTCCAGATTCAAATAAGTCTTCCTCAGAGAGGATTTCCCAAATCATCTTTACTAATTAAATTAAATCTCTATCAGTATCTCATATCATAAAAAGCACATACCATGTGCTTTTTGTTCAGTTTACTTGTCACAATTTATAATCATATTTTATATGGTTCTTTGTTTACTGTTTACCTCTCCAAGATTCATGCAAACAGGAACTGCATCCTTAAAACAAACAACCTGTAAAATCCCTTTCTAGCACGATACCTGGCAGCATAATAAATATTTTTGAATACTTGAACAAATGAATGAATACTCCTAGCCCCCCTCTTGTTGATTCTTATTTTTTAAAAAGCTTCTTTAGCCTCCTTCTATAAGCATATCAAAATATTCTGAAGTAAAATAGAACACAAAACCAATCAACCACAACACAAATGTATTTTAGTTAATGAACTGAAATACTCTTCTGGGTGTGTAGAAACCTCCTCAGATGCCACTTTCAAAAATAGACTCTGCTCTTTTCATATGCTTTCAACCTGTAGGAGAGTGGGTGTTGTAACCTTGCTAAGCATTTGTGTTCCCAATTACCAGGGGAACCCAGCAAGACCCTTGGTTAAACTGTTCTGTTCTCCACTCACATGTTATTTCTGGTAATCTAACCTCGCCTGTAAGGCCCTATGCCATCTTGTTCTCCCCAGTTTCTCAGTTTCCTTTAATGGCTTGCCACCCTTCCACATTTTTAAATAGGACCGCTGCTGATCTGTTCTACACCCTCCAAGTTTATAAGTTTCCCTTTGAGGAAGGAGATGATAAGATGGAGAAATGTTAAAAAAAAAAATCTCCTACCAAAAATATCACTCATCTGGGAGGAGAAAGACAAAGAGAAATCTAATTCTGTGTTCATGAGTCAAGTGTTTCTTGTCTCTCTTAGATGAATTTTGTGAAGGGTCTTATTAGTGTGCAAGCTTTCTTTCCAAACTCCCAAGTTACATTTGTCTTGCTCTCATTTACCATTTCCACTAGAAACATCTGCATCTACATTTGATACCAGTTCTGAAAGTATTTTACTCTAAATATTGATTAAGTTTCTCTGAGTTGTATGCAATAAAAAACCAGAAGATGATTTTTAAAAAGGTAAGAAAATGCAAAAGAAATCTACTGGAGAGATTCTAAGACATCAGAGAAAATTTGAACAATGAAGCATTAGAAAAGATGGAGACAAAGCTATTCCAAATTCACAGGCTTTTTCTCTAGAGTTCCAGAACGGACATGTGTCAGTTCCTTTCTCCTTATTGTCTGTTGGTTAAAAGTCTCAAGGCACGATTCTGATTGCACCAGTTTGAGTTATATGTCCACTTCAGTGTCCGATCAGGTATTACCAGCCAGTTCCTCTTCTGTGAATGGAGCAGGCAGAGGAGAGGGACTTGGAAGATACCTTAATGGATGCCCATCACACACAGCCTATGAATTCCTGCCGAAACACTTTATATGTTGATTGATAATAAGAAAATCTATAAATATAGATGGATAACTCACTGAAAGACTTTGAAAGAGCCATATTCTAATAACAGGGTTCTAGAGAGACATACTTTAACTTTGTCCAAATACAGAGAAGGATGTAGGAAACCAGGTCACACAGGAAGCCCTTATGTTTCGGGGTAGAATGGTGACCGACCATTAAGCAATATGGCTTCGCATTTCTCCAGTTTCCTGTTGGATAGAAGAAAAGACATTTTCTAGTTCCCATGGTGTCTTCTTAGCTTTGACTGCCTTTCTCCCTTCTCACTCACACAAATGCTCACCATCAGTTCTTTTTTTCCTTGTTGGTTTGTCTTTTTCTCCCCCATTATCTTATATGGTCCTTACTTTATCACCTTCCTCCCAAATTGGCCACCAGGTCTTCTTACCTAGAGTTATTTACCTCCTTTACTTCACCGTTCATGTGCTACAAGAGGAATCTTCCTAAAATACCCCTTTTGTCATGATGGCTATCTCCTCAAAAACATTTAATCCCCTCTTTTTTCCTCCTTCATCAGTTCTAATCTTCTCTGCTAATCTGTTCAGGTCCTTTGATTGGCCGTTCTTAACCACAATTTGGTCTCTACTCTTCCTTAGTCTGAATGCCTGGATCTATCACTTTGGCCCCCTTATTGTCCTTCTTCAGCCCTATCCACCACTTGCTCACCGTCCTGGCTCACTCTTGATCTTTTACTGACCAAGAATGCTATACTTCATCCATCATGGTCACCTATTGAAATTCAGATTATTATTCTAAGCCCATCTCTAGTCTTAACCTTCTGTGAGGTCTACCTCATGCCTACTGTCCACCTCATTTTAAAAAATTATTTTCTTTTTGAATTTGTTATGCATATAGCCTTATCCTGTTCTTCATTGCCTGCCCACAGTTGGCAAAAGACTATCCTGTTCTTCGTTGCCTGCACACAGTTTGCAAATTTAACATATCACAATATAGAAAGGATATAATACTCTTCTAGTCATTCATTATTGTCCACAAGTATTTATTACATGCCTTCTACATGCTTTACATTATTATGGACAACACAGGTACAAAGAGCAAGACAAGTGAGGACACATACTTTTATGGGGCTTAATTCTTAGTCTGTACCCTGGACAAGGTAAGAAGTGATAGGAGTTGAGGTAAGAGAAATAGGCACGGAAAGACTGGGCAGAAATTTGAAAACAATGAAGCTAGGAAAAATAGCATGATGATTCCTCTTCCTTCTCCTCCTCTCCTCTCTCTCTCCTTCACTAAGCTAAAGAGTATAGATTTTATCTTAAGTGCAGAGGATGATTACTGACTTGCGTGAGGAACAAGGATTGTAGGAGGGCAAAAGGAGGAGCAAAAGGACATCTAGAAATCTAGGTATGAGATGATGGTGTCTTGGGCTCGGGTGATAGTAATGAAGTTGTAGAGATTGTTTCATGTGTGAATGCATGACCTCTCCTACCATATTAAAAACAAAATACCACAGACAGATGCCATATCTTAATCCAGGAGGTACTGCATAGGTAAATAATGTAACAGATGTTCCATATACATCTGCTGGCAAAGTGGTTGGATTTAATTTTATCTCTGCTTATTTGAAAAAGAATAGTTTGTGAGGTAGAAGACTGCATTGACCATGCTTTTTGTTAAATATTTCCCTTCATTATTGTGATGGATACCTGACGATTTACTTGTTAGATTGTGCAGGCACAATGATATTCAGTCAAGACAGACCCAAGCTACTAATTGAAACTTCCCTAAGTTTTTCAAATTTTAGATGTGTCCTAAATGTGTCACAATAATTTAAGGATTTTTCATAAGAAAATCTCAAGACAATGTAGGATAGCTGAACATTTTTGTCTTCCCACAGTATATTTCTTTTTAGCCCAATCTGTTTGCTTATATACATCTAAATACCATGGTAATATTTCAAATAATTATATAGTCCCCAATGTATAGTTTTTGAGTAGGATGTGCCAGTGATTAAAAATCTATGTATGGAAATAAAACTGCTGCTTATGAAGGCTGCTAAGTCTCAAGACTGTACGTGGGTGTGTAATTCATATTTCCTTTTATAACTGCAACTTGACTATTTGAAAACTAACTTTTCCCAAGTAATTTAAAAGAAAATTAATGCCCACAAGAGAAAGGCATTCACATAAGTAAGCTGATCCAAAGATCTAGGTGATCTGCTGCTCAGGGATCAATGATATAATTGATGGAAAACCTGAGATATCAGGTCTCCTGTGCAGAATTTTTCTGAAAAAGTTACAGTCAAGGTAGAGAAAATGAAATAATAGATACAAAAGCACTCTGAAGAATTCAAAGAAGTGTGTACACATTTGGCACTCTTTATCAAAAGAGCTTCTCAGTTCTTCATTCAGAACAGTTCTAAGCCCCTGGATCCTAAAGGAAAGTTTATTTGGAATGATCAATTACATGTCAAAATTCATTTCACCAGCCTGAATCTTCTACTACCTTGTTTTAATTTATAGAAGAAATTCTCAGTGGGAGGAGCAACAATGTCTACAACAATGTCCTTCAACAATGTCTACAAATACCACTTGAAAAGAAATACATTTCTAACCAAATGGTTCATTAACAAAATATTTCCCATGCCTGAATTGTGGTTCCATTGGAATCACAGTTTCACAGAATTTTAGAGGTGGACAGGGTGCTAGAGAACATGTAGTCCAATTCCCTCATTTGTCACATGAATAGTGAAAAGCAGGCTGAGTTTTTGCGACAACAATGGATGATTGAAAGGGAATCCAGGTACTACATTTTCCCAATTCAAATAAGTACTGTTTACTGACTGAACCCTTCTGCAGCAGTGCTAGGATTCAACCTCACTTCTGAAGCTGAGGCCAGTACTCCTCACCCGCAACCTGCTTGTTTGCTCACCCTTGTATTAGTATAGTGAGTCCCCTACATACGAACCTTCAAGTTGTGAACTTTCAAAGAGGCAAACGTGGGTGAGTTTACGGCCGTCACCATGAATGGGGTTTGGAAGAACCTTTGCCCGCAGTTTGTTTACAATTTTCATGGATTTGAGAAGGTGGATGAGGAGTCCAAAGAGGTCTTCAGCAACTTAGTGACCCTCAGCAAGAAGCTGGAGCTAGATCTTCAAGAGGATGTCTTCATTGAACTCCTTGCTGTGCAACACGAGGAGCGTACTAATGAAGACCTGATGGAATTGGAGGCACAGAGAAAGGATAAAGTGAGACAAGAGGAAGAAGAGTAACTGAAGAACCGAAGAGATTCACAATGCAGGAAATGGCAAGGGGATTTTATTTATTTGGGAGGCACTGTAAGTTTTGAGACACAGGACTTGAACATAGAATGAGACACGAAGGTTGCAGCAGCCATTCAGAATGCAATCCAGTGCTACTGTGTCATCTATGACGAGAAAAAAAGAGCTTCTACCCAGACATCACTGGATCGTTTTCTCAAGAGAGTAGATAGAACTGAATCCAGCAAGGAACCAGAACCTGTGCCATCAGCGTCAGGCGTGAGTGAAATTGCAGCTTGCCCTCCGTCTCCTATCGCTGATGATCCTTCAGCTCTACCACCTCCCACCTCCTCTCCCTCCTCCAGTCAGTAACTCTTCTTGCCTGTTCACCCGATGCCAGCCCTGTACGCCAGCTGTTGTACTGTACTACTGTACTTTTTAAGGTACTGTACTGTAAGATTAAAAATGTTTTCTTTATTTTTTGTGTTTGTTTTCTATGTATTATTTGTGTGAAAAGTATTATAAACCTATTACAGTACAGTACTATATAGGCAATTGTGTTAGTTGGGTACCTAGGCTAACTTTGTTGGACTTATGAACAAATTGGACTTATGAATGTGCTCTTGGAACAGAACTTGTTCGTATATAGGGGACTTACTGTATTATTGAAGCCATGTCATTAACTCAACTGTAGAGAATCAAATACACATGTTTCTATGAATTTACCATGTTCCAGGAACTATTCCAAGCACTCTATGTCTATTAAATTGTTTAATCATTACCAGAACCCTCTGAGGTACAGACCATTATCATTTCCGTTTTACAGATGAGAATACTGAGGTACAGGGCTGTTTAGTTATTCATCAAAAGCTACTGAGTGTTAGAGTATAGATATGAGTTCACACAATAGGGAGACTACGTACTTGCTCATTACTTTGTGGTTATCCAAAGTAGTTAACCAAAAGTTATAATAACACTTAAGAAATAAAACAAATTATGTTCTTAAACTGTATATAAAATTCTAATGACTGGTTCTTGATTTAGGATAATAATAATTTATCTTTCAGCATTAGGAGTTCAAATACATCATCAAAGGGGAAGTCTGAGAGATCCTTTGCTAACGTGGGGAACATATTTCTTTATTCAAATATTCATGTGAATGACTGCATCTGTTCCAGTCTTGTCTCTATCCCTAGTCATCAACACAGTACCTGGAACATGGTAGGAGATCAACAGTATCTGTTGAATGAATGAAGGATTGTAATGTGGGATGAACTATTGAATTATAAATGAGTTTTATGCCTAAAAAAATACTAAAGATTGTTTTATTAAGCAAATCTGGTGACCTGGAATGATTCATGTAGTTTCTCCAAATATTGCCTAATTCCTGAAATATACTTTACGTAACAAGCTTAAGCATCATAGATATTGTTAGATAAGTTAATAACTAATTTTATTGTCTTTCTGTAATTATTACATGAGTTGAACTGAACTATTTAATTTGAAACACCAGAAACACTTACTACAAGGAAACGGAATTTTAAAAATCAAATTTGTACTATCAATGTATTCTTTTCTTAATAGAACAGTTTCCTACTTTTGAAAAGCAAGCCAGCTTAATAATGGCAGATCAAGTTAATCCACCGATTGAGACACTTTTGCCAAGGAAAATATGAACAAGATAATACTTTTTTGTAGTGTTATTGAAATCCACAGTGGTAACATAGTGTTCAAATAAATATTTGCAATTTCAGTGTTTGTTCTCTGTTCTTTCCAGAATATTTAAAATTTAGTTACTGACTAAAATTGATTCACCAGGAATCAATTCAGAACCCTTGCAAGTGCTCTGGACTAAAGGTGCTGTTAACCCTCCCTTGCTCCTTTGGGTCAGAATTTCCTTCTCCTGTTTTTAGAAGATGCTTTTCTAGTTTCAAAGAAGCACATGGTGTGGAACTTTTTTAAAAAATGAATTTCATAACCATTTCTCTTCTTCCTCCACCATGCAAGAAAGGCTTCCCATGTTTCAGGGAGGGATCTGCCAGACAGTGGCATAAATGTCAACCTAATCTGTCTGGTGGCCCTTCTAAGGGGACCTTGGTGCTGTTGACAAGTACACGCTTCACAGACAACACCATTTTACCCAGAAACTCCTGACCTGAGTATCACTGAGTTGTAACCTTACAGAAATAGAAAAAGTGTGAACGTCCTTCCTCTGATCAGCAACAGGGCACTTTGCACAGAATTTGAGAGCTGGTAAAAGATGTCCGCCGGTCAGTTCATCACAGTGTCTGTGTGCACTCCATTAGCTATGCTGTAAGGAATGCCGCTTGCTCTTTGTGTTCTGTGAAGTAGAACAATAGGTCACTCTCCTCCGGAATAGCTGCTGATTCCTTCAAAGTTCAGTCAAAGCCCACATTTTTCCCCTCTGAATAATGTATGAGCTTGGTTCACCCATGTGCTGCTAATCTAGTATGGAGGGAACTTTCAGCCTTCTTGTCTGATGTCCCTGAGAAAACCCACTGGTTCAAACAGGAAGACCTTGTCATCCAATTTTTTTTGGCAGAGGGTTGTGATGAAAAGGTAGGAGTGAGAGAGCTCCAGAGGCCTATGCATAGGCGTGCAACAGCCAGGAATGCTGACCTTTGAGACATCCAGTTTAATACTGCTCACCTCACGGGCACATTCTAGATGGAAAGGTAAGCCCTGCCCCCATGCATAGTGGTGACCAGACGTTCTGTTGAGGGAGTATCTCCTCCATTTCCCCTTCCGAAGTTGACAGCCCAATCAGTGGTCAGCTCTCAAGCCTTATCATTCCATACAGTCAGTGGCCCCCATGAGGAGGCCTGTGTATTGGTTTCCTAGGGCTGCCATAATAAATTTCCACAAATCTGGTGGGTCAACACAATAGAAATGTATTCTCTTGTGGTTCTGGAGGCTAGAAGTCCAAAATCAAGGTGTTGGCAAGGCCATGCGCCCTCTGAATCCTCTAGGGAAGACTCCTTCCTTGCCTCTTCCAGGTTCTGGTGGGTCCTGGAGCTCCTTGGTTTGGGCAGCCTCACTCCAATCTCCACCTCTATCTTCAGGTTGCCATCTTCCCTGTGTGTCTTCACATTCCTTCTTGTAAGGACATCAGTTACTGGATTTAGGGCCTACCTGAATCCAGAATGACCTCATCTTAACTTCTTATACTTAGTTCTAAATAAGGTCACGTTCTGAGTTCTAGGAAGACATATATTTGGGGGCAAATGCTATTCCACCCAGTATAACCTGTAAGAGTAGAAAAGTGATAACAGAATTTATAGACCCCTGCTGTTGTCTCCAGAAATGTCTGAGAAGCATGGTTAGTACCTAACCATTCCTGAGGATGGGGGTGAGAAGCTTCTAAGTGTTATATCCCACTTTGTGAGGCAGAGGGAAACATCTGTGCCTGCATGCCGGCTGGTCTCCTAGGTGGAATGGCTTTCCCTCCAGATAAGTTATAAAACCTACATCCTTCAAGGCCCTCCCCTCATACTACCTTTTCCTTGAAGCTATTTTTTCCAGAGGATGTTATTTATTCTTCTTTTAACCCCGTAATGCAAGGAAGAGTTTTATGGATTTGGAACTTCTCAAGGTTTCCAAAGGTCTACTGTCCCAGGATCTCTATGTGGGAGGGACACAGAACAGTTAGTGAAGAATCATAAAATCTCAAAGTTTCTGGGAACTTTAAGAGCTAGACAATCAAACCTTTATGCAAAATTGTACCTTAAATTTATTAGTTAGCACCTTAAGCGGGAATGACCTAGAACCCAAGATATTTACCCAAGGGAGGAACTCTGAAGGATGGAAAAGTCTATTACAAGTAGGCGAGCCCCATGCAAACTTCATTTGTTTTATAATTTTGCCTCAGACTATCCCTGCAACTCACAGTGACCTCGTTCCATCACCTCAATTCTCGTGTACCTAAAAATCAATGTGGGTGTTGTATTTATTCACTGTGTCATAGTTTGCCAATATCTGCCCTACTTGAACTTGTTAAGCCTTCTAAAAGTGGAGAAATGTGAGGGGGTGGAGTGTAGGTGAGGTCGTCATTGTCTGTGCTCAGGTTCCAAAGAACACACCAGCTCTCTCATACCCTGCAGAGTGGTTGGGGGAAAGCAGGAACAGTGTTCTCTAGGGGAGTGGCTCTAGATTTGAATGTCAGAACAAAACTCCTCTAGCTTAACCTCCTCTTTCTAGTCCCTTTGTAGACTTTTTCATCAACATGTGATCTTTCCTATCAGATAGAATACTGTCAATTGTGACTAGTGAAAGGCCCAAGTAAAAATGGCCTATAAAACTAGGGGTTTATTATCTCCTGTAACAAGAATTATTGAGTATAACCAACTTGGTTATTGACTATAACCAACCTTGTAGTCTCCAAGGTTGGTTAATTTAGAAGCTTAATAATGTCAAGGACCCAGGTGCTTTTGTCTTTCTTCTCTAACTTGGCCATGTTTCCCTGTGGTCTCAAGATGGCTGAGGCAGATTCAGGTGGTACATGCAGACATGAAGACCAGCTTCATGGGCATGCGGGTCAATACACTTGCATGGGCGTCAGGTTCAGAAGAGTCCCATGTGAGGGGGCTAATGCTCTGTCGTCTCCATCTTGAAATTCTTCATGATTTTACTTTGACTTTGCGTTTTGTAAGTGAAGTTCAGTAGGACAAAGGAGTATGCACCAAGGGCTTGGAGCCGTAACTCATGCATGGTCTTGCCTCACCACCTGGGCTGGATGGGTTCTAGGCCACCTGCTCCCTGACCTCTACCCAGCAACTACTGCCACCCTTTGCCTCCAGCAGGGGCCTAGAGGTAGGTGTGGGGAGGGTCGGGGTAACGTATGCTCTGCATGCTGTGTAGCAGGGCGAGTCACCAGGTGCCTGTGAGGGTCCCCAAGCCTAAATAGCAAATAAAACCCACCATGACAGGTGGAGAGAGAGACAGTTGAAGAAAGGAACAAGGATCTTCACATTTTAAGTTTTCAGTGGGCCCCACAAATTATATAGCTGTCCCTAATGCAGAGTTCTAGCATAGGAAACAGACTTTTCTGTGCATCTCTTTTCTCTAGCAAGGAGTCTTTTGCAGACACTCCCAACAGATTCTAGTTCTACATAGCCCAAATTTAGAGCACATGTCCATGCTTAAGGCAATACTGGCCAGAGATTGAGACTACCCTGATTAGCATAGACCAGTAGAGATTCACCTTTGGGCTAGAGATGGTTTCTATCCCTGAACCCATGGCTGCTCCAGATATCAGAACAAAGTCAGAGATCTGCCAGCATGGAAAGATGAGAGTGAGGTGAAGAGGGGAGTAGGATCTAGGTAAAAAACCAATAGTCTGTCACACTAGTCTCTCCCTGATTCATTTGCTTTTTCATTCCATCATATCAGCTAGAGAGGGGCCATAGGATCCTCAGAAATAAATGAATCCAATGCTTTTCTAGTTCTTTTAACAGTGGGAACTTTTCTTCAAATGGAATCACAGTATCAGAGGGCAAGAAGAATAAAAGGGAGCTTCTTTGGTTGAAACAGATGAATGTTGCTTGGGTCCCAACCAATTAGGAAACCTAATTATCCCTAATGAAAGTCTATCAAACCAATCCAAGGGTGTCTGCTTAAGTGTTGTGGTCTGAAAAATCTTTCTGTGCTACTTAAGTTCATTTTTTTAAAGATCTCAAAAATATCCTCAAAGTTGATGGTTGGTAAGACACATGTGCACTGTAGCTCCCTTTTGTTTTCTAACTGAAGTGCAACATTTTTCTCTTTCAAGGCATGTAAAACAAATTAACCCATCAAGAAGTGATATGACAGTTAATGTTTTCCAATTTAATTCTTATTTTTATCTAGGACTTAGCATCTTACAAAGCCTTCTGATGTTTGACTCTTATACTTAATTTCTAAAACACCAGAATCACATTCAAGTCCCTAAGTGTTTGGGATTAGATGACTGATTGACTAGCAGAATGTTTACTGGGCAAGAAACCGAGTAGAAATTAATTTGTTTTCTTTCCACATCAGACTCTCAGCTGCTGGGCAGGGAGATCTTATGTCTTCCTTAATCATTGTCCCAGAGGGTTTTTATGCCAGCCCTTCAGTACCAACTGCTCAGGTACACTCCCACAGAGATACAAATACAGCTAGCTGAGAATATGGGACGGGAGATCCAAGTCTGGCTGTAAACTTGGGCTTTAGAGAAAACATTTGGCAACTTGGAAGGGCCTCAGCAGAGTCTGTCCTAACCCCTCCACATTCCATCCACCACTCCAACATGGAACAAATTCATACACCACAAGCCTTGCCCCAAAAATACACACTGGAATCCATAAACCGCATTCCTGTGTCCATACAGTTAGAGACTCAGTAGATTTCTTCTTCACAGGAATTCTGAAAACAAAGACCAGAGTCTGAGGTTTTCACCACAATGTCTCCACGAGGATTAACACAGCTGCCTGGGAAAGAGAGGAGCTCAAGAGGGTCAAATGCTTCCCACACGTTTGACTGAGTGGAGGGGAGGAAAGCACCTGCAACTCATGCATGCTGCAGCGTCTTCCTGACCATTTTGTAATTCTCAGAATCAAGCTTTAGTTCAGCTAGGCCTGGGACACTGAGTCTGCAGATATTTTTACAATGTCTGCCAGGATTTCTAGCTTTTGCTCTAATCTTAGGCCAACGGCAGCAACTAACCGAGTCCAGTTACCTAGAAGGAGTGTACCAAGAGGACAGGCAAGCAGTGGGCATAGCTTAGTAATAAAAAAGACAAAGAAGATCCACACCCTTAAATACTCTAATGCTTGAGCAATACCTTTGTTATAAGAAGAATAAGATGGAAAACAAGAATTGCACTTCGACCTGCAATATATCTACACTATTGCAGGGCAGCCAAGTTGGTTCCATCATTTTGAATGGCATTTAAGGATGGCGGAGATACACGACTTGTCTAAAATCATAAAATAACAACACAGGAGAACATTTGTGAAAGTGCTTAGTAGACTAGGAAGAGGATTTTCTTGTTATTCGGTCCAAATTCCTCATTTCCAGAGTCAAACTGAAACTCAAAGAGGTGGCGTGACTTGCCCTGAGTCACGTGACTTCAGTCTCCTGCCCTCAGTCCATTCACCACAAAGCAGATGACCCAGAGCAGATTCTTCTTGGGTTAGTAACTTTGCCAAATACATTATTATGCATATAATATCGGTAGTTACAATCTGTCTGTAAACCAACATCATTAACTACAGTAAGTCATGGATGGGAGTTCTTTGAAATAGTCATTTTCCTGTAGCTTGGATCATTCAGGTAGTTTTGGAACTCATAGACTTGCATAAACACACAAAACGTGTATTCGCCTTCTATGTCCAGTCAGTATCAGCCTGCGTTTTCTTCTAAGACAGAAGGGGACAGTAGTAATCACAACTGGTGACGAATAGATGACCCAGAGCTTGGGAACTTGTTCGTGTTTGCCCATGAAAGGGCATTTAACTAGCCGTGTGTCATCAGCCTGACCAGGCGCTCTGGGCTTATGCCAGTGTCATGGTCATCTTGACCCCCAGCCACCACGTGTGGTGTGACAAGTCTGGGAAGCAACCACAGCTTGAGCAAAGAGATTGAGTCACGGAGAAGCTCAAGTCCGGTGCTACTTCACTGTTAATGTTGCGGAAAATAATAACAGGGCAGCAGGGAACAATTTCTAGTCAAGGAAGGGGACTATGCAAAGGAGGAGTACTTCTTGATTTTTGTAATATTTAAAAAATAAATAAATGAGGTGCACATTTGGCCCCTGGTTTTGCTGCTCACCTGGTATAAACCTGGTATAAATTGAATATAAGCATCTTTTTGACCTGCTATTTCTTGGCCGTGACGTGCAGTCTAGTCAGTCCTCCTAGCCACGGGATTTTACTACCAAGGGGTCAGCACACTTTTTCAATGAAGGACCAGATAATGACTATTTTAAGCTTTGCAGCCGTATGGCTTCAGCACTGCTAAACCTTGCCATTGTAGTAGGAAAACAGTGATGGTTAATCTGTAAAGAAATGGGCGTTGCTGTGTTCTTTGGGGCCATAGTTTATCAGTCTCTGCTCTGATAGTTCTGAAATTTCTGGAGTTACTATAGAGAGTGAGAGGGCAGGTCTTAAAGGGTTCTGGGAAGTTTTTAACCCAGAAGAGAGCCACATAAGGGTGGAAGAAGAGGGCTGAGTTTTATGCTCATCCTAGCCATCTTTAGGTGTCTGGGGCAGGGGAGATTTGGAAAGATCTGGTCACATTAATGGTCCACTGAGGGTCCGGTAGAAAGGTTCCAAATCCTGTGTGTGTGAGAGAATTGGCTGAATGGATCCTCTCACCATAATTTGCAAGTTCTTTTCACTAAAGATAGTAGACATCATTTGAAGGGAGTTTCATCTACTATCTCCACCCTACTGCCATCTTGAAAAACACTGAACCTCATTTGACATGGTTTTATAGATGCCAATGAACATATATTTTGAGCATATACCTCAGAGTGTGGTTAAATATAATTTTGGCCGGTGAAATGTAACTTGCAGGCATAGAGACATATGGCTTGAATGGCTTGAGCTCATGCTGTGTGTGTGTGTGTGTGTGTGTGTGTGTGTGTGTGTAAAACAGAAAACAATACCATCTGACTAAATGGTAGGCTTGGTGCCAGATGCCAGTCTGGCTGAGACAGGCACACAAGCGAACAAGCTAACCTCAGCCTTCACTTCCTCCTCCCCCAAGAGTCTATTAAAAGACAGAAAGGGCTGTTTAGCATCAGAGAGTGGGACATGATGCTGAAGTGCACATTCCCCAGTGTCGGGATCACAGCAGCTGCAGCCCAGTTTCAGCGACAGTCCCTGCTACCGCCATGCCCTAGCGAATCCCAGAAGTCAGAGGACGAAACTCTGTGGGACTTCCAGGATGTGGAGACTGGGCCAGGAAGTGGAACAAAGCATGCATTACAGAGCCCTATAAGACATCTTCAGGAGGCAGAAACTTGCTGAGCAGCTCCAGTGGCAGAAGGAGAGCCCACGTCCATCGGCGGTAAACTTCTCCAGTTGACCTCTTAACTAAGTCTTAGGAAAAATAAATGAGGTGATGGAGAAGAAGACTGATCCATGCTGCAGAACAATCAAAAAATCCCAGGGACTCCAGTTTGCCACTTCTTCCAAATGTTTGCCTATACAGCACAAAGTGAATTGTTTATCAAGTGATAGTATTTTTACATTAAGTATACATTATAGGATTTTTCAGACATACAAGAATATACTAAGATATGTAAAAAAAAAACCCTGTATATCCACTATGCAAATATATTGAGTACTAACACATCTGCCATACTTGTGTCATTTTTAAAAGAAATAAATGTTACAGACACAGTTGCAGCCCCGTGTATCACTTTCTTGTCTCTTTTCCCCTGCTGTGTTCCCAGTGGTAACTCCAGTAATTCCTGAATTTGGTGTATATCCTTTTATACTATTATACATACATAGTATTAGTAATCCATAGGCATATTTGGCGTATTTTCACTTTTTATAAAAATTGTATCATTATATATATTTTCAACCTGCTTTTTTACACAACGTTATGTTTTTAAGAAAATTTCTATGTTGGTACATAGAACCCTAATTCATACATCTTAATTGTTGTATAGTATTCTGTTTTATAAATATACACAATTAACTGGAAAATGGACATTCATTCAGTATTGAAAAAAACCTGAGCGTCTCCTGTCCTTCACATTATTTTATGTTCTGTGGATACAGAAGTGAATAAAAATAGACACAGTTTCCTACCCTCGTGAAATTGACATCTAGTGGTGGAGATAAACAAGAACAAATAAATATATAATAGAAAGCCACTTCTAAAGATATCTATGAAGTGAATAACAAGCAAAGTAAGGGATAGAGGGTAATAGGAGATGCAACTTTAGAAAGTTTCTTGAAGGAAGGCTTTTCCGGTTAGAAAGTTTTGAATGGGACATTTGTGTGGTTTCCAAGTCTTTGTTATTATCTATAATGCTGTAGTCATGTTTTTTGATACAGCGTAAACGATGCTGTAGTCACGTGTATATGACCCCTATGAATATCTCCTTGTGAAAGTGAAGCCACATATTTCAGGGCAGTGTTGCTTCATTTTTTTCCTTGCGTAGAAAATGAAAATATGTGTTTGTCATACTTATGGAAACAGAGGAAGCACCTTGTAGCGTGTCCGGAGGAATCCATCCCGAGGCTTCAGGCCACTGCAGGCCCTTCCCTCCCCACCTGTCCCCAAGCCTCCAGGATCAATATCTCAGCACCCATGTGACCCATGCCAAGCGCACGGGGTGCCATCTGCAGGAAGCTATTCATTGATTTAATTTATTTTTTAAAGCTGATAATATATATTTTTAAATTTATATTGGAGTATAGTTGATTAACAATGTTAGTTTCCATCTATAGGAAGCCCTTTTCTTGAATGGAATTGCTGTGTGAAGGAGGAGGCATATCTTCAACCTTAGGAGATAATGCAAATATTCTTCCCAAAGTGCCTCTACCAACTGGCAACTTCCCTTCAGTAGCATAGGAAACTTTCCATTTCACCAGATCCATCCCTGCGTTTTGAACTTTCAAAATTTCACCAAATCTGTTTACATTTGCATTTCCACTAGTTATTGGTCCACATTGAACATCTTTCATATATTTCTTGGCCAGTAAGTTTTCCTCTTCTGTGATTCATATCCTTCCTCATTTTTCTACTAGGCTATTCATTTTTCTTATTTATCTATAGAACTGCTTTATTTAATCTAGGTACTAATCTTTTGGCAGTTGTATACAGATATCATATCCCAGTCTGTGGCTTGTCTTCTAACTTTATTGGCGCTTTTTGTTCTACAGACATTCTAAACTTTAATGTCGTAAAATTTGGCAATATCTTCCTTTATGGTTTGTGCCTTTTTGTGTCAAGACTCCTTCCCTATCCTGAGGTCATATAGTAGTTTCCCACATCTTTTAATAAAAATTTTCCTGTTCACATGGCAGTCTTAACTTTGCCTGGCACTGAGTTTCTTGGTATCACATTAGTGAGGTTTATTTTATTTTATCCTTATTTAAATTTTATTATGACTATCTGTCCATTTATTGAATTGTCCTTCAGGCCACTGACCTACAGGCACCTTGATAAACACACGAGCTTTCCTTTTGCAACTCATGCTCACTTACTTGAGAAGACGGAGCTGAGAGCGACATTTACACGTCACTGTGAGGTTCCCTGATGGCCTGGGAGTGGGCTCTAGAGCTGCCCAACACAGCAGTAGTGGGAAATTCGAGCACCAGGGGGAATCTCTCCTCATGCATTTATGACTTGTGGTAATTAAACTTCAGAGAGAAATTTTTGACTCAAGACCTATATAAGATTATAAGTGAATTAGTCATGCCAAAGCTCATGTGCTATTATCATGAGCTCCAGCCTTCAGAACCTCAGAATAAATCACAGCCAAGGTACAGGCAAGAGCCAACCATCAAATTTCAAATATTCCAGGATTGAGAAATGTAATTAGTTGACCTACAATAAACACGCTTTATCACTTAGGGGTGTTTTGCTCTGTTTCCTGCAAACTGTGAGACACGTGCATTATAAACCTCATACATTATTAAAACAGTTTGTTTTCTAAAAAAAATAACTTGGCAGAATAATATTGGAATTAAACCAGAAATTCAACTTTCTGGACTTTAGAATGGCATAGATCCAGACCAAGATTCAAGAAAAACAAAGAACAACCTTCAGCTATTTTAATTAACAACCACAATGAAAACAATCAGCAATTTGAAGAAAAACTTCACAAATAGCCTTATGGTAGAGATTTCTGTTAATGGAAATAACGTGGAAATGCTAACAAAGGAAAAG
Organism: Balaenoptera musculus; assembly: GCF_009873245.2. Lineage (NCBI taxonomy): Eukaryota > Metazoa > Chordata > Mammalia > Artiodactyla > Balaenopteridae > Balaenoptera > Balaenoptera musculus. The sequence goes on along the minus strand of NC_045791.1, from coordinate 34,108,268 downwards.
AGAATGAAATCTACCCTTTACTGGACATTTAGTATCAATTAGTCACCACATAAAGCATTTCTACGTATGCTGTGCCATTTAAAACTTAACCGCGGCCCTCAAAAACATTATTAACATTCCCGTTTTAAGGGTGAGAAGCTGAGATTTAAAAATCTTAATAAACTTGTCAAAGATGCAGAGCTGGTGAATAGTAGGTCAAATATTCCGACTCAGATCTACGTTGACCAACGTCTTTGCTCATCCATTTTCCACCATGGCTTCTGGATCTAGCACTTGGATGTGTTGCTATAAGAATCATTCAAAAAGCCATATTAATTTCAGGACGAGGGATCAAGGTGTAGCTTGGGACTGAATGAGTGTGACACCGCCAAGATTGTCCTAAGTCTGCTCTGGAGGAGACCCAACCCGTGGCTGACCCCAGCACCACCCAGCCTCTGACATCCACACAATCATTACCCCGAATTGCGGCATCCTGTTATTGGGTGGTCTCCTGAGTCAGTAGGATTCCACTCCAAACTACAAACCCCATGATTCCTCCAAAATCTCAACGGGATGTAGGATGTATGGATTTTAGAGAGGTAATACACTATGTTAGCAATCATTGCAGAACACCTAGGGGTGTGAGGCAGCAACTCATAACCTTGTATTGATAATTATATTGATATTTCTGCTGTGAAATAATGGATATTCACACTAAATAAGGGAAAATAAGGTAATAAATGGTCCTGTCAGTTCAGGTAAGACTTCACTGCTAAATGAGTTAGAAATACTTTTGGGTTTAGAGCTTTGGGGATTTTGTAATTGCAGATAATATTTTGTGTACCCGTTTTTTAAAAACTGAATGCTTCTGGAAATCTGTAGTTACTATTTGCAGGGGAGTAAAAGAGTAAGTATGACTTGAACTTTGAATAGTACTTTGCTGCTGACAGAACTGTTTTCACACATTATTTTACACTCAGAGCAACAATGTGAGAGATTTTAATTCTATTTTATTGACAAGGCTGCTCAAGCTTAGAGAGCTTGAGAAACTTGCAGAAGGTCAGTTAGCCAGGAAAGAGTAAGACTGGAAACACATATTCTTGGACCTCTACTACAGGAGATTTGATAGAATCTACAGGTTCTATTTCCAATTTTACCCTTTTCTACTATGGGACCTTGCAAGCCACTTGAGTAGGAAAAACTCAGTCCTCTTCCTGTGTTTCTCTTTTACACTCACACGCCTACCATGCTCACAACACCTTTGATACCAGATGTGTGTGGGCTTTTTCCCACACCAAGCAATTCTGTGACACCAGCTGGGTGTCCCACAATTTAACTCAATTTGGACACTGTCTACCTGGAGATAGCATCAGATCCCACATGTTAAAGGCTCAGTCCTACAAGACTACACCCCACCCTCCCACTTCAGATGCCAATCCCAAGTCCAGGTTGTTACCTGTGCTTCTGACCAGTCGGCTATAAATCTGAGGTTCCCACAGTCCCCTCCATAGGTTCATTTAAATTGCTAAAGCAGCTCATAGAACTCAGGAAAAGAGTTTACTTACTGTTTACCAGTTTATTATAAAAGGATATAACAAAGGATACAGCTGAACATCCAGATGGAAGAGATGCATAAGGCAAAGTATATGGGAAGGATCACGGAACTTCCGTGCCCTCTCTGGACGTACCACTCTCCCACACCTCCGCTTGTTCACCAACCCCAAAACTCTCCAAGCCCCAGGCTTTAGGGATTTTTAAGGAGGCTCATCACGTAGGCATGATCAATCATTAACTCCATTTCCAGCCCCTCTCCCACAGAGGCTGGGAGATGGGACTGAAAATTCCAAGCTTCTAATCACGGCTTTGTGATTAGCCCCCATCCAGAAGCCATCCAGGAGCCTACCCAGAGTTACCTCGTTACACAACAAAGACACTTCTATCACCCAGGAAATTCCAAGGGATTTAGGAGCTCGGAGTCAGGAACCAGGACAAAGACCAAATATTAGAACAAAAGATGCTCCTTGCGCTCTTATCACTTTGGAAATTACAAGGGTTTTAGGAGCTCTGTGCCAGGAATGGGGGCAGAGACAAATATAAATATATTTTTTCTGTCATCTCATACCACTAAACCTTGCCAAATTTTGGTTTCCTTGTCTATAACCTGGGAACAATTATCTTTTCTGCCTAATTCAAAAGATTGTAGTGAGAAGGAGATTATAGTGTGCTATGCAAATGTAAGACCTTATTATTGCTGTACACCTGCATCCGTTTGGCTCAAAGCCTATGTGGGGCTTTGTCAGGATGGGTAGTATTGTCTGCGACTCCTCGGAGGGCTCATCGGAACTTGCAGGATGGCCAGAAGGGGACCTGTCCTCTCCTGCTGAGCCTAAGCCCATAGATACAGCTGCAAAGCTTTCATTTTTTAAACTTTCAGCTGATTTTCGAGCACATTCCATTCTCATGATGTGCAAATTTTAAAGGACATTTGCCTTCAAGCATGCTGGAAAAAATAAATTGGAACCTCTTTTTCAGTCTTTGGACCTCACAATATATAATTCAGGTAATAAGAAAAATATATATTACATGTTTTACTGTACATTTCTGTGTAAAACAGAGATACATACATGGATGGAAATTACCTTTCTTTTCATTACAGTCTTTTCAGGATCTCACTAAAAAATCAGCAATGCCAAAATCTGCCTCATGGATAAAATCTTTAAAAGTGTGTCCAGAAAAATGTAATAAAGAACATTATTATGCCAGGGATTCAGTTGAAATGTAGACCAAACCAATTCCCTCTCACATTTTTTGTAGTTTATGACTTGCACTGTAACATCACAGGGTAAACTGGGTAAGACCCTGTTTTCTCACTATTGGCAAGATGGAAATGTTATACTACATTTGTCATTTACTTCCTTCTAATTTTACACACATACCAAATTCTACATAAATAAATAAATATCAATCAATTAATTGAATAATGTATCTTTATGTATCTGTTGCACATATACATGTATGTATATACATATATGTACGTTGTGTATGACATATGCACATATTCTATGAATGGATTCAATAAAAATATACTACCTCATGTGAATTAGCTACTTATATGAGGCACTGGGTATAGAAAAAGAACATCACCTAGTCCCTAACCTCTAGCAGATGGACATTCATGGAAATGAATAATTTGATTAGTGTAGTATAAGAACATTATATTTTATTTTGCAGTTTTATTGAGGGTCCATTGAAATTGCATAGGGGAGTAAATCTATCTCCTCAATTAGATGTAAATCTCCTAGAATCTAGGACTATAGATATATATATACTTTATATATATGTATATGTATATATATATATATATATATATATATATATATATATTTGAACACAGAATATTGCTTTGTACAAAATATATGCTTAATTTATATTTTATTGATCAATATTGTTTGATTTTAAAAATCTGAAAGGCATTATTTGGGAGAAGTAACCAAACTTTGTATTTGAAGGTAATGCTTGCTACAGTGATTTCTGTACAGGACCAATCCAAGTTAATGCTTTTAAAATCCGGATTGTGCAGACATTGTATTGTCTTTTCATTTGTTAATAACTTCTTAAATTCCAAAAAATAACAATTAGCATTGGATCACTTATATAAAAGTTTAAATAAAAAGAAAGAAAAGAAAAGAAATGAATTAAAAATACATTTGTGGTTTCAAAATGATTTGGTCATTCTTTGCTAGCACTGTCACATTTCAAGCTATCTTTTTGTCTTTAGGGCTGGATATAATGAGTCATATTTCTGATGCTTGTTGGAAATTCTGATAGGAGATAAGATGGGAGCAGAGTTTGAAATTCTTTGTGAATGAAGAATTACCTGTGGATTTTAGCAAACCTTGGGTAACTGAAGTTGGCTGTGATGGCTGAGACAAAAGAGGCCAGAAATGTATCCTGAATGGGATAATAGGAAGAGAAATTCTTCTCGAAAGTACTCAGTTAGTGGCCTTGGCTTTTCTTAGCATCGTGTATTGGTAGGGTTGTGTTTAAGTACAAAGACAGAGTTGTCACTATTAATTTCTGTTTATGAGGCATTCTGAGGCTATTGTAGTATAAAAATAATAAACCAACATTGTTATTTTCAGGTATGTGAGCTGTAAAGCTGACACTTTAGCCCTCTGGCCATTTTTCAAGACATTAGCTAATACATTACTTCATAATGATGACTAGAGGGAAACATTTTCAAAAGCACAGTCATAAAGTGCTTCGATAAAGCCCACTCTCAGTCTTGTAGCAAAACCTAGATATGAATCCCTCCTAAAAGAAGTCGGGAGGCACCAAATGTCTCTGCCCATGCATAGCAGCATCATTCATGTCCTTCAAGACTCTCAAGTTCATTTTGGGACAGAAATTCTAGCAGGTAGACTATGTGACCAAATTCTGCCCCAGGAAGGAAAGAGCCTACTGAGAAGCTGTGGTAGATAAAACACTGTCACCCTCATTATCTTTATGCAGTGGGGAAAATGATCAGCTAGTAAAGCCTGACTCTCTCAATCATGTCTCTGAGGGGTTGAGTCCCCTAGGAAGGGGCAGGTTTGGCACAGAATGGAAACAGTGGCCTTCGAAGACGCACTGGGAACCCACAGTAAGGCTGCATTGCTGACACCTCTGCCAGAAACAGATATAAAAGACTGTAACTGCCAAGGGCTGGTTGTGGGTCTCATTTTCTATGTGTCGTCAGAGAGGAAAGACTCTATCTTCCTCATACCAGGGCATCTGTGAGCAACATGGCAATTGGCTCAGTTCTCTCCTTTGGTTGTATGATGTCTTCTCTTTCTTTCTTATTCATTTCTCATCATATATCCCACATCTCTGCCCCTGCCATTTTCTATACAGAGTTTATGAAAGATCATCCAAGATGGGGGTCCTCGAAGCTGGTTGTACACTAGAATCACCTGAGGAGACTTAAAAGAATACCTCTACCTGGGCCTGACTGCCTAGCACTTCTAATGCAGACGATCCAGGCATCAGCGCATTTAAAAAATTTACCAGGTGATTCTAACGTGCAGCTGAGGTTAACAACCGTTGACCTAAGGAGTTAGGGCTTTTGCTGGTAGGTAATGAGTAGCTAGTAATGTTTCTGGATAGGGAAGTGTGTGAGAAAGATAAATCTGGTGACATTATGCAGAGTATATTAGAGAAGGGAGAAACTAGAGGTGGAAATCATGGGTTTATCAATTCTATCAACATTTGAAGGAGGATCATTCATGGTGGCTGGAATGTCATTGTAGGTGAAATGATGTCACTCAAAATCTTTGTTCAAACCACATTAAATATTCTGTTTAAGTGTCATTTTAAAATGTCATCTTCTGTGGCAAAAGGTAACATACTCTCAGAATGCATTTCTATCGAGGAGGATTTGTAATTGACAGTAATTTGCACTGGTAGGTAAGAAAAAATACCTGGTCTATGAATTCTTGGATTAACTTTCTTTCAAACTAAGGAGAAATGCAGATACCTTCAAACCTATTCTCCTGTTTTTATGTTAGATGGTGAAATTCTCGCTCAGATAGTCTGACTGGAGGCCAATGAGGCTTGATTCAATCAGTGTGGACATGTGGGATGTGGAGAATAATGCCATCCATTCACTGTGCTCATCAAAACCACCACTCTGCAAAGATAATCTGACTAGAAGAGAGAGAAATTAAGGGAAGTTGGTTTTAGAGCACGTTCATGCTGCTGATATGGAAATACAATTACATGTTCACGTTACTCTCTTCTGCAAAATGGAAGAAGTCAAAGATAACTGATTCCAATCTGGCAGCTAAATGCTAAAAAGGTATAATCATTCCTTCAGTCATTAGTTCATTCTTCTAAAAAAATTTTATTGAGGTGAAATTCAAGTAGCATAAAACTAAACACTTAAAAGGAAACAAATGTCATTTAGTGCATTCACAATATTGTGCAATGACTACCTCTGTCTAATTCTAAAACCTTTTTATCACCTAAACATTAATACATTCTTAAATTATTTATTTATTGCTCTATATACAAATGCTGTTGTACCAAGTACAATAAACTGTATAAAGAAAAATAAAACATGGTTTATGCCCCTAAGAAGCAAATGTTAAGTAGGGATTTTGGCCATTTTCCTCTTAAAATACAAGAAAATATATAAAAAGTTCTATAAAAAAACATGACACCAACCAAGGGAGAGCTAACTTCTGACTTGTGGATGCCGGTGGGTTGGGTATGAAGAGCTTCACCACGGAGGTGGTATTTGAGACAGGCTTCAAATGATGGGCAGAAAAACAGGCAGAAGGAGGCAGCATACTGCCAGTAGCAGGAATATCATGAGCCAAGGGAAGAAAGAAGAGGCATAAGAAACACTCAGGGAGGGTGGTGTGACTTACCTGGGCAGGACAGGTGGAGTAGAAGTTCAGACTGGAAAAGTAGGGTGAGCCAAAGTTGTTTGTAGAGATCTCTGAAACACTGACTGAGGAATTTGGATTCTATTTGCTAAGCAATGAACAGCTACTGAATATTTTTTAAGCAGGAAGAAATGCAGACAATGAAAATTTTAGGAAGATAAATCTGATGACTGGATACAGGATAGATTCGAGAGAGAGAAATTGTCCCTTTAGGTATTTTTAGCGATGCAAAGGATCTGGTCTGTCAGTGTGTAAGTTCGAGAAAAGTCTTGAGAGACGTTTTCCAAGCCCTCAAAAGCAAGCTGGTGGGGGCCATAAAGGAGGAGGACTTAGGGTACCTCAACCACGCCCTCTGCTTCTGGTGTAAGAACCTGCCTTGATTGCTTTGTCTTAGAGACCCTGTCAAAATACTAAGCCAGTCTCATTGGTAAATCACAGGGCCAGCCTTAAAGGTAAATCATAGCTGGGGAGTTAATAGTCATTCTTCGATGATAACCGCTCTGGAGAGTCTGGTCCAGGGGAACATGGGCTCCACTGACCAGGGCCTGCTTCATCTTTAGACATTTCATACTACTGGTAGTGATTATTCTTATATCCAAGTGATGTACTGAAGGCAACTTCCCTCTTTAGCAGAAGCTTGTAGTCAGATGTGCAAAGAACCCTTTAGAACATGAAAGATGTAGATTCGCTCCACTCCTCACATTATTCGCATTTAACAAGAATTTACTGAGTGCCTACTGTGTGTTAGGTCCTATTTCAGACTCCCTCAAAGGGCTCTCATGATTTTGAGAGAGAATATCAAGTCCCTAACCTACTGCACCATTTTCCTAACCTACAGATGGCAGGTACATGGCATGTTTACCTCTACACCCTGCTCCCGTCCCAAGTCCACGTGGTCATGGCACATCCATCTTCCCACTCAGCCTGGTCACAGCTGACAGTCCTCAGCCCAGAGCTGTAAGCAGCCTCCACAAACACTGCCTGGGCAGGACCTAGAGGATGTTGCTTATTGTCACTTATTCATGTGCCTGCCTTGAAACAAGTAGTCTCTTCTTACTTCCAGTGTTAAAATGCCTAATTCGGAGTGATATCATTTTATACCCTCATTCAATTTTAAATTTCTCCCTTGTTTGGGACTCCTTTAAGCTAGGAAAGTTGTGGTACAAAAGAAAGATGTATTCAGTCTTCTCTTTTGATAACCTTACTACATACTAAATGTTTATCTCCTGTTTTGTAGGGTCAGTTAAAATGTGTAAGATCGGTCTTATGTGACTGGAAAATTTCACTGGAGACCTCTGGATGCAATGATATCCGAAGATACCCCAAAAATACCTGGGTATTTTTATGACTCTTCCTCCCACCTGCTGGTAGCCCTCAAGCTTCGAGTAGTCCATCTGTTTCTTTAGGTCTCCTCACCCCTCCCTGCAGAGTCCCTCTCAAGGACACCCTTCCAAAGGGTGGCATTTGGACAACAGCACATTTTTTTTGGCCCTTCAAAATTGTGGGAGTATATAGGCTTGTCTCAACTCAAACCTGACCCTTCCCTCTGCCACCAAACAGGACAAACTCCACATACAGCCTTGTGTATTGACACTTTCTGGGGATGAGTCAGACTTCAGTCCTCACATCTTTTATGTCGGGTTCTCTCAGGGTTCCTCCTGAAGCCACCTTCACTTGGATTGAGGTGAGGGGGAGATGCTCCTCATGTCCTCCGTGAGTGGGGAAGGAAGGATGTCCAGCACACAAACAACTCTCCCTTTAAAGAAATCTTATTGTCAGTGTATTTAGCCCCCAGATGAAAACTTCATCTTATTTTTTTTTAAAGATTTACTTTTATTTATTTTTGGCTGTGTTGGGTTTTTGTTGGTGCCAGCAGGCTTTCTCTAGTTGCAGCAAGTGGAGGCTACTCTTTGTTGCGGTGCGTGGGCTTCTCCTTGCAGTGGCTTCTCTGGTTTCAGAGCACGGGCTGTAGGCGCGCAGGCTCAGTAGTTGCGGCGCGCGAGCTTAGTTCCTCCACAGCATGTGGGATCTTCCCGGACCAAGGATCGAACCCGTGTCCCCTGCATTGGCAGGTGAATTCTTATCCACGGCGCCACCGGGGAAGTCCCAAACTTTGTCTTATCTTCTACAGAAGTGGATGATGGGCTAATTTTGGCAAAATAAGTATCGTAACCTCCAAGTGTGTCCTACGTAGGTGGTCTAGCATCTGCTTTAGGCTACTGCATTTTTCTCTCTGAAAAGCCAAGACAATAGGAAACGTCAAATGTAATGTCCAAGTACATGTCTAATTTTTTTGTGAGTTAAAGATCACTCAAAGTTTGCAAACTACATGTCTACACTCCCTTCTCTGAAACTCCTTGGGGCACATAAATTTCAGAATTCACAATTTTTCAGATTTTAGAAAAGCAATATGATACATGTATCATTGATTATGTCACAACCCCAGTAGGATCAGGGGTAGCATTCCATAATCAAATTCAGCAAAATGTGCACATATTCACCCAAAGTTGGGTAAGTAAAGATAATAAGTGGCCTCTTGTTAGTCCTGGCCAAATTTGGCCACCAAATGACTTGTTGCCTGAATGAAATCGGTGGTAGTAGGAGACATACGCTGGTTCTCTCTTCCTTCTATCCTCCAACCTTCCACCAATGACTTCCCTTGGCCATTAACCAGCAAGCAAGGGAACCCTATGGAGTGAGCCTCCCTAGGCACAGAGCAGATGAGAGAAGGGCCAGAAAAGGAGGTAAGGCAAGCAAGTCTGGGAAGGCACACTTACCTTTCCCACTCAGACCTCCCCTTTCAGGAGTCCTTGATTTTATTATCCATCCCTTTACACATTATGTCACTAACATCTTCTCAGCTAACTCTACATAAAACTGTCATTGAATTGAAAACCAGATAACCTGGACTCTGGTTAAGGGTCTGCCATTATCTCTTACTGTATCTAAAGTTCCCACAATGAGACAGCACTTTTGGAAAGTGCATAAAATTTTATATCCTGAGAAAAGCCAGAGAGTTGAATCTATGGGGATCAAGTATATCTGTTTTCTAAAGGTTTGACTCAAAGATTCAGGGTAAATAATGAAGGCTAATTAAATTGGTAATTTAAAGTGTACTGAAAAAAAGTATAAAGACCTCTCTAAACATTTGGTTCTTTTAAGTCTTGTTTATACGACAAAGACAAAAAAAATCACTAATAAATGAATATTCATAACATCCTTCCCCCAAAGGAAGAGGTCATGTTGGTTCTTGGCTTTCTGCTGTTCTAATCTGCTATGAAGGACAGATGTACAACTGACATAGCTGAAAGGGCTAGACTAATTTCCATTAGAAGGCACATATCGTTTCATTACAAAGAGTAATTGCCCTTCTTTCCTGGATGTAAATGTGTGAGAGACAGTACAGTGGAGGGGAGAGAGGGAGAACTGGAGAGAGAAGAGCCACCGTTGGCTCAATTCAGGGACAGAAGATTTGAACATGTGTGGAGAAAACTACTTAGGGCATCAATTCTGCCATGTGAACTCCTGGGAAAGAGAATTTTTAGGGATTTTTTTTATGTCTTCTGAGTGGCAGACCTCTTTGCTGCCTCTTCACGAGAGACTTCATTTTAAATTGCTTTTCAATACCTTTCTGGATGTTTCTTTTGTGTATGACACATGCTGAGATAGGTCACAGAGAGGCCCAGTTTTATTAGAGTTATATTTTTATAACATTTTTTAAAGTGTTCTCTAATGCTGCCATTTAACTTTATTAAAGAATTCTTCTTCTGAGTTTTAAATGATGAGTACAAAACCTTGTTAATCTTTTTCTCAGTTAACCAGGGCTCTGTAGGAATCCTGGCAATTCCCACAGATTCCAATTCTATCTATGTAGATAGAACCAAAGCAAAATACCTTAGCAGAAAAAAGACAATTTTTGAGCAGTGAACGTGGAAACGGAAACCTACAATGTTACAACATGAAATCTCCCAACAAAAATGTCTTTTGTTTTTTAGTTTGTGAACATTCTGCATTCTTACCCCAGAAACAGACACACTGAAGTTTTATAAGCCATTCCCAGGGATGCATTTCTGTAAAATTTCCTCATTGTTTGTGACGAAGTGTGTGAACGATTCTGGCATCCATGCCCATTCATTTCACATGCCATCCCCTCAGGTCTGTTTGGTCCCAGCCTCAAATACCTCAGAGAGGGGGGGGCCCCCCCCTCTGCAACACTCACCACACTGCATCTTTGACATGTGTTGTCTTTGGTCTGCGTGAATGTGTAGCACATCCTCTCCTTTTTCAGCAATTTCAAAATGTGGCTGCTAGTGTCCCATCTCTTTCCCAATTCTCTTTGTTATAGGAAAGCATTTCTGGTTATTTTCTTGACTTTGACTGCTGGGCTGATGGGCTGATAGGTTCTGCTGGCAAATTTGAACAGTTTTCTGTGTTTACAATCTTGTTCCTTCTCTGGGCACTGGTTGTTGGCAGGCTGCAAACTTCCTTCTCTTTGGCCGTTTTTTAAAACAATACAACCTCCGCCATTTGCCCTGAAGTAATGATCAAACACTTTTCCCAGATGCAGAAGTGTGGTAGGGGTTTCTTCCTGCTGGAGTTTATCTTTCCAATATTAAGACTTTTTTTCCCAATATATAAGACTTTTTCCCTTTCTCTAAATTGGTTTAAAGTATCTCTATTGTTGCTTTCATTATCTTGAATCAATTCTTTGTCTTGAATTGATTTATCTTGAACCAGTTCTTTGCCTTGGATTGATTTGTCTTGAAGCAATTCTTTGTTTTGGATTATTTATCAGTCTCTGCTTTGTTCTTTCCATTGTCTCTGCATGAGACCCTGTCAGTTTAGCTGTGCTTGTGATTCTCTTTTTGTCATTGTACTTTTAAAAAAATTAGTTCTAAATAGACTCCTAAGGATATGATGGGCTATATCTTGGTGTGTGTTGGCACTTATGGTTTTTCAGCTAAAAAAAAAAAATCTGACGTGGTTGACGAATAGTACTGATTAAAAAGTATTTGCCATCTACCAACGGGCATATTATTTAAAGATAAAATACTGTCCATGGGTGAACTATGTGGAATTTTAATAATTCTTTACTTAGCAGTTACCAGTTGTAGAGAACCCATGCAATTTAGGAAGCCAGCAGGATTGTCAGGTTGGAACTCTTAACTTCAAGAGGCAGTGTTGCAGAAAGGAAAGTACGTGAACTCGAGATCAGACAGACTTGTATTCAGATTCTACCACTTCATAGCTCTCAGGGTTTCATCTCTCCATGAGATGAATTTATAAAAAGGGAATAATAATATTTACTGGGCAAGATTATAGTTAAGATACATTCATACATCAGAAGTGCTTGGAATATAGTAAGTACCCTCTAAATGGTAGCCACTTCTACTTTTATTATTGATTTTTCTGAAAATGCCCACAGTCTGCCTCACTAAAGCGCTCTCACTGACATGATTAATTATTATTCTCAAATTTCATAAACCCCATTTGGCTTTAATGAAATGATGCATATGTCCATCTGGAAAATAAGTTAAAAAAATAAATATAATTCTATGGAATGACTAATAGCCCCTTGGGAGAAGCAAAGCACAGGGCAGGCTGAGAAATTTTAGGTACAGGACATAGAAATTTTGTCTGGAGGTAAACAGTCAACGCCTAGTTTTTCATTAAAAGTGCCAGGAGAAATATAATAATGTGTTCAGAGTCTATATTTCCAAGGGTCCATTTCTGCAACTCCTCCACAGTAAACTTTATTGTACTCAATTTATCTCCCTGGAAAACCAACCCAGCTCTGGGATATGATCAGCCTAAAGGAATATTCCACTAGCTGACTCAACTCTCAAAAGTCTACTAAGATGCATCACAAAGGGGTTTTAAACAATTTGCTTTTTTTGTGAAGAAAAGAGTCATTTCTCAGGAAACGTAATCATTCTTGCTTCTCTAGATTAAAAACAAAAAAAGATTTAAATAGGATAGGGGGTCTTTCAATTTAGCAGTGGAGCAAACCTTTTAGAACGCCTTTAGGAATTCCTGTAGAGCAAATGATTTCATATCAGAATTGGTCTGTCCCCAGTGGACCAGAGAAAAAGGTTGGACACCAAAAGGGGTTCTATGAAAATCACGACAAAAAATTAAGTTTTATGAATTATAATGATGATATTAATGAATAGTTCAATTTTCGGGCAAGTCTATTATTTAAAAATTTTGCACTTTACAATTAAATTCAAAGCATGTATAAAAAGTTACCATGCTCATGAAAAAGCAGGTTTAACTATTTACCAAAAAATATATTTTGCAGATTTAAAATAAATCTTTTAAACCAAATAATCTTTTGATGCTTCATTTTGCATGGGGCTAGAGTGGAGCATTATTTTAATTAATTCATCATTCAAGAGCATGTGTTCTTTTCTTAATACTTTCCCCGTTCACTCTGGGTAAGTACTTTAAAGTACTTCACCAACATTTTAATAAGTCATATTTTAGTCACATGACAAAAAGCTTCTAATATACACTACAGCCCAGTGTCTTAAAATGATCTGAATTTTGTTACTGTGAGATTTCTAATGAAAAGTAGAGCTCTTCCACTTTAATAGAATTACTTTTCAGACTTAAACCATTTTCAAGGCTCCTAGAAGCCAAAGATAGATTCACCCTTGGTTAGAATAAGGGGAAATGAGATTGCTCAAGAAATGTGGGGTAAGACTGAGGTTGAAGGCAGGGAGAGATTTGGCCCTGGGTACCCAAGAACAGCACCGCTGTGTCAGGGATCATCCACTTTGATATCTACTACATGTTTTCTCCAGAAGGTGGTGCTTGTCAGTCAGTCCTGGATGGTTTTGAGAAAGGACTAAAACATATCCTGACTCTTAAGAGTTCCCCTCACTAAAAGGAGCCAATGAATACAAAAGCATTGCTAGTTTGGCAACAGACATCATGTTTTAGCATATCCACAACTCCCACGTAAGAGGCACTGAGGGAGCTTGTGCTAGAGGAATGATTGGGGATATACGAGTCCCTCAGCATTAAGAAAGAGAAAGTTTATGATATCATAAAATTCTAAGCTGAACAAGTCTAACTTGTTTAGACCAGCTCCTAAGACCAAGCTGTCCTAAGAGTTCTTAACAAAACCTTATTTTGAGTTTGAGTTTATTATTGAAGTTGTTTGCAAATTTCATATGTGTATTTATCAAGGGGGGTTGATCGATTTCATTATATTTTCAAAGGCGTCCCAAAAGAAATTAGATTAAGGAACACTTATTTTAGGAAGGAGGAAGCTGAATCACAGCATGGTTAAGTGATCTGCTCGTGTTCCAGAATCTCAGTGGCAGAGGCATAGAACCCTGTTGTCCTGACGGATGTTGCAACTACACAAAATTCTAAAAAATTTCTTCACTTTGAAGAAAGAGAGATATTTAACAATGTATTCTGCTATTCTGTATCACATCAAAATAACTGTAAGGTTGATTAAATATTCAAAACTATTAGCATTATGCTAATCATTTTTTAAAATGCTTATTTGACCAAATGTTTCCGTTTTGACTGATTATGTTGGCATTATCCAGACATAGCCCAAATAACAGCACACTCCCATGACCATGATCCTGTAAATATTCTGGCATCTCCCCCATTACCAATAAAACTATTCAGCACAAGTATGCAGCATAAAAGGGAGAAAAATGGGAAACATATGTTTGAGTTCTGCATGTAAAATCTATAGCCATTAAGGGAATGATTTGCATTATGTGGCCTCATCGTGTAGCTAGCAGCCACGGAACGCAGCAAAGTGAAGAGAAGGACGAGGTTAGAAGAGATATTTCCAAAGAAGACAGAATTACAATACTTTTTTCTAAACCAAAACAACCCAGAAGCAAAATGAGTGAGAAAACATTTACATAGAACAAAATCTTGTACTCCTGTTGTATGATGTGGTTTAGGGTAGACTGATAAAAAGGCAAATATTCTGAGAAAACCTACAAACTAATAATTGTTACTAAGTAACTTTAATAACGTGGCCCAAACCCGGATGAACAAGACAAAACAATATCAACAACAAAATAACACCTACGATCCCAAACGAGTATCGTAGGATAATAATTATTAACTTGAATGGGGTTCACTGCCTTCTCCCACCTCTGTTTGAGTACTTCACTTCTCCTATCAGGGAGAAAGGTTAGAAGACAATTTTTCATGAGAAAATAGAGTAAAAAGAAGTTCCCCATGGTGTCTGCATGGAGCAGGAGGCTGGGAGTGTGGCTTCCATGACAGTCCAGACTTCACGCTGTGACAGGGGCAAGGAGGCTCAAGACGGCAGGGGTAGACAGCAGGGAAAGGAGAATGCTGTGGGCTAGAAGGAAAGACTCTGGGAGGTGTAGTAGAACGTGGGAGAAGATGAGAAGGTCTCATAGGGTTGCCTTAAGCCAAGGGTTGGAAGCCCTGACAGTCTTGAGAGAAACAGAGTAGTGCTCAATAATTCCAATTTGAGGGGAAGGCAGGGGCAGAAGGCAATCAAGACTTTATGAAAGCCTTACACAAGCAAAATAGAGGATGAACAGTATTGTCTAAAAACAACGTCCAGGTAGCATTTTTGTTTATGACACAGATACACCGTGTGTGACCTAATTTTCACAATGGATCACTTCGTATTCAGTGTAATGGGTATATTTGTCATTGCACTTACCACAAAAGGAGATGTTCAGCACACAGTGGAATCACATCATATTGTTGGTAACAAGGACTGGGGCTAGAAGAAAGTGAAGGGTGGAAGACAAAGACTAAATTTACCACTGCTTAAAACTTGCAGCAAGGTCAATTGTAAGTTTCAGTGCCTGGTTATACCAGGAAGTGAGTTGAGTGAGTAAATCCCTTCCAAATTTGGGATGGCTGCTATTTATATTAGTCAACTCGGAAAACAAACTGGCCTTATTCTTCATGCTTGTGAAGGTGTGGAGCACAGCAGGTTATGGTGAGTGTCTGCCACCGTGGGGAACAAGCTCAATCCTGCCATAAATAGGCAGAGTCTTCAGAAGCTCTTTTTTCCTTCGTCCTCCCAGGTCCCACAAGTCTTTGTTTTAGTGACTTGCTTGTGAGGGAAGGCTATAAATCAGGGATCTCTACATAAAACCTTCAGATTGGGGTTCAGTGGAAATGACTAAGAAGGAAGAACTTTATTGGAGAATAAGTAGATCAGCTTGTTGTTTAGTGAAAGAGGTCTCTAAGCTTGTGTGGCCAGCTGTCCAGAAAATATCCTTCCCATGGGGCATCTCATGCTTAATTGTTAGAAATGGGTTTTAATTACTTCCCACTTTGCCATAACGCCATTAAGCCATACTGTATGTTGGGCAGTGGGTATCATTTACTTGCTGCTCACAAGCCAATATCTGCATGACTCAGGTTAAATTCCACCTAGGTTTGCTTATGTGTGATGTCTTGATTGTGATCAATATTCTGAAATTCGTGCCAAATCAGAAAACCATTTTACTGCTTGGGGATTAAGTTGACGGTCACTCTTCCTGGCCATCAGATAACTGTTTTCCTCCTCAAAATTTATGATAGGGGGATCCCAATGTAGGGCAGTTTTGTGCCTTCATAAATCCCATCATGAAGAATGTATCTGGGGTATGATATTTCACAATGTGGTTTGTGAATAGTTTGCCCCAGAGTACGTCACTCAGCTTCCTCCAGTTTAGATGAACAGAAATCCCAGTCTCCCTCGTCTATGGATATTCCCTTTTCAATATTCCAAGGATTCCCCTAGGGTGCTTACATGTGTGCAAAGGGATGGTCTTGTGTGCTCCCAACTGCCCCTGAAATGTGACTCCTCCATACCTTCTTGAGGTTGGAGAACATGGTAGCCAACTCTATAGTCGAACTGCAACAGTGTGAATCCCACCCACCTCATCTTGACTATTGTCAGCAAGCCAGAGACCTGCTAAGCATCAAAGGACCCAGACAAAAGAGACCCAATGCTGTGGTTCAAGCAGCATATCAATGGGTGTCATTCATATCTGAAGAAGGCCTCCTTGGGTCTGAAACCCATAGTTTAGTCACTTACATTAAGGCAAGTCTTTACCCAGCAGCCCAGAGATTTCAAGACTTGAAATTTCATCCAAGGGCATCCCATTCCAAGATAGGCTTTGCTCTCCTCTGTAGTTAAAGAAGCACTTTCCAACTAACAGGAATAAGACTAGAGCAGGTCCTGGTGTTCAGGTACTTAGCATATGAGTTAGACTGCTGAGCCCATTTTTTCCTAAGCATCAAAAAAAGTTTATCTTTGGCTCTTTTGTTGCCCTTTCCAGCCATTGGGCATTGGTAAAGACCACCCTGACAGGCCACAATAGCTTTGAAAATTGAGCAGAAATTTAAGAAGCTTTATACAAATTCACCAGTGTTCTCTCTAGCCATCATAAAAGTTCATATATCAATAGCTGTTTTCTTATCTCCCCGACCCCACCAAAAAAAATTCCCCTTCACTAGATACTCCACTACCCTAAGTAGAGCATAGATGCAAAGTATGAACGTTAGAATTAGGAAGTCCTGGATTAGAATATGAACTCCATTCTAGACACGTGTCCTTGAGGCAGTTGCTGAGCCTCTTTAACTTGTTTCCTTATCTGCGCACTGAAAAGAATAAAGAGCATAATAATCTTATGCGGTGGTTACTGTGACTCAGCTTAGTGATATAAAGAGCTTGGAGCAGTATTTGACACAGTAAGTACACAACAAAGGGTAGCTCTTATGAGTATCAGTTGTAGCCTCTGAAAACTATCTGCTGTAAGTTGAAGGTGTGGTGCACCCGGTGGCAGATGAGGCTTAGGAAAGTATCCTGCTGCAGGGGAGATGCCTCTGTCCTGCCCCTCTTGAGCAACAGAGTCTCAACCGCAACTGGCAGGTGGAGTCCTCTTATTCCAGATACCTACCCGTAATAATGCCTGACATGCGCCTTAAATGAGGACTTTATGAAGATAAAAAAATTATTAGCTGAAAATGACTAGGCCCACCCAAAGGAATGAAAATTATAAACAGGTCACTACAGTTAACTCAAACACATTAAGACACCATAAGCATGGGTCTAGGATATTAATGTCTAGTTTCTCCTCACTAAAGAAGCTGTAGAATTGATTCTTTTTTCCAGTTATTATTTTATGTTTATTTTTCCTTTTTTCTTGAAATGTTTCAGAATGTTAAAAAACTTTCATTAATATTTAATGTTAAATATTCTTGTATTATAAAACAAATGCTTATTGTTAAAAAAACTCATGAATATATAATTATCTCAAAATAATAAAAAGCTAAATATAATAAATTCAAAAGGATGAAATTTTATCAAGGGAAAATCGTTAAGTCCCTATGAACCTTTTTTTCTACTCTTTGTCATATCACTCCAGAGAAGCAGACTCTCTAAAGAGTTTGGTGTATGCACTGCTACACATTTTCTGTCTGTATGTAAACATGCATAGGTGTGGATCTATGCACTTTTTTTCTTTGCAAAAACAATCCCACATTACACATGCTGTTCTGTGACTTGCTTTTTCCCTTAGCAGTTGTATTTGGGTCAGCTTTCCAAATCAGTACACTTAAAATTTTTTTGATTTTTTAACTATAGTACAATTTAGATTGAACTTACTTGCTTAAAAGACTTGAGATGTATCGTATTGTTTATTTATGAGCAAGGCTGTGCAATTTTAATAACCTTTTTGGTGACTTGTACTTCTTTCCATGTGGACTGTATTCTTATATCCTTTCTTCAACTTCATAGTGTGATTTGTCTTCTTGTTATTGATTTATTAGAAGTTTTCATTTATTAAATTAACCCTTTAAGAGTCATATTGTGGCAACTGTATTTCTCCAGGCTGTTACATTATTGTTTTACTTTGTTTATAATGTTTTGTGTTAAACATAAATGTTTGAAAATTTTAGTAGTCAAGCTTATCTAGGTTTTAGCTTATTTCTTACCATTTATTTCTTATTTCTTAGCTATTTCTTGCTATGCTAAGAAATGTCTTTCATAGTTCTAGTTTACCAAAAAAGATTTCATTTTTATCTCAAGTATTTTACACTTTTAAAATATGTTCAAACTTCTAATGTGTCTGGAATTTGTTATGAAGTAAAGAGTAAATATTGTATTTTGTTCAAATGCCTACACATTTGAACCAATATTTACTAAACAGGAATCTCTTCCCAACATTTGAAAATCCATTTTAACATATATGAAAATTTCCATTTTTCCATGAATGTATTTCTGAATGTTCCATTCTCTTTCATTGATCTCCCTATCTATTTTTGTGCTATTATTTAAACATTATTCCTTTTTGAAACATTTTAACATTTTGTATATTCTTCTTCCCCTTGTTATTTTTCACATTTTCCCTCACTTTTCATGAATTTATTCTTTCTAATAAATTTAAAAATAATTTTTGTAAAAATAATTCTTTTTTTTACTGAGATTGCAAATAATTTCAACATTATTTTAGGATGAATTTGCATCTCTATAATGTAGAGTGATTTTTTTTTCCAGGAACAAGTGTATGCTTTTCTCTTTGCTCAAGTCATATTATGGGAGTCAGTAAAATATAAATATTTCCTTTCATATATATCCTGTGCATTTCTTGTTGATTTCTTGACATTTTACTAATATTTTAAATGGCATCTTTTGTTTAATTTCATTTCTTATATTTTATAAAGGGCACTTATTTATTGTGTTAATTTTTTTAACTGCCACCTTGAGTGGTTTCTCATCTTTTCTCTAATGTTTTCTCATGCTTCTTCAGGTATCAAATCATCTTATTTGATAAATCTAGGTGGTAGGTATGTAGGTATTTGCTGTACACGTCTTTCAAATTTTCTGTATATTTGAATACTTTCTGTATGTTTGAAATTTTTCACAGTGGAATCTAGGGGTAAAATAATTTTATCTCACTGCACTATCCCCAAGCTTTGAGTATTTCCCTATAACCCACCCTCAGTTATAGAGCTACAGGAGATATTACGCATCTCAGATCTTATTTGGCAAAGTACTTATTAGCTTGCTCATTATTTTTTCTATTGAATACATTTTCTTATTCCTTATATCTCTAATTCCTCACCATTTTTAATCAGGTAGTGGTGGCTAATTAACCAATGATTAGGGCTTATTTTATTATTCCTGTATTGAGTAATTTTTTAAAAAGTCATTGTGGTTTTAAGTGATTTTAACATAATTCATTACTTGTACTGTTAATTGTTATTATCATTTGTAAGCACACCCTGCACAAGCTTCCTGCCCTGGGGAGTATAACAAAGCTCACATTTAATTATTGTCTTGAATTTTCATGGCATTCCAGGTAACAACAAAAGCTATGAGAGCCTAGAAATAATTAAAGTATATAATTAAATTATCAGTTTAATGTTACCATACACAGTCTCCATCAGCCAAATAAATAATTACCAACATCTTCAACACTATTAAAAGTTACATCTGTTGGGACAATTTGACAATAACCTCGAATCATGAAGCCTTATCATTCACATGCCATTAATTTTATTGCTTTTATGTTTCAATGTTCAAATATAATGAAACAATCGACTCTGGTTGAGGTTTTATATGAGAATAAGTACACAAATGCCAGTTTATAAACCAGTTCATTTATTCTACTACACATTTTCCTGAGAGGTTTACAAAGCAGGTACTTTGCTCTAGGTTATATTTTAGGTGTAAGCTCAAGCACGTGGACTTACATGATGAACTTCTTAAGAAATCAAATGATCACGTACATATGCTGTCTATCACTACTGATCATTTTAATAAAATGAGATATATGAGTTTCCTTGATATGCTTCTAAGCCCTCTTTAAATTTCATGATGAACTTGCAACTTCCCATTAGACAGTAAGTGTCTACAGGACAAAAACATGTTCTTCCTTTTTCATTTGTACCTACACAAACCAAGCAGAGTTTGCTTTGTTCATAGAAAATTCTCAATAAATTACTGTCTGAATAACAGAGCTTCTAGGAAGAGTAGACTGTCTTATTATAAACATTTAATGCCTTTTTAACTCTAGTCATGAAGAGGCTAGGGCAGAATTCTAATAAGACCCTATTTATTTTTTGGATGTTTGCCACATGCAAACTTAAGGACAGAGCAAATGCCACATTGGGCCCGAGTGGGTCCATCCATCCCTGATTCTGCCCATAAGCAGGAACTTTGATTTATCATTGCACTAGCCTGACAACATAGCATAGGTTCTGAAACAGTATATAGATATTCAGTCATTACTTGTTAAGTGAACAAATTATAGAGACCCAAGAAAGGTTGTTTTTAAATTACAGTAACCAAAATGAAGAATATGATTCAAACCACCCCCAGTGGTGCATCACCCATTCATAAAATTATCTGAATCCTGAATCCTCCCTCCTGTGGTACCCATACTGCTGGGAAGTGCCTCTGATGCTCTAGAGTGCAGGAGGAAAGCCAGGAACCTGCGCCTTAATAAACGCTACAAACTAGAAAAGTAATGATGTCAAATTTTCATACAGTCCTATGGTTTCTTCCCACTATATAATGGGCCTTTTCCAATTTTTATTTACAGTCTCATTCTAGTTTGGAATTATCCCCTCCTGACAAAATCTGCCTTATGTGCTTTTTCATCATTGACTGTGGTTTCTCCTCTGACTTCTAACTTTGCTTTGCAGAGTCATCTGACAGTTTTAGCTGCATCTCTGGGGCTGGCTCCTTCTCTGGTCATGGTGGCCATCATGAAAGCCAACCTCTCAGCTGGTACTTAAAAGTTATGAGTCACGGCCGATTCAAGGCTGCCTATTGTTCTATAGTACTGGAATTTGGTCTAGGCATCCTTCTGGTACAGAATTTTTTATAGAAATAGATTTCTAAACTATTTTCACACCCTATTAATTATCCCAACATTTCTTTGTCAATTACCTCTAAATCCAGTACATATTTCTAAACTCCATGCACTATTCTATTCCAAGACACTAAGTCATTTTACAGGAAATGTACAATGTTTTCTGATGATATCAAACATTTTGCTAATCTTTTTGGCTTCATCAGCCCAGTGAGCTGATATTTTAAACAGTCTACTATGCCTGTCTTTTTCCTGGCATGTTAGGTATTTGGAAACAACCCTTTTTCCTCCAGAATTTTTGTGAGCATTTCTTGGTTTTGGACCAGCTTTGTCAACTCATGAGATGTTCAAGCTGTTGCAGTTATTTATAAGAAGGAATTTGATCATTGATATTAGGTAAGTGCCCCACATACAATGGCAGAATTTTCCACATCTAGTCTGCCAGATGTGACTGTAGAAGAATGAAAATATTCACATTTTCCTATTTCCTATTTCTCTTATCCTGTGATGAGTCATTTTAGAAATGAGATTGATATTTCTTGCCTTTCTGTTTATTTTATAATATTTAAATTCTGATTTTTGGATAAATCACCATAGGTTATTTGGGAAAATATATTAAAAGATGTAGGGTCTACAGTTAATTGCCTATCCTACAGCAGTTCTCATCATCCTCCTTGACAACATAACCCTGACTTTTTCCCAGTGGCTACATGCCTAGCTCCCAGGGATGAATCATAATTGCTTTATGACACATGTGGTAGTCTTATGTCCACGGAAGGACATGTGACCCAGTTTGGGGCCAATGTGATATAATGGCTGAGAGGGCTTTGAGGAAATATTTTCTTCCCTGATGAAAAGAAAGGGCTGCATAAGAGGGGCTGCATGTTCCCTTCCTTCCTGCTTTGAGCATTGTCATCTGAGAATATGACACTAAAGCTGCTGCAGCCACCTTGCTCTGTGAGGGCCAAGAGAATCCAGAAACATTGATCTGAGCACTTACGTTACTGAGCTACTCAACCAACCACTTGAATCACACATCTCCAGACACCTGTGATGATGAAATATTATTATTTAAGCCATATTGGTTGTAGATTTTGTTTCCTTCAGTCGAAATAATTATATCCAACCAAAATGTAGAAAAAAAGTTCTTGAGTATCCATAACCACATATTATTAAAAATATTTACTGCATTTCCTTCCACTTTCCTATACATATACAATATATTTAATTTCTATTTTATAAAACTAGGCTCATACTGATATGCAATTTTGTATTCTGCTTTTTACTTGTCATTATATTATGTTTTAGAGTGCCATGGAATGACCTCAAAACTGTGATTTATAATATGAATTGCCATAATTAATTTACATAGTCCTGGATGAATACATCCTTTCTTATTTTGTGTAACATTTACAGAAATTTTGTTGCCTAGAAGTCATTATGTCACTTTCAGTGTAAAGAATGGATACACAGTAATTGCTAGGAAAAAACTTTTTAAGGGAAATTAAAATATACCCCTTTTTTAGAAACTAATAATTACATGGGGAAATCAGATAAAACACAGCCTAAGAGATGTGACATTTCCAAAGTATAGCTGTGAATAGCTTTACAGATCGAAAGAGAAGAAAGCCAGAGTTAACTTTTGAGTGTGGGAATAAAAATTCATTTCCTCCTAGGAATAGTCAGTACAGACACTCTGCCATTCTAGCTACAGGGTCTAAAGTTATTCAGCTCTGTTTTATGAAGCAAAGGGGGCACATAAAGAGCTCCTGATAGTTCATGTGAGACATTAAGTTCCTTACCTTTTCTGGAATTGTGACCAAGAGAACACTCAACACTAGCTGAAATTTCTCCAAAAATTTCCAGCAGGTTTCCTCTCATATAAATTGGGGGGGGGGGTGTGAGTAATAGGGGAGGAAGTTTCTCTAGCTCATGCGCCTCACCCACACAGGTCCCCAAGCTCGTGCCATCTGCGTTTAAGGACTGCAGCAGCACGTAGACGCTGCAACCAGACTGCTTTTGGTTAAGGCTTAGCATCTTATAAGCAGAATGGCTGATACTTAGAGAGAGAAAAACATTTGTTCTGTGTGGGTTCTCTTCTCCTTGGTTTGCATAATACTGACTGAATACACACGATTACTGTACTAGGGCATGTCACTTTTTTTGTTTGTTTATTTATTTATTTATTTATTTATTTATTATTAGTCATCCATTTTATACACATCAGTGTGTACATGTCAATCCCAATCTCCCAATTCATCTCACCCCCCACCCCCACCCCCCCGCTGCTTTCCCGCCTTGGGGTCCATACGTTGGTTTTCTACATCTGTGTCTCAATTTTCTGCTCTGCAAACCGGTTCATCTGTACCATTTCTAGGTTCCACATATATGCGTTAATATATGATATTTGTTTTTCTCTTTCTGACTTACTTCACTCTGTATGACCATCTCTAGATGCATCCACGTCTCTACAAATGACCCAATTTCATTCCTTTTTACGGCTGAGTTATTACTCAGTTATTACTGAGTTATTATATTCCCATTGTATATATGTACGACATCTTCTTTTTCATCATTAGTGTATAGGAATGCAAGAGATTTCTGTGCAGTAATTTTGTATCCTGCAACTTTACCAAATTCATTGATTAGCTCTAGTAGTTTTCTGGTGGCATCATTTAGGATCCTCTATGTATAGTATCATGTCACCTGCAAACAGTGACAGTTTTACTTCTTCCTTCCAATTTGTATTCCTTTTATATCTTTTTCTTCTCTGATTGCCGTGGCTAGGACTTCCAAAACTATGTTGAAATAATAGTGTGATAGTGGACATACTTGTCTTGTTCCTGATCTTAGAGGAAATGCTTCAGTTTTTAAACCATTGAGAATGATGTTTGCTGTGGGCTTGTCATATATGGCCTTTATTACGTTGAAGTAGGTTCCCTCTGTGCCCACTTTCTGGAGAGTTTTTATCATAAATGGGTGTTGAATTTTGTCAAAAGCTTTTTCTGCATCTATTGAGATGATCATATGGTTTTTATTTTTCAGTTTGTTAATATGATTTATCACATTGATTGATTTGCATATATTGAAGAATCCTTGCATCCCTGGGATAAATCCCACTTGATCATGGTGTATGATCCTTTTAATGTGTTGTTGGATTCTGTTTGCTAGTATTTTGTTGAGGATTTTTGCATCTATATTCATCAGTGATATTGGTCTCTAATTTTCTTTTTTTTGTAGTATCTTTGTCTGGTTTTGGTATCAGGGTGATGGTGGCCTAATAGAACGAGTTTGGGAGTGTTCCTTCCTCGCAATTTTTAAATGTTTGATAGAATTTCACCTGTGAAGCCATCTGGTCCTGGACTTTTGTTTGTTGGAAGATTTTTAATCACAGTTTCAATTTAATTACTTGTGATTGGTCTGTTCATATTTTCTATTTTTTCCTGGTTCAGTCTTGGAAGCTTATACCTTTCTAAGAATTTGTCCATTTCTCCAGGTTGTCCATTTTATTGGCATAGAGTTGCTTGTAGTAGTCTCTTAGGATGCTTTGTATTTCTGCAGTGTCTGTTGTAACTTTTCCTTTTTCATTTCTAATTTTATTGATTTGAGTCTTCTCCCTCTTTTTCTTGATGAGTCTGGCTAATGGTTTGCCAATTTTGTTTATTGCCTTATGTATTGAGGTTGTCCTATGTTGGGTGCATAAATATTTATAATTGTTATATCTTCTTCTTGGATTGCTCCCTTTTTCATTATGTAGTGTCCTTCCTTGTGTCTTGTAACATTCTTTATTTTAAAGTCTATTTTATCTGATATGAGTATTGCTACTCCAGCTCTCTTTTGATTTCCATTTGCATGGAATATCTATTTCCATCCCCTCACTTTCAGTCTGTATGTGTCCCTAGGTCTGAAGTGGGTCTCTTGTAGACAGCATATATATGGGTCTTGTTTTTGTATCCATTCAGCAAGCCTGTGTCTTTTGGTTGGAGCATTTAATCCATTCACGTTTAAGGTAATTATCGATATGTATGTTCCTATTACCATTTTTTAAATGTTTTGCGTTTGTTTTTGTAGGTCCTTTTCTTCTCTTGTGTTTCCCACTTAGAGGAGTTCCTTTAGCATTTGTTGTAGAGTTGGTTTGGTGGTGCTGAATTCTCTTAGCTTTTGCTGTCTGTAAAGCTTTTGATTGCTCCATCGAATCTGAATGAGATCCTTGCCAGGTAGAGTAATCTTGGTTGTAGGTTCTTCCCTTTCATCACTTTAAGTATATCATGCCACTCCCTTCTGGCTTGTAGAGTTTCTGCTGAGAAATCAGCTGTTAACCTTATGGGAGTTCCCTTGTATGTTATTTGTCGTTTTTCCTTGCTGCTTTCAATATTCTTCTTTGTCTTTAATTTTTGCCAGTTTGATTACTATGTGTCTCAGCATGTTTCTCCTTGGGTTTATCCTGTAAGGGACTCTCTGCGCTTCCTGGACTTGGGTGGCTATTTCCTTTCCCATGTTAGGGAAGTTTTCGACTATAATCTCTTCAAATATTTTCTCGGGTCCTTTCTCTCTCTCTTCTCCTTCTAGGACCCCTATACTGTGAATGTTGTTGTGTTTAATGTTGTCCCAGAGGTCTCTTAGGCTGTCTTCATTTCTTTTCATTCTTTTTTCTTTAGTCTGTTCCGCAGCATTGAATTCCACCATTCTGTCTTCCAGGTCACTTATCCTTTCTTCTGCCTCAGTTATTCTGCTATTGATTCCTTCTAGTGTAGTTTTCATTTCAGTTATTGTATTGTTCATCTCTGTTTGTTTGTTCTTTCATTCTTCTAGATCTTTGTTAAACATTTCTTGCATCTTCTCGATCTTTGCCTCCATTCTTTTTCCGAGGTCCTGGATCATCTTCACTATCATTATTCTGAATTCTTTTTCTGGAAGATTGCCTATCTCCATTTCATTTAGTTGTTTTTCTGGGGTTTTATCTTGTTCCTTCATCTGGTACATAGCCCTCTGCCTTTTCATATTGTCTATCTTTCTGTGAATGTGGTTTTTGTTCCACAGGCTGCAGGATTGTAGTTCTTCTCGCTTCTGCTTGGGCATGTCCCATTATAATCTCCATTTTATAGATGAAGAAATGGAGGCACAGACAGGTTAAGTTCAAAGTGGCACACCTGGTAAGGAGTGAAGCTGGGACAAAGATTCCCAAATATTTTGGTTCATGGCACCCTTAGTATCTCAGAATTTTTTTTTTAACATTGCCCCAACACCACCAGAAATATCAGTTTCCTTTATTAAGTAGTTGTCAAAACAACTTGATTTTATGTCCTAACAACCTACTAGCCATTTTCAAAAGAATGTAAATATGGTGAAAGAGAAGCTATTTTAGTTCATTCTTACACAGCCACAATTACTTTCTAGTGTGATGTGTGCACCTGTTGGACACTGCACAGCATCTCAAATCTCGGAATCAGATTAGACATCACTACCCTCATTTCTGATTCACATTGATTATGGCACCACATTTCCTTTTTATTATAGCAACTGCCAAAAACTCAGCTTTATAATAATAAGCTATCATTGAAAGCAATGTAGCACATTCTAATGTTTAAACTATGAACTACCTTGATCTAGTGGTTCTAATGGTGTCAACAGATGTCAATTATTACCATGTTTCCCTCCGAAATTTAAAATACCCTATGTAGGCCCTGTGAGTTTCCTGTGCGACCCTGGGACATCTCAGTGCAGTTTGGGATCTGTGGTTTGAGGCAACGTTGCCACTTGAGCTTAGAATCCAGTAGAGGAATAAAATGTGATTGCTTTTAATTCAGAAAACACCTATTGAAAAATTGCATTAAAGCTGCTAGCTTGATTATTCAAAGTTTTATATATATTTGAGAGATTCTTTCACTTGCTTAGTATTGCTTTGAGACAAGTGTTACAAATGAATGGAAGGGAATGAAGATGAAGCTATTTTGAGTCTCAGCCATTTGGGTTTCTTCAGTAGAAAAATGTGGGGCTAGACTAAAAGTTTTCTAAATTCTTTCTAAACTTTGATCTCTGGAATTTATACACTCAGATCTTCTTCTTTCAACATGTGAGTGTAGCATTGTTTTTTCACATACAGATTTTTTTCCCCCCAGTTACCTTAAGACCATGAGTTAGTAAACAGACTCTAGATCAAAGTTGACAGACCTCCTGGATTCTACTCTGAGCTCTTCCGTATACTGTCTCCAAAACTTTGGGCAAATCACCTCACCTTTCTGCACCTCATTCTTTTAATCTATAAAATAAGGACAACAGTTTCTATCTTATCAAATTATGGTAGGATTAAAAACAGTGTGTGTCATAGTACTCTTAACATTGTAAATCACCATATGGATCTATTATGATGATGGTGAGTATGAGTTGTATTCTAGGAGTTTTAGGGTCTGTCTAGATTAGTGCCACCAGTGGGATGTTGTAATATTGCAAAGTTTTTTAAAAGGGAAAATGATTTTAGATTTCTTAATTTATAATCTGTATGCCAGTCCCACACCAGAATTCTACCCATCTGTGATCATTTCAATGCTGGGTTAATTAAACATTTTTTAATGCAATATATCATCAACTTAACTTTGTTCATCTTGGCACCTGATCATTTTGATGGTGGCCAACAAATTTTGAATCTTTAAACAAAAAATAGGCATATATCATATTACTCCAAACACTCATCATTATAGCTCATAAAAGTTGTCTCATTAAAAGTTAGCTTCCCTAACCATCTACTCCTGCCTCCCTCCCCCCGCCACCCCAACAAACTGAACACATGACTTTGTTAGTAACTATGTACAGATTCTCCTTAGCAAAAATCATAGAGGTCAGACAGTACCATTTTGTTGTTTTGGGGAATAAAACAGCATAGGAAAATATTCTCTTGTGATTCAGTGGGTCATTGAGAATGTGGTTAAAGATGTCATTTACTGCATTACAGTTTCCTCTTTATCTTAATGGAAATATCTCTGTTCTTGGTATGAGAATATTGTACTTCTGTAAAGTTTTTTTTTTTTTTAACATTTTTCTCTTTTTCTTTGTCTGCTAGGAAGCTCAAAGATGAGTTTAGCCAACGCATAGGGTTTCTTGGGTTTTGTTTTACATGCTAACATAGGTACTGATTCCAGTTAACTCCTTGCCCCTTATTTTCCCTTTGCCTCATTTTTTTCTTACCAATATTCATTTATTTAACCTTGTATAGTTGATGCATTATTTTAAAATATGCCAAATCCTTCACAGAACACAGCATGGAATAAACGTTATTTATCACATATTTTTAAAAAATATTCAAACAAATGAAAATACATCCTCCCTGATTATCAGTCTGGGTCCTGACAAAAATGAATAGCACATCCAAGGGGGAATAAATACCTCAACTTTGCTTTTTCCTTGCCTTCTGATCTCCTGCCAGCAGTCAAACCCCACAGGAAGACGGAGGGCAAGGGAGCTCATTGATGCAGTCCATATGGACCAGTCTCTGTCAGGCAGAGAACAGAGCGGAAAAGGGCAGTGAGTGGCTCTGTAGGTGAAAATGGAAGCTCTCCAGCAGATCTAGCAATGGTTAGTAATGGAAACAAATGGTACAAAAATAGAAGACTCTGTACACTGGAGGAAATAATGTGGCACCAACTGTTCCTATAGGTCGGTGTTTCAAAAAGCAATATTCAAGAAATCCATGATCATCTAATAATATAGAATCTAATGCTACAAAAAACACTGAATACACATAATTTCACCATACAAAATACAATTTAAAACTACAGCATAGGGGCTTCCCTGGTGGAGCAGTGGTTAGGAATCCGCCTGCCAATGCAGGGGACACGGGTTCGAGCCCTGGTCTGGGAAGATCCCACATGCCGCGGAGCAACTAGGCCCGTGAGCCACAACTACTGAGCCTGCGCGTCTGGAGCCTGTGCTCCGCAACAAGAGAGGCCGCGACAGTGAGAGGCCCACGCAGCGCGATGAAGAGTGGCCCCCGCTCGCCGGAACTGGAGAAAGCCCTCACACAGAAACGAAGACCCAACACAGCCAAAAATAAATAAATAAATAAATTTATAAAAAAAAAAACAAACTACAGCATATTCTCAAGACCAAAAGTTTTAAAAATAGGAATTGTGTACATGTTTTGCCCATCCCTAACTGCACACAAGCTAAATAGAAAATTTGGTGTTGAAATTCAGAAATTTTATGTATTCTTTGTTATCCTGTCATGGCCAATACTCAAAGCAATAATTTCAGAAATAACAAGACAAAGATGAAATCTATTTGGAGTAGTAAAACCTAGCAGGTAAAACATTAGGAGACTAATTTCAGAAATCTGGTTGTGGATGTTGGAAAGAGTCTTGAAGACAGGTACTTTTGTCAGCCAGCATGTTATATGAAAATAAGAGTCTAATAAGAAGGATGAAAACATATGGAATAATATTTTTAAATGTTTTCTATCCCCTATTCAACAACACTCCCCGCCGTCAAGCTTGAATAAGTCGTTATAATTATTTCTCTCAGTCTGGTTTCTTAGCTTTAGCTTAGAGATGAAACAAATCCATTTTTTCCCTCAAGGCAAAAAGAAAGAAATAAATAAATGAAAAGAAAAAAAAGACACAGGATACTTTGAGAAGACAGGTTGAATTTAAGTGATTGGACAGCTTGAACTGAATGTACTCAGCAAAATAACCCCTTGCTGTTATGTCACTGAAATATTTACCATTGTCGGTTGCTTTAATAATTACTGTGCATCTTTGTGGATTTTAAATTGGTTTTGCCACTTGTGCCTGTTTGTGTTCTCTGGCTCATTTAGATCTAAATGTTTCTCAGTGAGTTTAATAATAAACTTTGCTTGATTTGAAAAATTAGAATGTTCTTTCCATCAGCCACATTGTGAATTAAATCAGATTTCAAATGCTACTTAATAGCAACTGTGTCTCCTGAGTATTGACTTTAATAAATTTTCTGTCTCTGACTCTGAAAAGCAATCAACAGTTAAACCAAATTTAACCTCTTTTGGGGTGTTGGCTGCTTGAAATGCGATCTTCTTCCGGGTATATCTTCAAATCTCTGTTAATATAATAGCTTAAACCCATTCCTTGTTCTTACAGTTTAAAAGCTGTGAGGGTGGCAGTTTTTTTTAAATTGGTTTCTCCATCTTGAGTGCATCAAGTTGCTGAAATTCTTGATCTAATACTCAGGCATTTTAGAAACATCAGTTAATTCCTATCTCCTAACAAAACAATACTCGTAATTTTCTGATAGGCTTCAAGCCATGTCTACCAAACCATTTACTTCATTCCTAAGAAGCTTCAGTTTCTGAAATGAGCTTTCACTTCTTCCTGATAAAATAACAGCTTTGTTGGACATGTCACCGGATACTTATATGTTAGCCTTCAACCGGATTTTCTTACATCCCAGAAGAAGTGTGTATGGGAACAAAAAAATGGAGGTGATTCCAAGGGTCATGGGAAATTTCCCTGACACACAGAGCAATGTGAGATATGTCTAAGGAAAATATTTAGTTTCATAATTTGGGAATAAGATTTCATTTAGCACTTTGGGAACATGTGTTTAAATCAGTAGGCAGTAAGCTCAGGAAAATAGTACTGAAGGGCTTGAGCCTTCTGTCATTTCATTGTGAGCTCGGATGGCTGCTAGGCTCACAAGCAGTGACAGAGTACTGAAGCACCGTGCACCACAGAAACACGTCCTCTCCGTTTCCTAGGTGTCGCATATAAAAGTGTCTTGGGGTTATTTTGTTGTTTTTGCTGTGTTTTACCTGGAATTGGTAGCATTATTACCTTAATTCTCCATTTTGTTTAGGCTTACAGGACTCTGGGCTGAAAGGGAGCTTTGAGGCTATTTTGTCCAATCCACCGTCTGGTGCTAAGTCTGTGCACCCCTCCGCCCCTTGCATTTGTCAGTCCTCCCAGCACATAGCAGGTGTTGAGGGAAAAACACATTAAATGAGCTATAAATTTCTCTGTCATTTGCTTACCTTGGACTTGTCAGTTACCAATAGGTCCCAGTTCTTTATAAGACAGGAAAATGGGGATCTAGACCGCCGGCTACCTAGAAATAATATTCAAGGACCCCTTTTCCCAATCTCTGTAGGCTTTGTTCCCCTCCAGTTCTTGCCCCTCCTAGAGGCTAACTTCTGGTGTTCCCACCAAGTCAATTGCCAAAACAAAACAAAACAAGGTTCAAACCCTGCAGGATCATCCTGCCCCAGGTGCTGGTCATCTGATGGACAAGGGCAGACTCTACTACCCAAGCCCTAGCATGATAGTATAATACAAACCCTGGCCACCACTGTCTATTTCACTTTTGATAGGGTATTTCTAAAAAGTGATTTACTGTGATTTTGGAAATGATCTGATGCTTTGATTATCTTGGTAAAACTTAAAATATAACCTTTGGGGCATATGTATTTTTTAGAACCACATTAATACTATTAAATACTATCATTGTATTTATGACACAGTTCACGATAGGAGGCAGAATTGCAGAACAGTTTAAAGTCAGAACTGTAGACACTGATACATGAGTTTGAATCCTGCTTCTACTACTTGCTGGCTGCATTGCATGACCTTAGGCAAGTTACTTAAACCTCTTTATTTATAAAATGAGAATAATAAAAGGAACATGTAAAGTGCCATGGACAGTGCTAGCCCATAGTAAGTGTGAAATGAATATTAAGTTATTATTGTTACTGGTTTGGGATAAATGAGGAGGAGGAGGCCACCCTTGACCAGTGCCAGGCATGTGGTAATAAGTAGAGCCCAGGCAGAACTCTTGACATTTTCTGTACACGTTACAGATGCTGCAGCCATTTCAAGGAATTGTCACACTAGACCACCCACTCTACCTTTAGGCAAGTCTGCTGTGCTTTACTCTCATAAGTGGATGACAATGAATTATATCTTAAAAGAGATCTAGGAAAGGATATTCCACAACTTCTTCTTATGACAAGCGGATCCTGGCACCAGGAAATATATCTCGCATCTTACATAAATCCTTTGTATTACAGTTTGGACCAATTTCCTTAATCTGTTCTTGGTGAAGAGGAAAAGCCCCTGCTCACTAGATTCTGTAAATAATGAGTGAGTAAGGATGGGTGTAGATCGTTGGGGAGAGAGAGGCAGGAAATGAGAACTCCCAACTTGAGGTAGGAAATCATTATTCTGGATCCAGGTTTGTCCCAACCAGCAGAGTGAGCCTGGAGAAATCATCAGTTTTCTCACCTATAGATGATCTCTCAGGTTTGTTTCATCTCCATCTTCATCTTGCTATGACTCTCATAAGCATCTTGATATATGAATATTGCTTTGCAATTGCTTTTTAAAGATAACACAAGTAAATTGTTTACTACAATGCCTGACATTTAGTAGGAATGCAATGTGTTTTTGTTCCCTTTTCTTCCTTCTTCCTCCTTTTCTCCTCCCTTAGCATTAAGAGAAGCTCCATTATTGGAGAATAGTTTCTGTGATAACAGTCTATTATAATTCTTCTTAGATCACTCACATATTGTGACTAAATTAAGAACCGTTTAACAATAAACACTGAAAAGAAATAGGGCTAATTCATCAAAGATAGTGGACAAACAGGAAATAATGGTGGCAGTTGTCCTTTGCCCTCCTGATTGGTGTGGTCCTCATTGAGATACACAGGATTATTGATGGTGTTCAAGACTCTTCTTATTCCAGGACTGCACCATGGCTGATGCTGGACTCCCACTTTGAGTTGTTTGCTTATTCTTCTGAGAGAAATTAAGAAGAATCTAGTTTGGTTTCAAAAATATATCTAGACCCAATAGCAGCCCCACACCCACCTATGGAGGACTTCAGTCTGTTTTCATACTCCCTGCATTCAGTTTTTAATTGTCAGACTAAAACTAGCTTCTCCCACGTCATCTGGCTTACTGATTAAGTGTATGTGTGTGTGTGTGTGTGTGTGTGTGTGTGTGTGTAGAACAGTGAGAGCACAGGCTTACCTTGAATGAGTTCAATTATTTTCAATAGCATGAAATATCAAAATATTTCTCCAGCCAGATTTTGCTGACTGGTACAAAACTGTATCTGACTCACTCTCACCATTTGCACCCCAAATGTGAGAATATCCAGAAGTGGAAACATAATACTTTGCAAAGAATGTCTCCAGTGCAGAGCGTAACACATGCCTTACCTTTCCAAAGCAAATAAGAGCAACCAAGGTTAATTAATTACAATCAGAACTTGAAGGAAAATGCTCAATATGAATGGTTCTCAAACTTGGCTGCACGTTGGAATTACCTAAAGAGATTTACAAAATACTGATGTGTGGGTCCTGCTCCCTAAAGTTCGGATGGAGGTTGCCTGGGGTGCAGCCTGGGCTTTAAGATTTTTCAGAGCTCTCCAGATGGTTCTAATGTGTAGCCAAGTTTGAGAACCACTGATCTACATCTGTGCACCTCAAAGTTAGCTTATCAAAAACCTCCTGTGTATATATGTCAACTAATATGTATAAAATGGATAACTAATAAGAACCTGCTGTATAAAAAAATAAATAAAATAAAATTCAAAAAAAAAAGAAAAAAGAAAAACCTTCTGTGAGGGAGGAGGTAGCTTTAAAGGTGGATTCCTTAATGACAAGTCAGTTGCTTCTGAGTTGTGAACATAAATATTTCCCTCTTGAGATTACTGTGTTACAGAAAATGATTGAAGATGTGGTAAGGAAATCGTGTGTCGGTTAAAGAACCCAGCAGAGCAAAGAAGTAAAGGAGATAGAATTTATGTTGCTCTTATGTAAACTGTCCAGAGATGGGCAGACACATGGCTGTGTGATGGCTCCACAGATCATAGGGACCCTCTCCCCTCCCATCTTGTTGCCCTTCTGTCTTTAATAATGTTATTCCTCATGTTTGTCCAAAATAGCAGCTCATGCTGTAGCCATCACAGCAGGAAAGGGGAAGGAGAAAAGAATGAACCACTTAATGGCACTTCCTAGAAGTAGAACAGATGCTTCCACTTACATCCCTTTAATTCAATGGTTTTCAACCGGGGGCAGTGTTGCCCTTCAGGCGATATTTGACAAAGTCTCAAGGAATTTTTTGGTTGTCACAACTGGGATAGGGAGGAGGTAGAGGACTACTGGTGTCTAGTGGGTAGAGGTCGAGGATGCTGCTAAACATTGCACAATGCCCAAGACAGCCCCCACAGCAAAGAATTATCTGGCCCAAATTGTCAATAGCGTTGATACTGAGAGACTCTACGTAGTTTAGCTGTAAGTTGATCATATGGCTGTACCTAGCTGCAAGGAAGATAGGAATCTGTAACCTATATTCTGAGAGGCTGTACATCTATTAACAAATCAGGGATTCTGTTACTTAAAAGGGTAGAATGTACATGGTCGGGGCAACTATTTCTCTGCATTATATTGTCCTGTAACTTCCAACTCTGTCCAAAGAGGTTTGAGAGCTGAAGTCTTTTCCCTCATCCATGATCCATTATGCAGCCATGATGCAAACTCATGCCCACCATTAACTGGCCAATTTTTGAAGCAAAACCAGCCATTTGCATAAACACAAATGCAATATTAATGAGGGCTTTTCTGGTTACTGTTCCTGGGAAGCTGGGGTTATATTTTAATGACTTAATCTCTCATGAATATGCAAGAAGAGCCTGCTGGGCATTGACTACATCAGTGGTGGGTTACAAAGGGAGTTTCCAGGATATAATATGTACTTTGCATTTTCTCTTTCCTCCTCCCTCTCCTTGGATAGAAATATCTCTTGAGGTAGAACAGGGTTACCATAGATATCTACCTCCTCTGGTCTCTTCCAGGGCTTAGTGTATACAGAGATAATATAACAAAATAAAGCTAGACCTTCAAGTATATCCAGTCCACCTCTCTATTTTGTGGATGAGGAAAGCAGGCCCTGGAGATTGAGCTTCTGATCCTAGCACTTCTTCCAAGTAAACGTGTGATCTTAGGTGAGTTCCTTACCATCTCTCAGCTCAATTTGTCCATCTCTAAAGTGAAAGAATTGGAATAGATGATGTCTTAGATCCCTCCTAACATTTTTTAAGAATTGAAGTATAGTTGATTTACAATATTGTGTTAGTTTCAGGTGTAGAGCAAAGCGATTCGGTTATACATATATATGTATTTTCTTTTTTTCTGAAAAAGAACATATATATTCTTTTATAGATTCTTTTCATTACAGATTATTACAAGATATTGAATATAGTTCCCTGTGTATACCATAAATTCTTGTTGTTTATCTATTTTATATATGGTAGTGTGTGTCTGTTAATCCCATACTCCTAATTATTCCTCCCCCACTTCTCCTTTGGTAACCACAAGTTTGTTTTCTGTTTGTGAGTCTGTTTCTGTTTTGTAAATAAGTTCATTTGTATTATTTTTTAGATTCCATGTATAAGTGATATCACATAATATTTGTCTTTCTCTGTCTGACTTACTTCACTTAGTATGATAATCTCTAGATTCATCTATGTTGCTGCAAATGGCAATATTTCATTCTTTTTTATGGCTGAGTAATATTCCATTGTATATATGTACCACATCTTCTTTATCTATTCATCTGTTGATGGACATTTAGGTTGCTTCCATGTCTTGACTATTGTAAATAGTGCTGCTATGAATATTGGGGTACTTTTTGAATTAGAGTTTTCATATTTTCCAGATATATGCCCAGGAATGACATTGCTGGATCATATGGTAACTCTATTTTTAGTTTTTTAAGAAACCACCATACTGTTCTCCATAGTGGCTGCACCAATTTGCATTCCCACCAATGGTGTAGGAGGGTTCCCTTTTCTCCACACCCTCTCCAGCATTTATTATTTGTAGACTTTTTGATGATGACCATGCTGACCAGTGTGAGGTGATACCTCATTGTACTTTTGACTTGCATTTCTCTAATAATTAGTGATGTTGAGTGTCTTTTCAGCCTCGCAACATTTAAATTATTTGGTACCATGAAGCTCTGATCTGGGAGTTTCACCTAGGCTTATAGAATGAGGAGTGAAAGAGCCGAGGCTGGAACCTTCTTTCTGAAGTTGAGCCCCCTTGTGGATTTTGCACTTTTGCTCTTGTTCTCAGGTTTATACTGGCTGTCAGTTAGCATGATGGAAATATAAACATCCTGAGGGGCTAGGCTTTCCATGGAGACAAAGTTTTGTTAAACAATGTTAAAACTGGAACATTCCAAAGACTTTTTTCAGTTCTATTTCAACTCAATTCAATTTAATTCTAGGACAGTAACAATTCATAGATAATGAATGAAGTCTGAACTTTGGAAGAAAAATCAATGAAATTCTGTCTATGAAGCAATTCTTCCTAAAGTCCATGTCTTTTTATAACGACTTTATACATAAGTCAAATAAACTCTTTCCCCTTTTTTTAATATCAAGGCAAAGTATACTATCTGATCTGGGTTTATTATCAGGTTTAGAAAAATTAAAAGAAAGAACATCAAGATAGCATTCAGAAGATTACCGTTAAGTTTTCCTCAGGTGGGGAAAGTTTCCACATGGTTAACTTCTTTCATCTGATTAACACACTTATGTACAGCAAACTTCAGCTCCTAGGCAGAATGGCCTTGCAAAAATGCTCTTCTTTAGAAAGTTACAGAGAAGACTTAGTTTTCTGGAATATTTTTTCCTGGACTTGATACCTTGTGAATGTTGGCTGCAAACACAGCCATGTTGGGGGCAATGACAACATTGTATAGACTGCCTTCTCTCCTCAACTACACAGCTTCCTTCAAAGAGATGAGGGAGAGGACTCCCACTGCAGAGAAAATGGACTGTTCCAGCAACTGATGCTGCCATTCAAATGTGACAGCATGGCAGGTGTGGAGAAAGTTTCCTTGCAATTTCTATAACCTGTTGTTACTTCCCAGAATTGCTCTGTTTTCTGAGGACAAGCCATGGGTCATGGCTTAGTCTCCTTTGTAGATAAAGCTGCCTAAAATAACTTAATATGAATCCTACTATTTTACACATATTGGGCTTGTTTTACAATACAGAATCCAGAATAATTCTGGCCTTAATTGCATCACAATCTCAATGTTCATGGAATGTTTTCAAACATTTCATGTTTTACTTCTCAAGATACTGCTATATTTGTTTTTTTTTTTTTTTGATCCCCTAGACTTTAACCTCTAAAACAAGCTGACAAAAATTACAATGAATAGGAATATTTTTTAACAGGCAGATAAAAATAGGCCCTAATTCATACCAGAGAGTTTTGGTAAAGTTAGTAAATTTTTAAAGAGTTCTCAGTATATCCAAATATTTTGAAAAGTGAGTTCTTTGGAAGTTGCCATAGCAGCAGGTATTTGAGGCTAGAAATATCTTTGAGATTATATGTTATGTCGGTGTTGAAATTGTCTTATTATAGAAAATGTCACAGATTTTCCGTTCAACGTTACTTGGTAACAGTCACGGCAGGTAAGAAAAATCTAAGGACAGTTGTAGGGAAGGGATTTATTCCCAATTCGTTGTTTAACTTAGCCTTCCTAGGCAATTTAAAAAGAATGAAATACGTTACCTCATGCACATTTCTTTCACTCAGAATAACTTCATTTCTTCGGTAATGATATTCAACACATATCAATAACCAGGTGTAGATACCTGCCAAAGATGCAGATTGCGTTTTACATAACATGTCCAATTTTGCTAGGCTAGTTTTATAAACAGAAGATGATTACCTATTCAACAGAGATCAGACAAAGTAAAACAGCAGAAATGTTAGCTGTTACTTCTGTGGTGACATCCAGGGAGTCTCCTTCAGGGTTGATTAACTTTACATAGGAATCTAAAACAATTATGACTACACATGCTGAAGAATGAAATGTTCCCATCAGGCAATGATTACAACCAGCATGGAGAAAAATTTCAGCCAGGCAATCAGAAATCACCAATTATGCAGAGTATCTGCAAGAGATGATGTTAGCTCATAAAAGTGCTGAAATGAATAACTGAATAAGATTTTTAAAGGAAGCAGATGGGCCCATTTTGGCTCCTGACAGTTGACTTGTACAAACTATATGCACAGGTTCAAACAGATTATGACCGGTGGTAACAGCCAACTTATAATGTCACATTCATTGCTATCTACATTCATTTGCAAAATGCTCTTCAACCGCAATGATGGAAAACAAAGCAGAGCAATGATTGTACAAACTGATTCCATTTCTCTTATACTTTGGCTGCCTAAACCCGTTATTTTTTCCAAAAGCATGAGTTTCTAATTTACATATCAATGAACCACACGACAACTATTTGTTTGCCTGCATGCTTTAGAGATGCATGTTGTTCTACCCCATTGGTACCCATTTTGGTTATCCATCTTTAAGATTTATTCTGCTGGTCCTTCTTACTGAAAAAACTCAATGGCTTTCTATCAGCTCAGGGATTCAAGTTAGCAGATTTGGGGGAAGTTCCCATAACACTGGAGGAAGAAGGGACTTTAGCTTTACATAGTTCACATTTCCATGTTTAAGATGTGAGATAGCTAAAGTACATAGAATGAAATACCTTGTCCACATAAAACAACTAATTAGTGGCAAGGCCAAAACCAGATGCCGGTGTTTCCATTATCTATTGCTGATTAACAAAGCACTACAAAATTTAGGGGCATAAAACCACAATGATATATTTCTTATGATTTTGTCAGTTTTCTCCTGGTTTCACCTGGGCTTATATGCATGGTTGCATTTAGCTGGAAGGTCATGTGGATGGAAAGGAACAAGATCTTTCCTCACTTGTCTACCAGTTGATGCTGCTGTATCAGCTGGGGCACTTGGGCTGTCTTCTGTGTGGCCTCATGTCCTCAAGGGATCTGGACCAGTTTCCTTACATGGCAGTCTCAATCTTCCAACAAAGCAGAAGAAAAGCTGCAAGCTCTCTTAAGATCTAGGCCCAGAAATGGCAGTGTCACTCTTGTCCTGTTCTATTGCTCAAAACTAGTCATACAATGAGACCAGGTAAAAGGAGAAATGTATTTACTTCTCAGTGGGAGGCGTGACAAAGTCACATTGCAAAGGACCATAGCAGCGATTGCCAGAGCCATCTTTTTTTTTTTTAACATCTTTATTGGAGTATAATTGCTTAACAATGTTGTGTTAGTTTCTGCTGTATAACAAGGTGAATCAGCTATATGTATACATATATCCCCATATCCCCTCCCTCTTGTGTCTCCCTCCCACCCTGTCTATCCCAGCCCTCTATGTGGTCACAAAGCACGGAGCTGATCTCCCTGTGCTATGCGGCTGCTTCCCACTAGCTATCTAATTTACATTTGGTAGTGTATATATGTCCATGCCACTCTCTCACTTCGTCCCAGCTTACCCTTCCCCCTCCCCAGAGAGCCATCTTTGAAAATGCTCTTCCACATCAGTTTATCAATTTCAATAAGTAAGGGCATTTCTGTCAGCTTATTTCCTTTGCCATTTGCATCACTGCTGCTTTCACGGTGAATGGGTACATTCTAGTCTGTCTGTAAACAGTTGGCCAATATTCAACCTGTAGAGAAAACTTCCTCATCATGATCATTTGGCTTTAAAGTGAAAACTTTAAAACCATCTAGTAAAAACAACTAGCTTCCCTTTTAAAATTAACTTGATTTGAAACCTAATACATTTTACAGAGTAATAAAACCTTGAGAAAGCCTTTTTCTGCTCTGAAGCAGAATCCTTAAAGCTTGATTAGTTTCCAAATGAAAGCTGTCGGGTTGAGCAAAAAGCCTGTGTTCACGGTTTATGTGGGATGCCATTTGGTAACCTGAAGGTGGCAGATGTGAAGGCCAACAGTGAGGATGGTGGTGAGGCTGGGGGCCAGGGGCCTCCAGCTGCTTTCTTGATGGGCTCTTTGTCAAAGTCTCTCTTCTAAGAAACGTGACTCCATGCAAGTGGCTGTAGGTCTTAGAGTAAATATTTCATTAGTCATGATGGTTTTGAAAACTTAAAGCTGTGAAGGACACATTGGAATCTCTGTGATTTATGATAAAGCTGAAGGAAACTTGATCATTCCAGTCCTGCCATATGTAGCTGTGTGGAATGTGCAAATGAATTGAACTAGCAAACCCCACAGATTTTGTTTCTTGATTAAAAAAAAAAAAAAAAGCCTTAAGTCAGATCAGCTAACAGGCAATTTGAAACAGGGACTTAGCAAGGCAGCTGTTTTAGATGAAATTCCTTCCAAATGCTTCTCTCTCCCTTCCCCCTTCCATATATATATATTTTGCAAGGACTCAGAGAAGTTCCTCTTGCAAATTTTCTTGGTTCTGCATATCAGTGATTAAAAAATGAAAACCTAGAATAGTTCTGACGCTTCACATGTTACACCTCTTATCAGTTTGCTCTTGGAGGACAGATAATGTGTCTTGGCCATCTTAGCACGCCCACTGAATCTTATGCCCCATGCATATTAATTCTTTGTATGACACATATAAAGCATTTAGCACAAAACTTCAATAAAATGAACAAATGTGCTTTTTAGTATATATATATCATTAGATTTAATTATTACACTTATCTAGAAAGAGGAAATAGATTTTTTCTTCTGTAAAATGGACATTAAATGACTCAAAGAAATTAAGTGACTTGCCAAACTTTATACAGCAGTTAAATGGCTGAACCAGTTAAAACCCAGTCTCCTGACTTGTAGCTCTATTATTTTTTATTATACCATTTGATATTCCATAAGAGGTATTTAATAAATATTCACTGGATGAATGAACGAATGAACAAATGAATGAAACTTCTTGTTAATTATCTTTGTTACTGAACATTACAGTTTAGTGAACAGAGCATATTTTAGAATCTAGAATTTAGATTGGCACCCTTGTTCTGGAACACAGCGATTCTTTAATTCTGATCCTTAGTGACCCATGAACAGATCAGACTGGCCAAAGAGGAACGAAGTGATTCACAGGCAATAATCAAGTCATTTGAAAAAGGACTAGTCCACATTGATAGATGCTGAGAGGTGGTCAGACTCAGTGAGCTGAATTGTCTGCTGTCTGTAGCATAGATCCATATTCCCTTACCTAAAATTCTTGGGCAAAAGTTTAAAATGTTTAAGATTTTAAAAAGAAAATGCAATGCATATTCTGAAATGTATATATATAAATATATAGAGACATGAAGTAGCACCACATAACAGATATGCTAATACTTCTGCTGCGAAATGAATATTCTTTCTTAGTAGAATAAAGTCTATTAATAGGCTCACATCAGATTTTGCCACCCAATGAGCTTTGGAGTCAAACTTACCAAAATATATACAGTTTCTGAGTTTTCAGTTTTGGAACTCTGCATAAGAGATTGTGGACTTGAATTTTAGTGATAAGGCTGGTCATATATAATTAGACTTTCTTTTGAGAAAAGGAAGAACTTTGAGTGACAACCATTTGTAAAGCAAACAAACACACACCACTCTTCTCTGTCTGTGTTAACAGAAAAAAAAAGGCAAGATTTCTTTTCTAGATGGAAGAGGTACCCGTATGGTATTCATTTCTCCACTAAGTTCATATCAAAAAATCCTATACAGTATTTGGGGAAGGAGAACACCATGTTAAAGCCTTTTAATGCCCACTTGAGTGAGCTCTGTAAGTAATAGGTATTTCCAGAGAAATCTACATTTTATTTTTTTTGCATGTCAGCCAAATGTCTTATCTGACACGTCTCAAGTGAATAAACACAATCTTGAACTAAGTTTTTCTCCATCCCTGAGCTCACTAATCAAAGGCCAAATTAATAACTACTGCTTTCTTGACCCAAAGCTGTCATATTCCCTCAAGAGAGACCCAGTGCAGAAAAGGATCAATGTAGAAGCAGTACAAATGCTGTACATCGTACAGCATCCATCAATT
The DNA here is from genome assembly GCF_009873245.2 of Balaenoptera musculus. Lineage (NCBI taxonomy): Eukaryota > Metazoa > Chordata > Mammalia > Artiodactyla > Balaenopteridae > Balaenoptera > Balaenoptera musculus. The sequence goes on along the minus strand of NC_045791.1, from coordinate 34,066,144 downwards.
CAACCCTGAAGATGGGAGTGGGAACAAGAGGCTTTAAAATAACTACTCTTCACAAATCCTACCTCTTGAAATCAGAACCCAAATTTCCTCCATGTCATTTTCGAGGTTGAAAGAGAGTTTATTTTCTTAAATTGCATTTTATTTTTCTGGGAACACCTGCCCTGCTGGTTTCATCTTTTGTGTAAATGAGCTACAATAGCAACAATTTCTGTCATCCTTTTCGCTGATCTGGAATCAAAGTTACCAGAGAGCCTCTTAAGAAAATATGTGGTAGAAAGAACTAAGGATCCTGCAAAATTGTGAGCCCTGCATTGCTGTAAGTCAACCCGAGATCCTGGTAAATGATATTATCTCCAGCAACCAAAATGTCTCTGCATAAATTGCATATATAAGAATGTCCCCGTGAAATGTGCAGCTTCAGATAAAAGTGAGCATTAGAAAAATCACTGTTTTCTAAAGAATTGAGCCTGGAGTGGCTATGAAAGCAAATTGGATGGAGTAATGACATTAATAAGAAATCAGCTGCAGATAAAGAACAAAATGGCTATTTATGTTTCTAGTTGTCTGAGGTCTCAGATTATGGGAGTTAGCAAAATGAGATTGTCATGTGGGAAGGGAAGAAGAAACCTATCAGTTATCTATTGCATCCCTAGCTTGAGCCAGGTACTAAATTCGTGTGTGTGTATATGCCTGTTCCCCTTTTTATCATTACAATAATTCTACTGTAATAGCCTCCTTACTCATCTTCCTTACTTCCATCCTTCTCTATACCTAGCAGCTACAGTGATTGGTTTACAAATGAAAATCAGATCATATTGCTTGCCTATTTTGAAACTCTTCAGTGGCTTTCCGTCTCACTTTGGAAATATATGAAATTCTCAACATACACAAAAGGCTCCATATGAACTGGCTTGGGTCTACCTCTGAAGCATCATCAGGTGCCACCTACTCCCCTGTTCACCATGCTTTCAATATACTGGCCCTTCTTCCAGTTCTTTGAACATCTTCCTTCTTTCTTGCTGCCAGGCCTTTGCACACGCTGTCTAAAATGCCCTTATTCCAACTTGCTGGCCTTCAGGTTTCAACTGAAATGTCAGACCTTCAAGGAAACTTCCCCTGGTTTCATAGACTTGATTTCTCATACTTTCTCATAAAACCTGTACTTTTCTTTGACATAATTCCCTTCTATTTTTAGTTATATGATTATTGGTGTGATTTTGAATTCATTGTTTCCCCACAAACTTCTAAGGTCTTATAGACCTGGAATTATGTCTACTTATTCCTTACTATATTCCCACTGACTAGCAGATCTCCTGGAACATATAAACAATTCAATAAATACTTAAATAAAAGAGGTAGATGTCACTGTTATCATATGTATCTTCTCTCATTGAAGATTTGCTCACTTGTTAAGTGAGTCACTCACCCTGTGCTACGTGACCAGGTTCTCTGAGAGGCAGAATGAGCACAATGACATATCTCTAATCAGTTGAGTGAGAGCTGCAGGCAGAGTATCATCAAAAAAAGAAGAAAAAAAAAAAATGGAGAAAGGCCTAGGTGAAGAGGGAGGGTGTCCTGTTCTCCTCCAGGCTCTCTCCTTAACCTGGTCAGTGGTTTTTCACAAGTTACTTTATTTCAATGTTTATCACACTTCTCATTTGTAAAATGTGATAATTATATTTCTGCCACCTCTTCATAAAATCGTTTCGGAAGTAAAGTGATGAAGGTTGCCTGAAACGTGCTATATAATTTAACTATGTAGTACATTTATTTAATGTCACGTTCCCATATATGCTTCTAATCTAAATCAAGCTGTACTGAAGGGAAAAGGATCTAGTTTTCCAAGTATACCTCCAAAACTATAAGAGAATTGTAATAAATAAATAACAGAAATCCTTGAATTATATTTTAGCTTTCTAAAACACAGAAGATAACATTGATCTGAAACTTCTGGATCTGAAAAGCAGTTCTTATTAGAAAAAATAGCTGTACCTGAGTAATGATGTAGAAGTAGGCTGTACCAAATAAATTACCATATGCCTCAGTAAATAACTGCTTAGAACAAGACAGTGTTAACTGATGAAAGCAGATGTAGACAATCAAAAATGATACTGGCTAGTTAATTTGGAAGAAGGCTTGATGCCCTTCCAGATTCAACAAAAATCTTAGACCAAAATAAGGGTATCCAGTATTTTAAGGGGATAGGAAGGAAGGAAGAATATGGAAACAATTATTAATTCTTTGCTCTTTAAAGACTTGATGTATTTATTTTGGAGTCAGAGGGAGATTGGGATGCAGATCATTTCTGATTGGACATTTTTCTTCACTGCCTACTCAACCATGGTTCAGTGCTAATTCATGAGAGAGAGAGAGAGAGAGAGAGAGTGTGTGTGTGTGTGTGTGCATGAGTGTGTTTTAAGAGCAGTAGTATGGTACTTCAAACAAATAATCTTACAGCCGCCAGCAGCTGTTCCTGATTCCTTTTAATAATCCGTGACAAAAATATTGAGTGTATCATAATGCAAACAGCCGAACAATGAAATGAAAACAGGCAGAAGAAATCATTAGCTCTAACTCCTTCCATTTATTTGAATACACTGAGTGGGTTGAGATGTTGAAATAACTGTTATTCTTTATGAGATTGTCAACACAGTGATGGCACCAATCGTGTGTGTGTGTGTGTGTGTGTGTGTGTGAAATCCATTTTTGTGTTGAAGAATGAGAAGTCAGTATGGTTACTTTTGTTCCTAGGAGATCTTTCTGCGTTGCTAATGTGTCCTTTTTTCCTTTTCCTTTGTGTAATCCTCTGATTCTTTCATCATCTAACTCAGCCAGACCTGGAACCGCTTCAGATGAAAAGTGTGTAGATGAGTTAAAATACATATTATCTTAATAGCTAGTACCAAAATTCCCCTTAGATCCCTTTTGTCAGGAAAAGCACTCATTGGTGCCACCTGCTTCCTTGTACACCATGCTCTGGACAGACTGGCCTTCCTCTGGTTCCTTGCACAGGCTACTTTCTCTCTTGCCTGAAGACTTTTGCATGTGCCGTTTGTTGGGACCAGAAGGCCAGGCTATGAGGGCAGGAGATAGCATGAAGAAAGGAAGTGCAAGAGGCAGATACAACACTTTACGTTAACAATGAGTGGAGAATTGTGCACTTAAGGTTCACATATTTCATTCTCTGTGCATTAATTTCCAGGGGATGTTGTAACAAATTACCACAAACTGGGAGGCTTAAAACAACATAAATTAATTCTTTCACAGTTCTGGAGGCCAGAGGTCTGAAATCCTGGTGTCAGCAGGGCTACTCTCCCTCTGAAGACTCTAGGGGAGGAGGCTTGCCTCGCCTCTTCCCGCTTCTGTTGGCTCCAGGTGTTCTTTAGCTTGTGGACACATCACTCCAGTCTCATTGCCTCCTTCTCCTCTTTGTGTCTCCTTCTCTTGTCTCTCTTTTATAAGAACACTTGTCATTGGATTTAGAGCCTATCTGAATAATCCAGGGTAATCTCCTCAACTCAAAATCTTTAACTTAATCACATCTGCAGAGGACTTTGTTCCAAATAAAGTAATACTTACAAATTCCAGGGATTAGGACTTTATAACTTTAGGTTGTCATTATTCCATTAACCTTTTCACATATTTGCAGAGTGTAGAACTGAGTTGTATCTAAACTCTTTGGTTATTCCCACACTGCAATTTTTTGTTTATGTAGTTTTACATTCTTCATTTTTTCGTAATTAGGTTAGCTAATATATTGAAACTTTATAGACTTTTCAAAGAAACAACTCATGGATTTGGTTATTAATTTTATAACTGTTATCTAATTATTTTTAATATAAAATTTTGCATTTGTCTCATTAGTTAATTATTTCTGCTTTCATTTGGCTTGTTTTGGGCTTTTTTCTAACTTTTTTATTTGGGTGTTTGATTCATTTATTTATATTCTTTCTTGGTGATTGACCTAAGATTTTAGTGCTAGGTATTTTCTTCCAAGAACGACTTTAACTAAGTCCATAGTTCTAATATGTACTTGAATCTTTGACCCAAGAATTTTTTTAGAGGAGATATTTTGACTTAGAGGTGGCATGCTATTTTTGTTTCCTAATTTCTACATTAATTTTAGTACTATTACATAGTTATCAGAGAATGTTGCCTCTGTTATTATCTACTTTTATGAATTGATCAGATTTTCTTTGTGGCCAAATTTTTGACTGTTCCATGAGTACCCACCAAATACGTTCTGTGTTCAGTGTTGAAAATCGAGTTATCTTATTAATTATGTTATTCAGGTCTCTGATATCCTTAATTGTTTTTTAAACTTGATCAAGCTCAGAATGATAGTAAATCAGAGTCTGTTTATCCTAATGTGATTCTTCTTATTTTTCTTTGGAGTTCCTGTACTACTTGCTTTATGATTATTAATTCTAGATTATTTGGTACATGGATATCCATAACTGCTAAATATCACACATTTCATCCTTTATCTGAGTTTCCCATAATTCTATTACTAGTGCATTTTCCCTGAATTCATTCTTTCTAATACTAAGATTGTGACCCCTGCTTTTCTACCTGTCTGCATTTTCCTCATATGCATTTCCCCCTATTTTAATTTTCAACCTTTCTGAGTCATTTGAAGTATCTATTATATAAAACATATTATTGAGTTTAGCTTTGTAACTCTAATAAAACATGTTTGTTTAATAGGCAAATCTATCCATTAATATATTTATTAATATGAAAATAATGTTTGATCTTAGGTGTGTGTAATATTTGAGGTCATCATCTCTGTTTTTATTCTTACTTTGTATGGTTTTCTATAAGGTTTGAATTTCCATTGCTGTGTGTGTATCTTTATTCTTGAAATTTGAAAGGTTTTCACGTTTGTTCTGTATGATTGCCACTATATAGCTTTATACAATGTCCTTGATCCTCCATTCCTTTTGGAAGTCTCTGTCAATTCCCTCCTATGAACAGCGACAGAATAGGTATTCTTCTGGTTCCTAGCCCCTTCGCCTGGCACCATCCAATTTTTGGATGACTATATGTCTTTCAGTATTTTTCATCCTTCGTAACTTAACTGTACAGACAAATAATTTTGCTCACCCACACTGCATGTGTTGAAGGTTGTCCCTGGAGCTTTTCCAGCCCCCTACTTCTTTTTAGGCTGAGTAGACTTTGATGGAGGCCCTGATGCAGAAGATCAAGAGCCTGCACCAAACTGTCCACACAACTGCACTGGAGTCTGAGGTGAATCCAGGGATATGACTTGAGCACCAAAAGCACCTGTTCCAGCATCTCCGGAAGGGTGGGTGTTAATTCCCGCAGCATCAGTTGGGCATTGATATCATGCTTGAGCCTCAGGTTGCATCACCTTGTGGCACCAGTAAGTGTGGGAAAGGCTTCGACAAAGGCTAATAGGTTCACACAGTCTAGCTTTCAGGCTTATCTTCTCTTTTGTGTTCTGAGCAACAGCTACTGTTGTTGCTATTCTTGTTCTCATGAGAACAAACACAGGCCACGTGACTTGAAAAGGAGCACCCTAGTGCCTGATGAGCAGGCTGCCTTTGGAGACAGACACTAAAACTAAATCCAATCTAGGAAACACAGGTCAAAAAATATTATATTTGTGGTGATCAAAGGAGTTGGTCAATTATGGCCTCACAAATCAGGCTTTTAAAAAGTCATTTAAAAGTAGATTTCTCTTTGCTTTTTCCTGGCCTGAAATACATGAGATGAAACATACCAATTTCTTAGATTGCTTAGATATATCTGTTTTTCTAATTTGCAGTTATTAAGCTCATAGGCCCTCAAGACATCACATCCTGGATTAAAATTCTGCCTTCACCACATACTGCCCAAGTGACCTTGGGCAAATTACTGACTGTTTCTGTGACTCAGTTTCTTCCTCTGTTTAATAGGGGCAATAATAGTACCTACTTCATAGGGTTGATGAGTAGATTAAATAAAATGATACATGTATAATATTTGAGAACAATGTCTGCTCCACAGTAAACACTGTACAAGTATTATCTCATCATTATTATTGCTATTATACCCCCAGGTTGAGAGCCCCTTTGTGTGCCTTTCTAAAACTTCTTACTTACAATTACTTGTACAATGCCTGTCTTACCTACTAGACTGCATACTCCATGAAAACAAGGACCTTATCCCAGCTCCTGGTAGACAGAGTAGAACATAGTATGGCTCAATAAATACTTTGTTGCATAAATGGGTGAATAAACCAATGAATCATCCAATCAATACTGCTCATTTAGGACCATTTACATGCCAATTTTCTGAAGTAAGCATATATTTTGAACTGGCTCACTCATTACAGAGAAGCACTAATTTCTGGTAGAAGCTTTGAACATATCTTTTAAAACTATACTTATAGTTTTAGTGGAGAGATATGAATCAGACTGATAGATCAACGCAACCCATAACTCTCCTCTTTTCCCTAACCACCAAATATGCATTGACTTAGATCACCCAGTTATGCCATATTTTTTCTCATTGAATTATCCATATGTTATTACCATTCAGGGAAAATTTTGAGGAGTCTTAGTTCTGTTTCCCCCCCACCAACCTCCTCCTGTCCTCCTGGAAATTAGTCACCAATAACTTGGCTGCTATGTGGATATATAGGTGGGTTAATTTCAAACTTCTCTGGTATGTATAATTACTTATTTTAGGTATCTCCCACTCTTTTTAAAATTTTGTGTTCTAAAAGCCAGAATTGGTAAGCTTCAAAATGAATGCAGAGACATTGACCCAAAGAGTTTTGATTTCCAGGGAATTGAGATGATTTAAAAGTGCAAGCACTGTGATGAAATTGTCCTTTGCTAGAGGCTTGGGATCTGTTCGAAGGACACTGAAACACTCCGCATTCAACTGACACATTACAGTTAACAGTCACGGGGCGCCTGCCTGATACCAAACTGTGAAGAGGGGTAAGAATGGAAGGATACTAACATTTATCAAACCCCTGTCATGCCAAGTGCATCCTCTCACTTAATCCTCACAACTCTCCTATGAATCCTATAATTATACCTCATTTAGAGGGGAGGAAACGGATTCAGAGAATCGAAGATACCTGTTCAGAATCTAGAGAGGAAGAAACAGCCAATCTTGGGCCATTCCTCCCACTGTCACTGGCTCCTCCCAAGCCTCTGTTAACGTAATTTTGGCTGCACTCATTCTTCCCCTTATGTGCAGTAATACACACCATAGGGTGTACTTCCTTTCTTGTATCCATGGCCCCTTCAACCTGACCCACCCCCAGACGTTGGTCTTTCTGTCTTTGTTCTACCCTGGGGCCTACTGAGGTGGAAGGTAGTCTACAGAAAGTAATTAATGGCTTGTTTTGGTGTTTGCATCTTATTGAGTGCATAGACTCCAGGATACGAAATTTATTCTTTTTTAATTTGGTCATTTTCTCCTGAGTTCCTCTCCAAATTCTCTGTCTTTACTTCTCTGTCTCCCTTACTGACTCATACAAGTATGAGACCTTATGCTTCCTTATCCTGCCCTTATCCTCCTTAGTAAGCTATACAATGTTCTTGTCTTAATCAAGCTCACATTTTTATGACTTCCATTACCTTTTCTAGTCAGAAGAATCATGTGTCTATTTCTGACCTCTCTGTTGAGCTCAAGATTTGCATTCCCAACCCCCAATTGGACATCCAATAATTGCGTGCTCAGGTTTGGGCATGTTGGTTTTGAGATTCTGGCCTAAGACCCATTTGAAGACTTTTAATTCATTTCTGTATTTGTTCATCTTTAAGTGGATGCCAAGCTAATACCTCTAAGTCAATAAGCCCAGTCTTGTGTTTTTTCCCTAGCCTGATGAATATTATCACTTATCCACTCAATCTTAAAGCCTCATAGTTACCTTTGTCTCTTGTTTTCCCTAAACACCCACATCTATTAGGTCACCAAATTTTGTGCATTCTGTTCAACCATATTCAGTCCCTGTTTTGTTGGTCCTTTGTTTGGATCCTAGTTAACCTTCACCTTTTGCTTGACCCCTTCTTATATCCTTCTAACTAGTCTTCATCCCTCCATGTCCTTCTGCAAGTTCATTAACACTGACACCAGAGTTATTTTTCTAAATCACAGATCTGATCTTTTTCTCATTTACCCCCAAAACCTCTAGTTTCACTCCATTGCCTGCAGAATAACAATACAAATCCTGAGTAGGCATGTTAGGCCCTTCAGGGAAATAACTCAGCCTACCTTTCTCACCAGTCCTAACCTCAATACACTACATTAGAGCCATGCCAGCCTAAGCCAGCAGCCCTGATTCCCCGCTCTGTGCCTTCGCCAATGATGTGCTCCTGTGCTTGGGATGGCCTTCCTTCCTCGCTCCATCACACTCATCCCGGATCTATAATACCCCAACCCTCTGCCAGTCAGAAGCCACTAGCCAAATATAACTATTTAAATTTAAGTTGACAAAAATTGAAGAAAAAGTAAAAATTTCGTTCTTCAGTCGCACTAGAAACATGTCAAGTGCTCAACAGCCCCGTGTGGCTTGTGGTTACTGTAATAGGTAGAACACTCCATCATCACAGAAAGTTCTTTTCAACAGTACTGTTCTAGTCGCCTCCTTCCCCCTTTGTGGGATATACTTGATAACACATTCTCCCTTAAGGGAATCTTCTGTTTCTCTTTTGGTGTTTCTGGTCTTTATTTATTTTCACTTGCTTCTGCAAATGTCAGTCCTGGTGCTTGGGCTGTGTCAGAATGAATAAGTAGCAAACGATTTTCCTAATACCTTTTATAAACTGGCTTGATTTCTTCCATGTCCTCAGAATTTCTTTCAATCCAATTTCTTCTCAGCTGAGGTCATGAAAAAATGACTCCCTTGCATATGATATTTTCCTTAAGTGCAAACCCATTACACATCTTAGTCATGAATCTATATAGCTCCCACTTCACTTATTCTGGCTTAGTTATCAGCATAAGCCTGTAAAAGTCAAATTTTGGCTGCAAGTGGAAGTAATAGCAAAGAGACTTAAGGACAATTTGGTCCACTTAGGAAGGATGGAAAGGAGAGGAAGAAAACCTTTTGCTTCATCACCCTTTTCACTTAACACACACACACCCACACAGACACACACCAACACTATGTCTTACTTCTTGAAAGTGAGGACATTAGAGTACAGATAAAAGCTCAGATTTTAGTGTTAAAATCTCTTGTCAGTTGTACGTTCTGGATAAACATTCTCTCTTAATTAACTTAATGTATAGAAAACCTGAACTTGTTTTCAGAACAATGAAGTGATCACTTATCTCTGTACCACTTCTATGTTCTGTACATAGTTCAAATATTAATGCACATATTGTATTTGTTTGCAAAGTCATCTTTGCATACAAATCTCCCTGACCATACTGTGATTATTTACGGCAGGAGAGCCCATTCGCCTTTTTGTCTCCAGCATATGGTACAATTCTTGGCAAATATTAGAAGGGTTGGTATGTCTGATCCATTCCTCTGGTCTTGAGTAGTCCTACCTTCATATCCCCAGCAACATTCCTTATCCACCATCACCAGCTCTCCCTCAGAGCAAAGTTTCCAAATAAGAAGATTCCTAGGAGCAATATTAACCATCTCTCCTTCCGGTGGTGGGCAACTCTCTCATGTGCCAAATATACTCACATTTACCACCCATTCCCAGCTTCGCACCTCCTTGTTCAAGAAGCCAGTAAAGGGCAGTGAAGAAATCTAGAATCCTGAGGGGCTCCATGGGCATCTTCTTGCTGGGCATCTGCTGGAATAAAATTGAATTAGACTCTCAAATTGCTTGTATGCAAGATAAAAACACAACACTTTCCTAAACTCCAAGAGGATGGCTAGTGCTCCAGATCTAGCCCAAGGCAAAATTAAGATTTTTCCAAAAGATTTTCTCTTTTTAGCACCGTTTTCCTAATACACAAGGCTTTGATCAAACTGCAGTTTTTAACTGATTACAGCTTTTGAAAACTCAAAAGCTTTAAAGACCCACTACATTGTTAATAATGATGTGTTAGGCCATGAGGTATTACTCAGAGGAGTGGGGTAAGCTCAGGTCCTGTTTGCAGCAGCTACTCACCCCACCAGTGATCGGTCTACCATAACATGGCTGGTCTCAAATTGAGAAAAATCCCGAGGACAAAAATAATTCATTTAGGTTTGAGATCGGAGTACAAAAGCTATGGAAAGAATTTCATGTTTTCCTCCAGAAAGGAAAGAATTATATTCTGCTCAGTCTCCAATCAAGCTTTTTATGACACATGGAACGACTAAGTTCTTTTTTCCACAGAGGCCAGCTTTCATTAATCAAGTTTCTCAACTCCTATAGAAGAAAGCCTGACAATAACTTAAACAAGTGGTTTAACCAAAAATATGATGTGGTTTTTATTTAGTTAATCAATGATTTAATGGCATAAGCTGGATTTTTAGGACCATATTTATTTTCAGTCTTCTTTATCAACAGAATTAGATCTATTAGATCTGTTGACCAAACTGACCACACAAAATTGCTTATTAAAAAGACACCCCAAAAAGAAAAAAAAGAATTGGGGAAATCAATTAGAATGCCAACAAGAAGACAGCTATTGATGTTAGGAAGCTCCAGGAAGTTTGTATACCATATGGAGATTTTTCTCAAAAGCTTCCTTTTAAAAGGAGAGTATTGATCTTTTTTTTGGACAAAAGCAAATATATTTTCCCCAGGCCTATGCTATGTATTCTAAAGTTATCTGATTTATTTTTTTTTTAATATTCTTTCCTTGGTCTATTAACATAGCCTATCTCCGTAACTCATAAATAATACACAGAACTGCTTTGCAAATGTCTACTGAGACCAAGCCAATGCTTCCCTGTGTTAGCTTTGTTCTCTTTGTTCTTATTTGTTTGTGACTGCCCTTCCTCCTTTCATGTTTACAGCATAATATAAAAAAGCAAAAAAATAATAAAACTATAGCAGAGGATTGAGGATAGGGAAGGATATCTAAATCTCAGCAAAAAGTATGTGGGCCATGCATTTTTATTATGCCCAAGTCTAGTCTTCATTGCACGGTCGGTTTAGGGTGTGATTTTATCACATACAACTTTATCAAGCAAGACACTGTGTCTCTGCAATTTAGACACAGGGAAGGTGGTCACACTATGGTGCCAAGGAAAAGTAGCATCACGTGGCTTTGATGCTGATTCATATATTTAACATCTAAATTGGCATCCTTAAAGCTCTGGCTATATTGTGTACAGAACATGCTGGAAGCTAAATGCCTAATGGGAAGTGCCTTGACAGGCAACTAAAGAATTGACATTGGGAGCATACACTTTGAAACATTAAGCAATTGTGAACAGCAGATAAGCATTCAGACTTAAGAGTCCATTTTCTTTTTAAACAGCATCAGGGCTGATAGTGATCGATCAAGGTTATGTTTTTACACATTTGGCGTCTGTCTTAAACTACAGCATATAAATGCTCTAGACAATGCACGCTTCAAATTGACAGTTACACAGAATTTGGAGAGGGAGAGTAGTGATTGTGCAACTAGATTACAGAGGCCGGCCACATTCCAAAGAATTCACATTTGCTCAGCATCTGGGATAGTTTAAAGCTTATAGAAAATGGGAATGGATGTTGACAAAGGTAGAATAATATACATCAAGTTCAAAGATAACACAAACAAACCGATATAACCAGTGACATTTTATATGAAGAGAGGACTTTAACCAGAATAGTGAGAGGCAAGTCTGCACACCCCTTTGGGAGTCTAGACATTTGCGAGGAAGGAAACCAAATGTTCTGAACCCCTCTTTCTCGCACTGACTGAATCTGGCTGCAGTGGCTCAGCCTCTGTCTTAAATAGAACAACTCACATTTTCTCCTCTTCTTCCTCCACTGCTATAATACATAAGTTTCAGAGTTCATAGTTTGGGTCAGGGGAGTTATGGACAATATCTGAGCCACGTACAAAAACCAGAAATTCTCCATTGATCTCCAACCTTAGCTAAGTGTTTCCTTCATTTAGAGGCACCCTATTTTTCGCAGGCTCTCAGCCTTCAGGTGCTTGAACCAGACATCTGTAGGGGAGATGGTTGACCTCCACCAGTGAAGCCTCTCGGCCTTAGTACTGAGCACGTTTGAAGGTAGGGGCTTCTCGTGAGTTTCAAAAACCTTTGTTGACTTTTCCATAGGAATCTAAAACTAACTTCTAGTGAAAAGAAGATGCAGGACATCTTTGGCTTTTTCTTTCCTTACCAGATATTTGGACAGTTGGTGATAGTTGATTGTTTGATGAGGTCTATTCTTGGGCCAGTCCGAAGCTACGTCTCTAGGATCACCTTTATCTAAGGGTCAAGAATTGAATTTGGGTCTTGAGAAAGAAAGCGATCATATGCACACATTACAAAGGAAGCATAAGAACCTACTATTGCTTAATTATTTAATTACATTGAAATAAAATAGGATAACATTTTAAAGTGAGAGTTTTAAATCCACCTATACCACCAAGTATTCCAAGAATCTTCCAGGACAGTGTCTACTGAGCAGATAGCAAGATAAACAAATAAGAAGAAAAAGACTGCCACAGTGAGTCAGACACTCAGAATTTGGTGGGGCGGGGAGCGGGTCTCTGTCAATAAGGAACTTTTTGTAAGATGGCAGTTACTCCCTAAAATCAATTCTGAAAGATTGAGTATGTATCCCAAACACATGGCTTCCTATAATCAAACATGCATTGTGTTAGTTTCTTCAGTATCACAGTTGGAGCTTCATGTTTCATGAGTTTATTATGCCCAGTTGAACAATATCATCAGTATAGACATACAGAGAAAAACAAGAGCAAATTCTATTTACAAGTCTACATTCACTGATGACTCTGGATTCATAGAGGGGATGCTTGGCCGACATCTGGCATCATAGAGTCTTTCTTACCCTCTACCTGGGGAGCCAGGCTGTCTGGGGCCAAAGCCCGGCCCTACCACTACTAGTACCAGTAGTCTAGTGTGTGATTGTATTTGTCAAGGTTCTCCAGAGAAACAGAGCCAATAAAATGTGTATACATATATATAGAGAGAGATTTATTTTAAAGTATTAGCTCACAAGATCACAAGATTTTAGAGGCTTGGTGAGTCCAAAATCTGCTAAGGGAGGCTGGCAAACTGGAGACTCAGGAAAGAGTTACAGTTCAAGTCCAAAGGCAGTCTGCTGGTGAGCCAGGAAAATCCTATGTCATAGATGAAGTCTGAAGGTGGTCTGCTGGCAGCCTGGGACTTCTGGAAGATCAGCTTTTGTTCCAGTCAGAACTTCAACTGATTGGATGATGCCCACACACATTACGGAGGGTAATCTGCTTTACTCAAAGTCCACCATTTAAACATGCATCTCATCCAAAAATGCCCTCACAGAAACATCCAGAATAATGTTGGACCACAGTAGTGGCCCAGCCAAGTTGACACAAAATAGACCAGCACAGTGACCTTGGGCAAGTTACTTGACCTCTTTGTGCCTCAGTATGCTTGTCTATAAAATGGGATTAAAGTATGGGTACATATTTCATGGATGATTGTGAGGATTAAATAGGTTCACTTTTAAGTGAAGTGCTTGGAACAGTTCCTGGCACATGGTAAACACTTTATTACAGACCACTGGAATAGAAAAGAACTTTCGGGATATCAAGTCCAGTCTGAGATCCAGAGAAGTATAACGGCTTGCCCAAAATTGCAGAGTGAGTTGACATCAGAGGTGAGATTAGAATTCTAATGTCCTAAATACCAGTTTGGTGACTGTTGAAAGGTTTGCTGCTGCTTCCCTTGACTGGGTAAGTACAACAACAGTATTTCAGGTGAAGTGTATTATTACTAAAATTTAAAATCCCTTAGTCTTTGAGATTTTTTTTAAAATAAATACTTGGCAATCACTATTACAGAAATGTATGTTTGGTTATTTATATCTACAGATTATTGAGGAAAAAAATACCTCTCTTGTGCACTGAATCATTCATTAAACCTGAGATTCCTTTATGCTTCTGCAGTTCCATATTAGTTATTCAATTCCCTTGAGACACACTGAGCTATTACTAACACCTGGTATTTCCACAGAACCCACCGTTTAAGGTTCAGTGAGAGTCAAGGTACAGCTAATTGAAAAGACTGGCATAGTGTGAGTTGTTTTGTTTTTTCTTTTTTGAAGAATTAGATCTGCCTCCATTCCAAGCTATCTCTGCAGAACATTGTCTTCCATCTCATCCAAAAAGTTACTTTATCTGAGATTCTAGATCAGTGTTTCTCAGAGTGAGTCCTCCCAAGATCACCTGGGTTATAATTATCCAGAGAGCTTGATTAAAAAATATAGATAACTGGTCAGCGCTACAGAATCACTGAATTTGAATGGCTAGGGGTGAGATCCAGGAAAATGCACTTTTTACAAGTTCCTTAGGTGGATTCTTATGTCACAGAAGCTTGAGAACTGCTGCTCTAGATTATCATGATCTTGCTAGTAAACACTGCATCATGGAATTTTAGAGCTGTAATGGTGTCCTTTAAAGTTTCCAGGTTGATCCATCACCACTTGTTTAATTATGTTGCATTACACATTCCTTTTAGCTGAAAACAGTTTGGTTCTTCTGCATTAATGAAGTGTAGCTGTGCTTGCACAGTATTTCCTGATTTGAGCTGCTGAGTTAGTAATTATTCTAGCTCTGCCTCATAGAAGCCCCAAGAAAGGTATTGCTTGTTTTTAATGCTGACTTTTAACATTCACGGTTTATTACATTTAGTGCCGCATTTTTAATCACCCAGTAAAAAAGTTTCCATTTTCAAAGGACATTAAATCTCAACTGTATTCTGGATTGAAGTCAGTCGCTTTTTTTTTTTCAAATATTTATTTATTTATTTGGCTGCGTCGGGTCTTAGTTGCGGCACGTGGGAACTTCCTTGCGGTATGCAGACTCTTCTTGTGGAGTGCTGGCTTCTCTCTAGTTGTGGCGTGTGGGCTCCAGAGCGCATGGGCCTGTGGGATCTTAGTTCCCGACCAGGATCGAACACCGCCCGCATCCCCTGCATTGGAAGGCGGATTCTTAACCACTGGACCACCAGGGAAATCCCAGTCGCATTTTTAAGAAAAAATTTCATAAATATCTATTTTTTGAAAGAAGACTTGTATCATGTAGAAATACACATGTATGGGTGTTGCTACTGATTATATAAACTTACATCATTATGCCAAGGAAAAAAATCATTGCATCCTAAGGTGAAAATACACAGAACCTACTGGACTTAGTTCCTGACTCCTACCTGACCAGTTATCATTGACAATACTAAGATCAAGAACAATTTTAACATTCGGTGAATGTTTATTACATGGCAGGGGCATGTGCTAAATACATTTATGCATTATTTTATTTAATCTTCCAACAACTCTGTAAATTAGATAATTTTATTTATCTCCATTTTAGAGGAGAAACTGGAGCTTAGAGAGGTCATGTCTCTTTCCCATAACCACATAGATCGTCAGAGCAAGAGTAAACATTTGAACACGGGTCAGTCGAATTGCAAAGTCCATGCTTTAACCCTGCCTCTCGGTAGACCAACTTCCTGCTTCTGCTCTGTTCTGCCTGATATTATTCATAAAAGAGATACCAGACAAAGAGTTATTGAGATTTGACGGTTGAGAATAGTATCACTCTCAGGGGCTCTTTAACACGCTACCGCTCTAAATTGGAAGCTCACCATTATGGTTGTACTGCGGGGAGTATCACAGCACTGCCTAGGACCCAGCTGAAGTGAGCTTTAGAATAAGCTCTATTACTCGCTAAATATGTGACTTGATGCACGTCTTTTAATTTCTTTGGATTCTGTTGAGTCCATTGGTCATACCTCAATCAAGGGGGCTGGAATCTCACAACTTCAAGCTGTAAAGTACTGTGATTTTGTATATTTCATAGAATTTTTAAAACCGGCAGAGATTATCTGGTCAGGAATCATTTGGTTGTAGGGAACAGATATCCAACTCCAGCTTGTTTAGGTTAAGGACATTTATTATAAAGAAAATAGTTCATCTCATAGAAACAAAGTTTAAGGAATATAACCAGAATTTATAAAAACTGAAAAGTCATCACTTGTCTCCTGTCTCCTTTTTTCTGCATGGGGCCAGGCCGTCTCCATTTCTACATGTTGCTATGTTGCTTTTCTCCACCTCTGCTGATCGACCTCCTTTCCTCGTTTTCTCATGGCCAATCAGAGTTTGGCAGTATGGCAGCACTCAACACCGACTCACTCCAGTCTCTGGGTGTAAATTTCAAATTTCAGGATGAGAGCATCTAACTTTCTGAGCGCGGGTGACATGCCCACTATTGATTGAATTATCTGGGCCAAAGGAATAGGATGGGATTATTCGATACTTGATGTTGTTCATTCAAGGAAATTATTTCAATAATTTATGGAGAGAATATACAGCCTTTGTGAGAAACTGAGACTGAATCCCTAATGGATAGCATAGATATGGCTTGGCGTAGGATTTTCAACTGCATTTTTGAGTTACTTTCCCTCATCCTAATTCTGTATCATTTGATCCTATTTTGTTCTCTTTCTTTCTTGGGAACCTCATGTTGCCCTCCATCCCAGTCTTTTCAGGCCTCCTTGATTTCTTTCCTTCCTCTGTTCACAAAATTTCTTATTTCTTTGAGGTGCTGCAGGCAGGTTTTCAAGGTAGCAGCAAAACAAATCTAATCAAGTAATTCCTACCTGGAGTTAAAATAAACACACAGTCATTATTTACTGAGTGATTATTATGTGCCAAATACAGTGCTAAGACCTTCACATATGTTATTTTATTTATTTCTCACTATAGACTAACAAAATAAACATTA
Source organism: Balaenoptera musculus (assembly GCF_009873245.2). Classification (NCBI taxonomy): domain Eukaryota; kingdom Metazoa; phylum Chordata; class Mammalia; order Artiodactyla; family Balaenopteridae; genus Balaenoptera; species Balaenoptera musculus. The sequence goes on along the minus strand of NC_045791.1, from coordinate 34,049,278 downwards.
TTAACTTAGTTTCTGATCTGAGAAAATCGAGGTTCTCTGTAGTTAAGTAGTGTGTGTGAGCTCACACCACAGTAAGTGTAGAGCTGGGATCCAAATTCAGCTTCCAGAGCCTGAACAACGATAACCATGGCTGCTGTGGTCACGATAAGGTATTCAAGGGTGTGCTGCGGCTGGCTCATGTTGACTCACAAAAGCTAAGTGTTAAATTTTCAAGAATTTTGAGAGCTGGTTATTAAACACAGCCGTTATGAAAATTTAAATTATAAAAACTTACAATTAAATAAGTTAAATTAAACAATGGTGATAAATAATCAAAACTCATCATTTTCTGATTATTTTACTAGGTTTTTTTAAATTATATAAGCACATTAGTTTATTTACTCCTATTGTATGTGTATGATGGAAATGCTATATAATCGCTGTGCACATCCCTTCCCAACTCTGTGCCTGTAATCAGACATTGTAAGAGTATTTACATCACAGAAACTGGCAAAAACCCCATCTAAATGCATTCACGTTAAAAAAAAAAATGAAAAAGCAGACAGCTGTTTAGCCTACACAAAATCCATCTGAAGGCTGAATTTGGCCTGTGGGCCCCTGGTTTTTGACCTCTGCTTTAAAGATATGCATCTCTTAGCACAGGGAGGTCAGCTCAGTGCTTTGTGACCACCTAGAGGGGTGGGATAGGGAGGATGGGAGAGAGGCTCAAGAGGGAGGGGATATGGGGATATATGTATATGTATAGCTGATTGACTTTGTTGTACAGTAGAAACCAACACAACATTGTAAAGCATTTATACTCCAATAAAGATGTGAAAAAAATTTTTAAATAAAGAAATGCATCTCTAATGGATGAATCTTAAGCTGTCCCTCCAGAGCAGTCTTTTGAGAGTGGGCACCTGACACAGCCACACACGTGGTCAATCACGATTGCCTTTGGGAACCACCAATAGCTTGTTGTCCAGACAAAAAAGAAGGTTGCCTGTTGCCTAAGCTGAGGACTTTTCAACGCCTGGCTGAGGTTTCCTGTTCTGCACAGCGGGTATTTTTATTGGCGGATGTAGAGTCACCACAGTCTCTGCAAAGGTCTGGCTTGGATCCTTGACTGCACCAGTGAGCAGGGAATAGCTGACCCAGAGATTAAATTAAGCACAGTGGCACTTCTTACACATACGGCCTTTGCATCTGTTTCAAACTTTGTGTATTCATTAGTTCTTCTTTCTAGGTTGGTGGGAAGCCAAAGAGAAGAGGGTCTTGCAGCTGGAGAAGATAAATCTGTGATGGGGTATGTGGGTGGTCATTTAATGTTGCTTTCTGGGCTGGAAGGATGCTGGTTTCTTACGTTGTCTGTGGAAGTAGCAATTATCCTTCTCTCTTTGACTGAAGTAGTTATTTTTGGTAAAAAGCTATTAAGTCTTTTGACTAAGAACTAAGAACATTTTGGGTACCCTGTGGTTGGTTAGCGATGTTTAGATCACTTGGACAAGTCTCTCAGCCTTTCCATTTCTCTTTCGTTAAACTGAGAATGATAGAGTGACAATATCTAAAATAATGGAAACAAAAATGTTTTAAAATTTTTTTGAAATTCTAAAATGCCATTTTAATTATTCAATGTAAATTCTTCTATTATTATTTATTTAAACAATTACCACTAATTTATTCTGTGCTTTGGACACTACTTCATATCCATAAATGTATCCAGAATTTTAGTGCAGGAACCATACTCTTAGTTTCCAAAATGTTCTTATGTTCTGGTTATCTCTCCCAGTCCAATTACAATATATTGTTTGAGGTTGTGAATCTTTGGAGTGTTTCCCTTCTGTGGATTTCTAAAAAGTCTTTTCCCTTCTTCACCTTGCCATATGAGTTTAATCAGCAAATAGAATGTATTGAATACTTTATATATTCTCATTGTAAGGTCAATATGATTTGCTGTGAGGAAGACTCCAAAGAAATCTTGAAGTTCCAGCTCTGTAGAGTCAACTACAACAGTTTACATAAAAAGATAATTATGCCCCTCCCCCCAAAATCTGTGTATAATCAGAGCCAAGTAACGAGATAGACTATGCATATAAATTGGAAGAGTTTCTCTTCACCATTCACTTAACCAACTCTCTCAAATAACTTCAGCTCTCCATTCACTCAAGTACATTGTCACAGCATGCTGCCTGCCCACAGCTCTCAAGACCCCTCAAGAACACCGGCAGGTTGAGCACTATGCTGCCCAAACGTGTTTGTTCCAAATATATCAGTGGTACTTGTTATTAAAATCACATAATTAAATCAATGGAATATAGGGCATAAAGAGCGTTGTGGGGATATTTTGTATGAAAACTAAATTGATTGCTTTATAAAGACTTAAATATGAGTGGCTAGAAACAATCACTAACAGATTAAGTATTGCAAGAAAACTTAAAATATTAGGGGAAAAAATCACAAAAATTTAGGTAGATTTTGCACTTGTGATGCTTGGAAGGTTCTTGCTCCACTTTAAAAAAAAAACACAATTGGGAATCATGAAGGAAGCATTATGAATGTGCTGCATGCAAGAAAGATGCTGTAAAATTCCTATTAGTAGACTTTTAAAATTGATGTATAGTTGATTTACAATGCTGTGTTAATTTCAGGTGTACAGCAGGGTAATTCAGTTATACATGTATATAATTTTTCAGATTATTTTCCATTATAGGTTATTACAAGATATTGAATATAGTTCCCTGTTCTATACAGTATGTCCTTGTTGTTTATTTTATATATAGTAGTGTCTATATGTTAATCCCAAACTCGTAATTTATCCCTGCCCCACCTTTCCCCTTTGGTAACCATCAATTTATTTTGTATGTCTGTGAGTCTGTTTCTGTTTTGTAAATAAGTTCATTTGTACCATTTTTTTAGATTCCACATGTAACTGATATCATGTGATATTTGTCTTTCTGTCTGACTTGCTTCACTTAGTATGATAATATCTAGGTCCATCCATGTTGCTGCAAATGGCATTATTTCACTCTTTTTTATGGCTGAGCAATATTCCGTTGTATGTGTATATACCACATCTTCTTTATCCATTTATCTGTTGATGGACGTTTAGACTGCTTCCATGTCTTGTGCTGCTATGACCATTGGGGTACATGTATCTTTCTGAATTAAAGTTTTGATCTTTTCCAGATATATGCCCAGGAGTGGGATTGCAGGATCATATGGTAATTCTATTCTTAGTTTTTTAAGGAACCTCCATACTATTCTCCATAGTGGCTGCACCAAGTTACATTCTCATCAAACAGTGCAGGAGGGTTCCCTTTTCTCCACACCCTCTCCAGCCTTTATTATTTGTAGACTTTTTGATGATGGCCATTCTGACTGGTGTCAGGTGATACCTCATTGTAGTTTTGATTTGCATTTCTCTAATAATTAGTGACGTTGAGCATCTTGTCATGTGCTTTTTGGCCATCTGTATGTTTTCTCTGGAGAAATGATTATTTAGGTCTTCTGCACATTTTTTGATTGGGTTGTTTGTTTCCTTGCTATTGAGCTGTATGAGCTGTTTAACAGACTCTTAATCAAAGAAGAAAAATGGTCCTGTATCAGAAGCTTGATGAATTAATGAACAGTTTTTAAAGTTTTATATTAGAATATTTACTAAATGTATGATTCTTCCCTTTAGCATTCGTTGTTGTTGTTGTTGTTGTTGTTGTTGATTTGACCAGTCAACCACTGGTCTTGATCTCATTAAATTAGAGAACTTCTACTATATTGAAAATCTGGAAATTTGGAAAAAGAAGAAATCTGTTGGTTTTGAAATAGTTGGGAGATTGACCTAAAATGACTGGCACAATTATATCACTCTAAAGCAGTGGTCCCCAACCTTTTTGGCACCAGGTACTGGTTTCGTGGAAGACAGTTTTTCCACTGACCCGGGGGGTGGGGGATGTTCAGGTGGTAATGCGAGTGATGAGGAGCGATGGGGAGCGGCAGATGAAGCTCCATTTGCCCACCGCTCACCTCCTGCTGTGCGGCCTGGGTCCTAACAGGCCGTGGGCTGGTAACGGTCTGCAGCCTGGGGGTTGGGGACCCCTGCTCGAAAGGAACAAAGCAACATTCTTAGATCAAGAGCAAACACACAAATGATAGGAGAATGCAAAATTCAGGACATGAAAGGTAAAATCTGTGGAGAAGAGTAAAGAGAGGGGAAGAAAAGGCTGAGAAGAAACTTTTGGAAAGCTCTCAGAGGAGCTACAGAATCTGATTTTAGGTAGTAGGCCATATTGAGCCTCTGACTAACTTTGTTCAGAACAGTGAAATTATAAGAGAAATATATTAAGGGGATTTTTCTGGTAACAGTGCACAGGATGAAATGAATCCCTAATGGCAAATATAGGTTTTTTTGGGGAGGGGCGCGGTGCAAGTTCAGATGACTGGTATTGTTTGTCTGGAGCATTGTGATGAGGAACACAAGGCTGAGGCTGGCCTCAATGAGAAGAGCGTGGTTTTCTATTAGTGATGTCTGACAGGGGCGAGGGAAAGAGGGTGCAGCAGCTGTGCTGTACATTTTTTGGCCCCGGGTCAGATTAAGGGTAAAGATAGTGGAAGTAGTTATGCCACTTCAGTAACGTGAGAAATAATAAAGGAAGTTATGAGAGATATTTTGAAAATAAATACTAATTTAGTTCTGTGGATTAAATTATAAGTGGAATTTTTAATTTCTTTTTTGGAGTCAAGTGAGATGCTTTGCCTTATTATTGATATAAGGAAATCATTAGAATATAGTCATAAAGAGCAGAGGGTTTATGGACTTCCCTGGTGGCGCAGTGGTTAAGAACCCACCTGCCAGTGCAGGGGACATGGGTTTGATCTCTGGTCCAGGAAAAGCCCACATGCCACGGAGCAACTAAGCCCGTGTGCCACAACTACTGAGCCTGCGTTCTAGAGCCCTTGAGCCACAACTAATGAGCCTGCGAGCCACAACTACTGAAGCCCATGTGCCTAGAGCCCGTGCTCGGCAACAAGAAAAGCCACCACAATGAGAAGCCTGCGCACCGTAACGAAGAGTAGCCCCCGCTCACCACAACTAGAGAAAGCCCGCACGCAGCAACGAAGACCCAACACAGCCAAAAATAAATAAATAAATAAATTTATAAAAAAAAAAAGAGCAGGGGCTTCCCTGGTGGCGCAGTGGTTGAGAATCTGCCTGCCAATGCAGGGGACACGGGTTCGAGCCCTGGTCTGGGAAGATCCCACGTGCCGCGGAGCAACTAGGCCCGTGAGCCACAATTACTGAGCCTGTGCGTCTGGGGCCTGTGCTCCGCAACAAGAGAGGCCGCGATAGTGAGAGGCCCGCGCACTGCGATGAAGAGTGGCCCCCACTTGCTGCAACTAGAGAAAGCCCTCGCACAGAAACGAAGACCCAACACAGCCAAAAAAAAAAAAAAAAAAGAGCAGAGGGTTTAGAGTAAGACAAAATTTTGTTAAAAATCTAGAGCTGCCATTTGCTAGCTAAATAATTTGAGATAAATTTCCTGAACTCTTTGAAAATGTATTAACTTGCTCACAGGGAGCCAAACTATTAAAATTATTGCATATATTTAAAGGAGTAACATACTGCCTATCACAAAGTGATAGGAAATGATATTCATTATGTTTAAAGCTTGGCCAAAAATCTGACTTCAAAAATATTTTACCATTTATTGCCTCATTAAGTACTGCCTTAAAAATAAAAATCCATAAAATTATTGCTCTACAAGTTGAGATTTTTCTGGCCTCTTAGCACCAAAATAAAACTGAACTAACTCTAGATTAAAAAAACAATTAGAATCCATATTTCCAGGTATTTGGAAAAGAGACACCAATATTTGTTTTTCTACAAGAAACTAGAACTTATAAAATCCCTTTCTGTCTGGACCACTGTTTGCTCACCATTTATGGAAATAATCAAAGGCTTCGTAAATGAGGGATTATCATAGCTATGAAGCTATGGTCTGAACCGCAGGATATTAGTACACCCATATATAGACATTGCAATATATTTGTCCTTCTATCTCTGCCCAGTGGGCAGTGATTTCTTGGCAATGCACGTGAAAACACTGGGCATCCATTCACAGGATTTCCTGATTTGTTTGTGAGAAGTTGTGGTGCTCATTTGCAATTAGGTTTTGGCAAACTCTTGGCAGAGAATGTCTTTATAAAAAGGACAGAGCTCTTCATTTGGCAGAACTCTTTAATGTGTAGGTTTGTATTTCCTGTCTTTTGGTTTCCTTTAAAAAAAATGTAGAAACACACACATACCCATTCATTAAGCACTTTGAAGCAGCAGTCTGTGATATTTCCAAACAAAACATTGTTTTACCAACATGGCTGATTGTCTCAAACAAAGTCTCCTTTCTATGGAATTCTACCAACTGACATTTGAGACTAAAAAGCCAGAAAAGCAGATTTTGGCCAGTTACTAGTGGCAGAGAAAGACTTGAACCAATTTTAATCCAAGAGAAATATCATGAATCATCATCTTATTATATCCAGATCTCTATACACTGCATGGAGAGACACATTCAGAGGCCAAATATCCTAGAACTGATTTCTTTTCAAAGCCTATCCCTTCCCTACAAACTTTTCCTCTGAATCCACTCAGAAATGGTAAACTTTTGTTTGCAATGTAAAAATAATGAAGCTGTGATATATTAAACATATATTATTTACAACAATGACTTGAATCATTGTGATTACTATCTCTATTACTGTTAATTATTCAAACACAGCTAATTCTAAGTCTGCATGTGTTTAAAAAAATGTTAAAAAATCTGACATCTGAAATGCTGTTGCATGGAATTAAACATCAGTTAACTGGAGTAAAAAAGGTGTCCATTCACAGCGTGAAAATTTGAGAAACTTTCTTCTTTTACAATGTGAGCTGAAGGAAACTCCAACAGCGAATATTCCATCCTAAATCCTATGCCCCCAGCTTTTCAAAGGGCACAAAAATTGAACCTAGCAAAGATGCCCTGTCAAAATGATTTAAAAGGAGGAAAGAAAGTTGCTAGAAGGCTAGAGGGGAATTCATACTCCAGATCAAAAAAACAATTTTAAGTGGTCTTCTCTGGTGGCCTATGTTGAGACATATAACAGCTCAGACTGCTGTTTTTCCAAGAGGTTAAATTTCAAAAAGAGGAAACAACAGCAAACAGGCTGCCAATTTACTCAACAATGTCAAAACTGGCAGGAGATCTGTTCAAAGTAAAACTGCTGATTTACAAATTCCTGGATCTAATGTACTCTTAAATATTAACACTTCTTAGAAAATTTAGAGCTTGCATGTCACACTTATGACTCCTGGGTTGACACAGCCATGTTCAAACACACTGGTCCTCATGACAACTCTTTGCCCTGTAATTCAGCCCCACTGTGGGAAGCCACTATCAACTCAGCCTTCAATGCCTGAGCAGTCCCTGGTGCCAAAAGATGCAGACTGGAGTTAATAGTCCATGCTTTTTGTCAGGTGTAGGTTGGAGGGGAATGTTTACACCACAGTTCCAAAATAATAATTGTAGCAGATAGAATCTTACATTTCCCTTTTTCCTGACATGGGAAGGCGAGCTGACTAGATCATCGTTCAGTTTCCCCCAGATCCTTTCTACAGATGGAAAACTGATATCTGTCAGTGGAAACAACAGAGAAACTACCTTAGCATGTTGAACAGAAGGGTGGGGGAGAAGTCACCGAACAGGACTCCTCAAAGAAAGAAGATATGTTTTAGAGAAGGAGGAACATAGAAATAGAAGTAAGTGTCAAACAGCTAGTAATTCTAAAAATTTAGAGAAGTGTAACCAGCTTTAAATATCCCAAATATCCCAGCAGTGCTTCTTTCCAGAAAGTAGAAATTTCTCCGACTTATTTAGCTGTAGGCAGGGTTCAAGGATCCAGTCACAAAATAAGTTTAAAGTAGGTCTGATGAAGGTTTCAGCACTGGATATATGGAACCATTAAATGTATTTTTTTTAAAGGAAAAACAATAATACTGAAATGTATACTCATTTAACTGGAAAAATACTTAAGTTCTCATATAAAAAACATTTTTACATACATATGTACACAAACACCTAGATAAGCATAAGCCATAGCACTAAAAGCTATATGACTATTAATTATACTGAATATATTCATTTTATATATTTATGTGTTAATTCACCTATCTATCTATCTATCTACCTGTCTACCTAGTTATCCTTGGAAAAGGAAAAGCTATAAGAACAATATATTATAAAGCCATGTTTAACATTTTAATTTGGAGATTTTTCCCACTTCTTTGGGTAAGTTCGATATAATTGACAGCCTTCCAGGAGTAATGCACACTGTTTTCACTGTCTTCCTCTTATTACAATTATTTAAGAATAAACTGCCATATTGAAGATAACCACATTATTAAACTAGTTTTACAGAAAAATAAAGAAAACAAAGCTAAAAAAAAAAAAAAAAGAACAATGTATTAGGGGGAATGATAGTATTAATTGTAGTTATAGTCTGAAGTTTCTATGGCATCAATTCATAGATTTCCTAATAAATCTCTGTTATTCATCTACAAGTAAACACATATATAGTGAAAGAGCACAGGTCAACACCTTATTACTGGCTATGTTATATCCAACTTCTGTAAGTAATAAAGTAAAAACTAAGATTTATTGAGTGTTTCTCACCTACCAATATCTATGCTAAGCACCTTACATACATAAACACATTGATAGCATGGAATATGATCCCCAGCATGTCCCAAGCCTCTGGCTCAGAGCAGCTCCAGTTGTCCCCCCAAGGCAGCCCCAGTGGGGCACCCCAGGCCCCCCTGCTTATACTCATCCCAGCTCAAGCTGTCCTGCCAAGGTAGCCACAGTGCTGTATGCTCCAGGATGCTCTGGCCTGTGTCTGCCCTAGCCACCCTGCCAAGGCCCACTCCAGTTCTAGACATCCCACCAAGTGTCCCCGGCACAATGTGCCCCAGGAACCCCTGGCAATGTCAACTCCAGTGCCAGTCATCCCATCAAGTGACCTCAAACACTGCATCCTGAGAATCCCCTGGCCCATACCTGCTCTAATTCCAGCTGGCCTGCCAGAGGTGCCCAACACATGCAGTCTACACGGGGGACGTTCCTACAGAAGGTCACGCCTTCAAGACTGGGAGAGGTAGCTGTTTCACTTAATTCAAAGAAGCAAACACACAAGGTCAAATAAAATGAAAGGCAGAAGAGTATGTCCCAAATGAAAGGACAAGATAAAATCCCAGAAAAAAAAAAAAAACAACCTAATGGAATGGAGATAAGTAATTTAACTGAAAAAGAGTTCAAAGTAATGGTCATAAAGATGCTCATGGAACTTGGAAGAGGAATGGAGAACACAGTGGGAACTTCAACAAAGAGTCATAAAATATAAAGAACCAATCAGAGCTGAAAAATAAAATAACTGAAATGAAAAATACACTAGAGAAAATCAACAACAGATTAGATGATACAGAAGAATGGGTCAGTGATCTGGAGGACAGAATTCTTTTTGGACATGTCTCCTCAGACAAGGGAAACAAAAGCAGAAATAAACAAATGGGACTACATCAAACTAAAAAGCTTTTGCATATCCAAGAAAACTACCGACAAAGCAAAAAGGCCACCTACTGAATGAGAGAACATATTTGCAAATGATATATCTGATAAAGGGTTAATTTCCAATATGTACAAACACCTTATACAACTTAACATCAAAAACAACAACAACAACAAAAAAAAACCCAAACAACTCATTTTAAAAAAATGGACAAAGGATCTGAATGGATATTTTTCCAAAGAAGACACGCTGATGGCCAACTGGCACATGAAAAAGAGGCTCAATATCACTAATCACCAGGGAAATACAAATGAAAACCACAATGAGGTATCACCTCACACCTGTCAGAATGGCTACTATCAAAAAGACAAGAAATAACATGTGTTGCTAAGGCTGTGGAGAAAAGGGAACCCTCATGCGTTGCTTTGGGAATGTAAGTTAGTACAGCCACTCTGGAGAACAGTATAGAGGTTCCTCAAAAAATTAAAAATTGAACTACCATATGATCTAGGAACTCCACTCCTGGGCATTTATTTAAAGAAAATAAAAACACTAAATTGAAAAGATTTATGCACGCCAATGTTCATTGCAATATTGCTTACAATAGCCAAATATGGAAGCAACCTAAAAATCCATTGATAGATAAATAGATAAAGATGTGATATATATATATAATTCAGCTGTAAAAAAAGAATGAACTCTTGCCAATTGTGACAACATGGATGGACCTAGGAGTTATTATGCTAGGCGAGATAAGTCAGACAGAGAAAGACAAGTACCATAGGATTTCACTTATATGTGGAATCTAAAGAAAAACAAACAAACATAACAAAACAAAGACAGACTCAGATACAGAGAACACACGTATGGTTGCCAAACGGGAGGGTTGCAAGGGGTGAAATAGGTGAAAGGGATTAAGAGGTACAAACTTCCAGTTATAAAATAAGTAAGTCCCAGGGATGTAATGTACAGCATGGGGAATATAGTCAATAATATTGTAATAACTTTGTATGGTGACAGATGGTTACTAGACATCATGGGGATCATTTCTAACATATAAAAATATCAAATCACTATGTTGTACACATGAAACTAATAAAATATAATAAGTCATTTATACTTCAATATTTAAAAAAAGAAAATGCTTCATGAAAGATGGTTTAAATTTTAAACAATTATATTCAACAACAATAATCAAATCACAATGGCCCTGAAATTAAGCTTTGGGTTACTTCTCATATATTGTTTATTCAATTTAATCAAATATTGCCTCATGTATCATTTTTTTATTTAAAGAATTTTCACTCCCATTTTGTTGGTTGCGTTAAGAACTCAGAAAATGTTATTTAGAAAAGCCAGTTTATGCTGAAAAGATAAATATGATACATTTTGTTCTTACCGCAGCTTAGTAATGTGGAATTTACCAACAAGTAACAATGTGTCATGTTAGTTATTTCAACATAAACAGTCATGTTCAGAAGATGGAGCATGAGAATTTGCATTTTTTAAACAAATGTCCCTGGTAGTTCTCATGCATACCAAAAATAGAAACCTGCTGGCCTAGGTGGTAGGATTTCTGTAGTTTGCAGGATACTCCTGTAAGTTTCTTTTCCAATCTTCCCTCCCCACTCTCTCACTCTTTTCTTAAAGAACCTGCCTTCACTCTGCACCTAAAGGATCTGAGTCCCACGGTCCCTGCTATTGTCCATAGTTAAGTAGAACAAAGATGGAGCCCTGAGCCAAAATGGGCCCATGAGCCACTCTCTCTAGTTAACTGTCATTCAGACTCAAAGACTGGTCAACCTCTGTTGGGAACTGAGAAGCAATAGAAAGCAAGTGCATTCACTTAATTAAAGACTAATTTTCTAGCCCCAAAGATAGAATTAAAATATGTATGTAGATAGATGATAGAGAGATAGATAGATAGATAGATAGATAGATAGATAGATAGATAGGTAGATAGGTAGATGATAGATACATAGATAGATAGATAGATAGATGATAGATAGAAACAAATAGAGATAGAGATAATTTTATAGAAAACAAACTCACATTGTATGAATAAAACAAAAGGAAATTTAATACCACTTCCCATGCCCCCAAAACAAAGTGTGGGAAAAAAGGGGAGAATTTCCATCTAAATAGGAATAAAGACTCTAGCACAGCAGTCCCCGACCTTTTTGGCACCAGGGACCGGTTTCGTGGAAGACAGTTTTTCCACGGACCGGGGTGGAGAGGGGGCAGATGGTTTGAGGACGATTCAAGCGCATTATATTTATTGTGCACTTTATTTCTATTATTATTACATTGTAATATATAATGAAATAGTTATACAACTCACCATAATGCAGAATCAGTGGGAGCCCTGAGCTTGTTTTCCTGCAACTAGATGGTCCATCTGGGGGGGACGGGAGACAAGCGACACCCGAAGTGTGTTCTTATGTCCAGTCTACTCCGTAATCTCGTTTTGGTTGCTGTCCTGCAGAAAACCCTGCTTCACAAGATAAGATGTTGGAAATGGAAGCAGGCTTTCAGTGTTTTTGTGGCAATCTCAGGCTATTCCACCTTGACTTTAATCCAGAAGGTATGGAGATTTGAAGTTGTCTCAACATACTTTTAAGGCCACCATCATTTGCGACCTCAAGCAGTGATCCTCTTCTAGCACGAACAAAGTCGATTCACTTGGCTTATTCACAATTGGGTCATGGATCCATTCCTTCCCAGTTTGGGGGTCTTTTGTGATTGGGAAGTAATGCTCAAACTCTTTTGAAAGCTGAGATAGGTGACCATGCACCAGCTGGGAGAAAGAAGGCCCTGGCTCAGTCTCTTTGAAAATCTCTGCTAATGTTTGAAACATGTCAAAAATCCCAATGTTCACTCACCGCCCCCATAATTCCAGTTTGGCTTTGAATGCAGCCACTTTATCTGCCGACTTGAACACAGCTGTCATTCTCCCCTGAAGTGATAGGTAGAGTTCATTGAGCAGGTTGAATATGTCACACAAGGAAGCAAGTTTTGTGACCCATTCTGTGTCGCTGAAATGTGCTGCCAGTAGTGACTGTTTTTCTAAAAGAAATCTCTGGAGAGGCTCTAGTAACTCAAAAACTCTGGCCAGTGATCTACCTTTAGAAAGCCATCTCACTTGTGTGTATAAGAGAAGACGTGTGTGCTCTGCATCCATCTCCTACAGAGCTGCGTGAACAGACATGAGTTAAGGACACGTACTTTAATGTGGTTGATAATTCTAATCGCATCCTGCAAAACGTTGTTAAGTTCAGGTGACATTTTTCGGCTAGCCAGCATTTCTCTATGGATGACACAGTGCGTGGACTCACATTCAGAAGCGACCTCTTTGACCCGAGTAGTGAAACCAGAAAGCTGTCCAGTCATGGCAGCCACTCCGTCCGTGCATATACTGACACAAAATGACCAATTCAGTTTTCCTGATATGTAGTCATTCAAAGACTTGAATAGTTCTGCAGCTACAGTTTTGGTTGGCAACAAAAGTGCACATAACATATCCTCATGCACATCCTCCTGAAAAACATATCACACAAAAGCAAGCATTGTCGCCTTGTTGTCAACATCGGTAGATTGGTCAACCTGGATTGTGTACCACGGTGACTCATTAATCCCCGTAACAATTGTGCCTCAATATCTTCTACTATTTCATCAATTCATCTAGTTAGGTGCTAGCCGAAAGAGGAACACGTACCACCTTTTGAACAGCAGCCTCTCCTAAAAGTTCAGGACAAATGTCCTTAGCAGCAGGCAGGATCAACTCTGCCTCAACAGTAAAGGGCTTCTTAGCTTTAGCAAGGCGGTTAGCCACTAAGAATGATGCTCTCAGTGCAGACACACTTGATGAAGTGGTGGCCTTCAATAATTGCTTCTGTTCTTCGTGTTTACATTTTTTTTTTCTTTTGAAAAACTCCAAAGGCTTGTCTTTTAATGCAGGGTGATTGATCTCCATATGGTGAAGCAGTTTTGAAGGGTTCATGGCTTCGTTGGATAGCCGGTTGCCAGATATTATACAAAGCGGGCTTGGAGAATGTGAATCATCTGTTGCAATGAACCTGTAATTTAAGTAGGACTCTTGGTATTTTCTTTTTTTTTTTTTTTTTCTCTTGGTATTTTCTTTTAAATGCAGCTTTCTTTTTGTTGGCAATCGTAGAGTCTTCTGCTGTCTCATCATTGGGTCTTTCCCCCTTTTCAAAGAAGCCCTCCATTGACGTTTGTTTTTTACTCATTTTGGATAGGGTTAGCTTGTGGGCTTACCAAAACTAAGACTGAGACAAGTGCGCAGTGTGGGAAAGAGGCGCCGACAGAAGTGTCAAATAAAATAATGGGCACGCCATGCAAGGACTAAAATAAGTGTCGAATTCTGACTTAAAGCCTGCCACCAGATGCAGCTTAATTGTCGCTTGCCACTCACTGATTGGGTTTATAGGGTTTTGGTATGAGTGTGTAAGCAATTGATTTATTATGGTCTCTGTGCAGCGAAACCTCTCTGCTAATGATAATCTGTATTTGCAGCCGCTCCCCAGTGCTAGCATCACTGCCTCAGCTCCACCTCAGATCATCAGGCATTACGATGAATCTAATCATCATCATTAGATTCTCATAAGGAGCGTGCACCCTAGATCTCTCGCATGTGCAGTTCACAGTAGGGTTCATGCTTCTATGAGAATCTAATGCTGCCGCTGATCTGACGGGAGGTGGAGCTCAGGTGGTAATGCGAGCGATGGGGAGCGGCTGTAAATACAGATGAAGGTTTGCTCACTCACCTGCCGCTCACCGCCTGCTGTGCCACCGGGTTCCTAACTGACCATGGACGGGTACCGGTCCATGGCCCGGGGGTTGGGGACCCCTGCTCTAGCATATTACCTTGCCAGGCAGAGCATAGTATATGTTAAAATGGGTGTAATATTTAGGCTCAATTTAGATCATCTTGTTTACATTTAAGGCTGACAGCTTCAACTACTTTAGGAGGTAGTTGGTGATCCAAAGCAGAAAGCTTGTTACAAGGTAGCAAGTGAAACGGGGAGAAGTACAAGCTCCCCAAAACAAACTTTCATAGAGTCCCTTATAATACCAGGACAGGGATGGTCATGTTTGGCACATGAGCCAAGAAAAGCTGAGAACAACAGTCTGAATAAAGAAAGAATTAAGCCCACGTGAAGGAAAAAATGCATCCTGTCCTTGGGTTATGAGATAGCATTGATTCCTCATAATAAATCCCTTCCCCTGAATTTCTTTTTTTTTTCTTATTATAATATTTGTAGTTTTCTGTTCTTTGCAGTGAAATAATTCCTGACCAAGATAGCACCAGTAGGTAAAAAATTAGGACTATTGGAATGTGAATATACAAGGTACCTTGGCTATTTGGATCACTGATGCCTGAGATTCTGTATTAGGTTTTTACTATTTTCATGTCATTTTCAATTTCATGTCATATGTTTAATTTTCACTCACTTAAATATATCTCTGAGAATAATAATAATTGTTGAGGGTCCATAAATCATGTATGCCCTCAAGATTATATCAGAATTTTCCCTGTAAACAGGTTTTGATATAGAAAAAGAGTCTGGTGTGGGACAGGGGGTTTAAACCAATATTGCTGTTATTGCTGCCACTTCTGGCATAGCTATTCCTGCTGCTCCAACCCTCACAATGATGGGGAGAGTGATAATGCAGAGAGCTTCTTTTTACTATGTTCTAATTGGCAGAGACTGGTGTCGGCATTTCATATACATCAAGGCAGGAATTTCTCACAATAAGCCTATGATGTTGGCATTGTTGTCAGCATTCTGCAGATGAAGACTTGGAGGATCAGAGAAGTAAAGAAAGCAGCTCAAAAAGTGCTAAAATTAGAACTAGTTCTGTCTGTCTGACTCAAAGTCTGTATTTTTAACCATGGGTATGACAAAAGAGGAGCAGTGGCTAGAGTAGGGGATATGGCTAAAAAAACAAGTTTTGAATGCATATGACAACATTTATACAATTAAACATTGCCTAGGGCTCTCTTTGATAGGAGATTAATTACTTTTTGACATTTATAACCTATAACAATATGTATTACATAAACTGTGAGAAATCCATCTTATTATTATATATAGATATAGGTGACATCACATTTACCTAAATCCATATTTTCTAATTCAGGTTTCCAGTAACTCCCTGTAAATAGTCATAAGAAGATGAGTTTTTTTTTTTAACTTGTTATTTTATATTGGAGTATAGCTGATTAACAATGTTGTGATAGTTTCAGGTGCACAGCAAAGGGACTCAGCCATACATAAACATGTATCCATTCTTCCCCAAACTCCCCTCCCATCCAGGCTGCCACATAACACTGAGCAAGAGTTCCCTGTGCTATATACTAGGTCCTTGTTGGTTATCCATTTTAAATATAGCAGTGTGTACATGTCAATCCCAAACTCCCTGACTATCCCTTCCCCCATCCTTCCCCCGCTGGTAACCCTAAGTTCATTCTCTACGACTGTGAGTCTGTTTCTGTTTTGTAAATAGGTTCATTTGTATCATTTCTTTTTAGATTCTGCATATAAGGGATATCATGCAATAGTTCTCTTTCTCTGTCTGACTTCACTCAGCATGACAATCTCTAGGTCCATCCATGTTGCTTCAAATGGCATTATTTCATTCTTTTCAATGGCTGAGTAATATTCCATTGAGAAGATGCAGTTTTAAAGAGTTTTTGCTCTCAAGAATGTCCATGCTAATAGTGTGTAGATTAATACTAAAATGAATAAGAGGAATTTAATCAAAAAGTGCTTAGGAGGGCTTCCCTGGTGGTGCAGTGGTTGAGAATCTGCCTGCCAATGCAGGGGACACGGGTTCGAGCCCTGGTCTGGGAAGATCCCACATGCCGCGGAGCAACTAGGCCCGTGAGCCACAACTACTGAGGCTGCGCGACTGGAGGCTGTGCTCTGCAACAAGAGAGGCCGCGATAGTGAGAGGCCTGCGCACCGCGATGAAGAGTGGCCCCCACTTGCTACAACTAGAGAAAGCCTTCACACAGAAACAAAGACTCAACACAGCCAATAAATAAATAAATAAATAAATAAATAAATAAATAAATAATAAAAGTGTTAAAAAATAAAAAAAAAAAGTGCTTAGGAAGGATAACATTTGTTTAAAATGTTAGGTGTATGTAATTTGTGATTTTTTTAAGAAAATCAACATAAACTGCCTGTATCATAACTTTAACAGGGAGATGCTATCTCTCTAACCAAGTTGCATAGAAGTACCCATCAAGGACTTCCCTGGTGGTGCAGTGGTTAGGAATCCACCTGCCAATTCAGGGGACACGGGTTTGAGCCCTGGTCCAGGAAGATCCCACATGCCATGGAGCCACTAAGCCTGTGTGCCACAACTACCGAGCCTGAGCTCTAGAGCCCATGAGCCACAAATACTGAGCCCGCGTGCCACAACTACTGAAGCCCACATGCCTAGAGCCCATGCTCTTGCAACAAGAGAAGCCTCCTCAATGAGAAGCCCACACACTGCAACGAAGAGTAGCCCCCGCTTGCCGCAACTAGAGAAAGCCCGTGCACAGCAACGAAGACCCAACACAGCCAAAAATAAATAAATAAATAAATAAATAAATCTATTTAAAAAAAAAAAAAGAAGTACCCATCAGCAGTGAAAACTCCAGTTGAAGATGCTTAGCTCTACAGAGTGGGACATTTCTCTAATGTAACAATTTGAAAATTCATCCTGCCTCCTATGTGTAGGATGATATGCCCTTTTAACTTACCTCTCCTAACACATTGATTAAAAATAAGCTGGTCCATGTTTGACAAATACACTGTGAAGTGGCAAGCTCATGCATGAAGTCCTTCTTTGTCTCTTGTAATAGTCTTTATTTTAAAGTCTATTTTGTCTTATATGAGAATTGCTACTCCAGCTTTCTTTTGATTTCCATTTGCATGGAATATCTTTTTCCATCCCCTCACTTTCAGTCTGTATGTGTCTCTAGGTCTGAAGTGGGTCTCTTGTAGACAGCATATATATGGGTCTTGTTTTTGTATCCATTCAGCCAGTCTGTGTCTTTTGGTGGGAGCATTTAATCCATTTACATTTAAGGTAATTATCGATATGTATGTTCCTATTCCCATTTTCTTAAATGTTTTGGGTTTGTTATTGTAGTTGTTTTCCTTCTCTTGTGTTTCTTGCCTAGAGAAGTTCCTTTAGCATTTGTTGTAAAGCTGGTTTGGTGGTGCTGAACTCTCTCAGCTTTTGCTTGTCTGTAAAGGTTTTAATTTCTCCATCACATCTGAATGAGATCCTTGCTGGGTAGATTAATCTTGGTTGTAGGTTTTTCTCCTTCATCACTTTAAGTATATCCTGCCACTCCCTTCTGGCTTGCAGAGTTTCTGCTGAAAGATCAGCTGTTAACCTTATGGGGATTCCCTTGTGTGTTATTTGTTGTTTTTCCCTTGCTGCTTTTAATATGTTTTCTTTATATTTAATTTTTGACAGTTTGGTTAATATATGTCTTGGCGTGTTTCTCCTTGGATTTATCCTGTATGGGACTCTCTGTGCTTCCAGGACTTGATTAACTATTTCCTTTCCCATATTAGGGAAGTTTTCAACTATAATCTCTTCAAATATTTTCTCAGTCCCTTTCTTTTTCTCTTCTTCTTCTGGGACCCCTATAATTCGAATGTTGGTGCGTTTAATGTTGTCCCAGAGGTCTCTGAGACTGTCCTCAGTTCTTTTCATTCTTTTTTCTTTATCCTGCTCTGCGGTAGTTATTTCCACCATTTTATCTTCCAGGTCACTTATCCGTTCTTCTGCCTCAGTTATTCTGCTATTGATCCCATCTAGAGTATTTTTAATTTCATTTATTGTGTTTTTCATCGTTGCTTGGTTCCTCTTTAGTTCTTCTATGTCCTTGTTAAATGTTTCTTGCATTTTGTCTATTCTATTTCCAAGATTTTGGATCATCCTTACTATCATTATTCTGAATTCTTTTTTCAGGTAGACTACCTATTTCCTCTTCATTTGTTAGGTCTGGTGTGTTTTGACCCTGCTCCTTCATCTGCTGTGTGTTTTTCTGTCATCTCATTTTGCTTACCTTACTGTGTTTGGGGTCTCCTTTTCACAGGCTGCAGGTTTGTAGTTCCCGTTGTTCTTGGTATTTGTCCCCAGTGGCTAAGGTTGGTTCAGTGGGTTGTGTAGGCTTCCTGGTGGAGGGAACTAGTGCCTGTGTTCTGGTGGATGAGGCTGGATCTTGTCTTTCTGGTGGGCACGTCCACGTCTGGTGGTGTATTTTGGGGTGTCTGTGGCCTTATTATGATTTTAGGCAGCCTCTCTGCTAATGGATGGGGCTGTGTTCCTGTCTTGCTAGTTGTTTGGCATAGGGTGTCCAGCACTGTAGCTTGCTGGTCGTTGAGTGAAGCTGGGTCTTGATGTTGAGATAGAGATCTCTGAGAGATTTTTGCTGTTTGGTATTACATGGAGCTGGGAGGTCTCTTGTGGACCAGTGTCCTGAAGTTGGCTCTCCCACCTCAGAGGCACGGCCCTGATGCCTGGCTGGAGCACCAAGAGCCTTTCATCCACATGGCTCAGAGTAAAAGGGAGAAAAAATAGAAAGAAAGAAAGAAAGAGGATAAAATATAGTGAAGTAAAATAAAGCTATTATAAAGCAAAGCTATACAGACAAAATCTCACCCAGAAGCATATACATATACACTCACAAAAAAAGGAAAAGGGGAAAAATTAATATATCCTGCTCCCAAAGTCCACCTCTTGAATTTGGGGTGATTCGTTGTCTATTCAGGTATTCAACAGATGCAGGCACATCAAGTTGTTTGTGGAGTTTTAATCCGCTGCTTCTGAGGCTCCTGGGAGAGATTTCCCTTTCTCTTCTTTGTTCGCACAGCTCCCAGGGTTCAGCTTTGGATTTGGCCCCGCCTCTGCATGTAGGTTGCCTGAGGGCGTCTGTTCCCCGCCCAGACAGAATGGGGTTAAAGGAGCAGCTGCTTCGGGGGCTCTGGCTCACTCAGGCCGGGGGGAGGGAGGGGTACGGATGTGGGGCAAGCCTGCAGTGGCAGAGGCCAGCGTGACGTTGCAGCAGCCTGAGGCGCGCCGTGCATTCTCCCGGGGAAGTTGTCCCTGGATCACGGGACCCTGGCCGTGGCGGGCTGCACGGGCTCCCGGGAGGGGCGGTGTGGAGAGTGACCTGTGCTCGCACACAGGCTTCTTGGTGGCGGCAGCAGCAGCCTTAGCGTCTCATGCCCGTCTCTGGGGTCCGCGCTGATAGCCACGGCTCGCGCCCGTCTCTGGAGCTCGTTTAGGCGGCGCTCTGAATCCCCTCTCCTCGCACACCAGGAAACAAAGAGGCAAGAAAAGTCTCTTGCCTCTTCGGCAGCTGCAGACTTTTTCCCGGACTCCCTCCCAGCCAGCTGTGGTGCGCTAACCCCTTCAGGCTGTGTTCACGCCGCCAACCCCAGTCCTCTCCCTGTGATCCGACCGAAGCCCGAGCCTCAGATCCCAGCCCCCGCCCACCCTGGCGGGTGAGCAGACAAGCCTCTCGGGCTGGTGAGTGCTGCTCGGCGCCGAGCCTCTGTGCGGGAATCTCTCCGCTTTGCCCTCCGCACCCCTGTGGCTGTGCTCTCCTCCGTGTCTCCGAAGCTTCCCCCCTCTGCCACCCGCAGTCTCCGCCCACGAAGGGGCTTCCTCGTGTGTGGAAACCTTTCCTCCTTCTCGGCTCCCTCCCACTGGTGCAGGTCCCGTCCCTATTCTTTTGTCTCTGTTTTTTCTTTTTTCTTTTGCCCTACCCAAGTACGTGGGGAGTTTCTTGCCTTTTGGGAGGTCTGACAGTTTCTGCCAGCGTTCAGTGGGTGTTCTGTAGGAGCAGTCCAACGTGTAGATGTGTTTCTACTGTATCTGTGGGAAGGAAGGTGATCTCCGCGTCTTACTCTTCCACCATCTTCTTCTAGTCAACATGAAGTCCTTCTAAGAATGAAAATAAAATGGCTTCTCTCACAAAAATGCCTAGTAGAAAGAAAATCGTTATTAAGCCAAGTTCTGTATTTTTAAAAAATGTGATTGTTAACTTAGAGTTCATTAGCACAGCCAAATCTGCTACATTATAAAATATGAGAATTTCAAGAAGTTTTTTCCAAACTCTAATTAGGAAATGAAAGATTGAATGAATTAAAATTTTGTAATTCTTTTAAGAGTTCAACACCTATGCACATTATTGCATGACCCATTTGGTCAGAAAATAGTCTGTATTGCATTGAGGTATAGTTAATTTACAATGTTGTATTAGTTTCAAGTGTACAGCAAAGTGATTCAGTTATACATATATTCTTTTGCAGATTCTTTTCCATTATAGGTTATTATAAGTTATTGAGTATTGAATTCAGTATATATCATTGCTATACATTTATTTCTTCCTCATTCAGCCTTTTACACTGGCTAAAAGTTCTTTTAACATGTTTACCTTAGTATGATTAATATATATTATAATAAATAAAAGGAGTGAATTTTGGTTAAGCATGAAAAAGATTAAAAGATTTTTCTATAGAGAATAATATACTATGGTAGCTTCGCTAATGGTGTTAAAAAATTCAAAGTAGTGTTTTCTTATGCTAAAGATGCTTCCCCTCATATCATACCACTTAGTTATTCTGTTGACCAAATTCACAATTTTAGCACCTATTGAATGCTGAAAAATCACACAAAGATTTTTAAGAAGGAAAATGGCAAAATATTTCTTATTTCTGAAATGAGCTGACCAATATAAAAGAGAAAATTTGTATTAGCTAGAATTAGAGGAACTCAAAACATACTCAGAAAAATATTTTTAATTTAAAAAAACTATAAAGTTATTAAGTGAAAGATAGGAATAGAGAGCAAGAAATCAGTACTAAAATCTAATTGGTTTAAGGGACAATTATGGTGAGTATTAACATATTTAACTGTAACATGGATTATTAGAACTCTTCCGTTTGTTTTAGCAGCACTCTTCCAGAAGGTTTTATATAAATTGGAAATTAAAGAAAAGAAAATTCAAAATAAGTGTTTGGCAATACTCTTTGGAACTTATAAGGGCAATTTCTTTCCAAACTTCATTTACTTTTCTCATGAAACATTCAAAGAACAGACTAAGAATTATTGAAATCATTTATCATTTTTTTCCCCTTTGGAAAAGTGATGCCAGAAGTGTGGTGAGTTTCCACTCATTAGAGCTGCAAAATCATAATTTCCAAGCTGGGTTCTCCCTTTTAATAAAACATTCCATACATAGTTAAAGCATTTACATGAATACACCCCATTTTAAATATTTCATCTTATGAAATTTCAAAACAAGTAAGACAAAAAGCAAGTATTTGCATTCCAAAAATAATTCACTTGATCTAAAAGAGTAAAAATAAGTATGTGTCTTGATTTCAATTTGATAAAAATATTGTTCATATGTTCCTAAAACTGAATTTCAGGAACAATCTCTTTTCTTTTTTTTTTGAAAAGGCACACATTCTTTGTTTTCTAGGCAGATGATTTAAAAGGTAAAGAAAAGCCTTTCATAATGTCTTATCAAGAGCAGAGCAATAGTCCAAGAAAACTTTGTCCTCTTAGCAGATGAAAGAAAATTATTTTCCAGTTTTACATAAGTACACTATTGATCTTAAAGTTTATATTTAAAACAATTATAATAAATTAGTTTAATCTTATCCAGCTTGATCACACATAAAATTCCTTTCCTAAGATTCATCTTTTACAAACCTTCTATAACTGTTTTTTGAATTTTATTTTATTTATTTTTTTATACAGCAGGTCCTTATTAGTCATCAATTTTATACACATCAGTGTGTACATGTCAATCCCAATCACCCAATTCATCATCTTTTCTTTTTTTTAATAAATAGTTTGATATATTCTAAAATGCATGCTGGATTCAAGGTACTTTCCAAGGCTTGTAAACCCTTCAGAGTTTTACTGTTGTATTTGTAACTACTATCTTTCCAGGCACATTTATAAAAGGATCACAATCCTCCAAGATTATTGCTCTAAAAGTCTAGGAAAATTGACTTTTTAGTGTTCCAGTAAGAAGTAATACTGGTAAATACTGTGCCTCCAGAGAGGGGAAACATAAGGACTTCTGATATTAGGATAAAATCAATAGATTTCAACAATGATGTAGGTCTTGTCAGCCATTGCTTATTACAAAAACAAATTATTTCTATTTAATTCAAATGAACTACTTGCCCTTATAGAAATGGAAAGGTCACCAGAATGCAAGCTTTATTCACAACGTTCTCTTTTGAAAAACTTGTTCAGGTAAAATCTAGGCATGAATTCCTTGCCTTTTCAGGAATAGCTGTTTTATTGGGGAGGAGGGTGGAAGCCATATATAATAATATTTAAGAAAGAATTAAACTCGATTTAGCAGATCTTGGAAAAACTAACCTAAGCAGTTGGCCTTGAGAATTTGAATTCCCATAATTTTTCTCTCAAAATTTCAGTTTCTAACAAATATTTGGAATATATATTCAAATAGGGAATAAGGGTGTCATTAGATTATATGAAACAGAGAAAAACTGAGTGCGTATAAAAGGAAAGTGATCCATCCTAGAATATTTTCCTGGGGGTTGCAAAGTTTTAAAGTTGACTTTGAGCAAATACAGCTGTAGATGAGGGTCTCAAATCAGATGGGTGGGCAAAAGTCTAAGATGGCCCTCAAGATCCCCTTACCGTAGTCTATATGTCCTGCAGTCCTGTTATCTCCTCCTGCTGAATGTGGGGAGGACCTGTAAACATGAGGGACTGTTGCTTCTGTGATTCAGTTACTTTATTTGGGAAGGTAAAGGGATTATGCTGTGTAATTAAGGCCCCAAATTAGTTAATTTTGATTTAAACTAAAGGGAGATTATCTTGAATGTGTTTGACTTAATCATGAATCTGCTCAAAGAAAGTCTGGAGGTCAGAAATGTTTTCTCCTGCTGGCCTTGAAAAAGCAGGCTGCCCTGAGTTCTACAGCTGTGAGAAAGTGGATTCTGAAAACAACCACATGAGCTTGAAAGAGGACCTTAGCTTCAGATGAAATTGCAGCCCTGGCAACACCATGATTATAGCCTTCGGAGACCCTGAGGTCATTGAAAATCGAAGTCATGATTTTCAGTTTTAAAGTATGTCTAAACTGTTCAAATAATGGTGTCAAAATGTTGGAAAAGTGATGGAGTTCGGCTTAAGTTTTCCACCTTAGTTGCTTTTCTTTTTTGTTATTTGCTTTATATACATTTAATTTTTTATCAAAATAATATATGTATATGATTTAAGAAGGCAGGCAGTTGTAGATGTTATCTGTTGACTTGCTACTGTGAAAGTTAAAAATTTAGCTTTTTCAATCTATTCTATTCCTAACCCCAACAGAAAAGCAGGTGCACTTACCTTTTACCCTCACTACTCTTTTTGGTTAAAGCAAAATTGTTATTACAGTGGAAATATTAGCCATTAATGAACAATGTTCTTAATTATGATTACATTTCTTTTTGTATAACATGCTTTCCCTGTACTTAAGCATTACTCCAGTTTTTTCCTTTACTTACTTTTTTACCTATCAATGGCTAATTCATCCCCAAACTCTCTTCCAAAAGTGTACTAGGCATTCCAACATATCTGTTATTCCATCTGGAGCCCTCCAACCTCTTTCTCTGGACTAGTTTCTCTACCAACCTGCAGGGCAATTGTTGTCCTGGGACTTCTCTTCATCAATGTCCTGGGAATTTCCTTCTCTTTTCTGTTTCTGAACCTCTGTTTCCTGAAGCCTCTAGCTTCCTCTTTCTTGTGTTATTCCCTCATGTTGCTGAAGCACACCCTCCAATAATTCTGAAGACATGGTATGTGGGAGGTATCATTTTGAGGCCTTGCAATTAAAAATATTTATTTTCTACCTGCAACTAACAGTATATTTTTTCTACCCTCATACTCGTTTGTTAATATTGCTTAAAATAGAATTATAGTCTGAAAATAATTTTCCTGCAGCTTTTCCAAGGAATTGGTCTATTATTTATATTTTCTAATATTTCTTTTTGAATCTCAAAGTGACTTTTTGATTCCTTATTTGCCAGTTGCTTTTAGAATCTTCCATTTCTAGTATGCTGAACTTTTGCATCCATGTACCTTTATTTGAGTATTTTAAAATTTATTTTTCTGTGATTCTGTGACCCTATCAATCTGAAAATCCATTCATTTTCATCCTAGGAAATATTCCATTATTATTCATTTGACAATTTTCCCATTCTATTTTGTTCCATTTTCCCTTTTTAGAATTTAACATTATTCAGAAATTAGACTTTCTCCTATAACTTTTTTTTTTAAGACACCAATTGTACTTGAACATTTGTTATTTATTTATTTTTAATTTATTTGTTTATTTTTGGCTGTGTTGGGTCTTCGTTTCTGTGCGAGGGCTTTCTCTAGTTGTGGCAAGCGGGGGCCACTCTTCATCACGGTGCACGGGCCTCTCACTATCATGACCTCTCCTGTTGCGGAGCACAGGCTCCAGACGCGCAGGCTCAGTAGTTGTGGCTCACGGGCCTAGTTGCTCCGTGGCATGTGGGATCTTCCCAGACCAGGGCTCGAACCCGTGTCCCCTGCATTAGCAGGCAGATTCTCAACCACTGCGCCACCAGGGAAGCCCCTATATCTTTTTTAACTTTTCTAATTTTCCTACTTTTATGTTGTCCTACTTCCTGAGATTTGTCCTTATTTTTATCTTTCAAGTTTCCTGATAAGTTTTTAAGTTATGTTAACATATTTTTAATTACAAAGATTTTGTCCTTTTTCTCTGTATGGTCCTTTTCATAGCCTGCTGCTCTTGTTTCATGGATGTAATATCTTCTTCTATAGCTCTGAGAATGCTAATTAATTTTAAAATATTTTCCTACTCTCTACATTGTCTATATTTCCTTCATTCTTTTTTTTTTTTTTTAATCTAGTTGTTTTGGTCACTTCCTTTTACTTAAGTGTTTCCTGTAATATCTGTTGACTCTTGGTTGTCCATTGACATTGTAAGAGTAAAGTTTTTAAGAGTAAGATTTTGACTAGGAACTCTGGTTTTCACAAAGGTGAACGCAGCTGTGGGCTTTATCACAGGCTAACCTGGCAGGGAACAGGCCATTATTGGGAGATCCCCAACTCTGAGCGTCACTAACTACCCACCATCCCTAAGGGTAATTTCCTTAGATTTTAGTCCTCCAATCTCATACTTGGTTCTCAGCACCCTAGAAACTGAGCAGGAGAAGAGAGGTTGGGTATCTGCATTCAGTACATTACTTCTCACTTAATTCCCCTGGTTTCAGCACATCGGACTCACTCTCAGCACCGCTGGGGCACCACAGTTTATAGCTGTCTTATTTAACCTCTCCCATCTTCTTCGGGTTATGGGAGTAGTTATTACCCGGCTGCGTGTAGTGCTGGATCTAAGGATCCAATTTCTCTTTTAATAAACTTTCTTCCCATTTTCAGCCCCACTTTGCCCTTCTGCTTTCACAGGCAACTGAGGTCTCAGATTCATAAGTCTTTCCAGGGTTTTCTGCATTGAATAACTTTTGGGGTTGGGGTGAGAGGGTAGACTTTCCCTCACTGAAGGCTTGCTTTGTTTTTTTTTCAGTCAACTAAGTCATTTACCAGTTAAACATCAGCTTTCTAGCTTCTGATTCATACTGATAACTCCCATCTCATGTCTTTCACTCTCTGAAGGTTTCTTTCCTGATGGGTTTGTTCAGTGGTGTGCTGGTAAATGGCTCTCTGAGAAAAGGAGGAGAAAGAGGAGAAAGAAAAGGCCCTACTTTGTAGCATTCGCTCATTTTAGTGGTGTGTACTCACACTATGACTGTTTTCAAGCTACCAATAATTTAACAATGGCTTGTAAGAGTCCTGAATATTTAACAATTGTGTCTTGACACCAAGTAAGAGCTGGCTCCAGCCCAGCACTGTTTATGCCTTTTTAAAAATTTTATTATCTTTTTAGTAGGGCTTTGGGAGAGAGTTGAGATAAAGTTAGAAATTCACCCCACCATATTTAATAGGAAGTCTTAATTTCTTACTTAGCTAGTTTGTATAGACATAAACAGAGTGACTAGAAAACAGTATTCACATGAGTGGAATAAATACAAGAAATTAAAATTATCTGAAATATATGTGTAAGGCTGTGCTACAAACAATGATGAATTTGGTTTTTCCTCATTCAACTTCCCTGCCCTAACCTTCCTTTAAGTTAACAAGGTTTCTTCCCTCTTACTCTTTCTCTCCCTTACATACGTGTAAACACATCTATTAAAATAACTACAAGATTTAAAAGAAACAAAACAAAGTTCTCTTCCTTTGAACATAAGCTTAAACTAAAAAAGATATACTTAGGAGGATGTGTTTTTAAATGTTGAGATGATATTTCAGGCTGTAATGTCCTAACACCAACTCATAAGGCATTATCATTAATCTGCATCTTGGAAGTGTGGTACAAATAAACTTACGTATTGAAATAATATTTGCTTTCACATTAGTCACTCCTCAGTTACTCGGAGATGTAAATTAGAGAGGATATCTAACTTGTAAAAATTATCTTACCCTTTCTAATTAGGCTGCGAAATATTTATCACCAGCTCCTTTTCTAAGAAATCTTAAGGCAAAACCTGAAGGCCACAGGAAACTGTGGCTGCTAGTCAATGACGCTGCCTCATGCAGAAACAAGGATTTTCCCCGGATGGCATCACTGAACTAATATCTGCAACATGCAATACGCAATGTGAAAATGTTAAGAATCATGGCACAAAGGTTAATACATTTAGGCAAACAACTTAGTGAGTGAATTAAACTCGTACTTCTTTTAGTAAGATAAAGTTTCTCAAACACTCACAGAATTCACAACCAAGTTCTGAAAGAATCATACACTCCCAAAATGTAGAATGAAAGCAGTCTTAGATACTGTCTTCTTCACAGCATTCAATTATAGATAAAGAAATCGAGGACTAAAGTGGTGAAGCCAGTGGTTAAATGGAAATCAGAAAGACTCAGTATTTCTACCTCACATCTGGAAATCTCATGACTAAAGATTCCTGTCACCCCAAAAATCTTCCCCAAGATCAGGAGAAAATGAAACTAGGAAATGCACATTTCACACGTCTTATCTGGAAAGAATACTTTTAGTTCTGAATGCTGTTGTCCCACTAAGATACCAGCATACTTTTTTGCAGTGTTCTACTTGTGTGAAATAATTAAAAGTCGTGGTTTTGAGGATCATGAACTTGTGTTTGTTTTGACCGTGACTTCGGTTATTGCACATCACGAGACCTCGCGTGAGTAATGTGAGCGAGGAATGTTGCCTTTAGCTATCTGATGTCCTGTGTCTAAAATGCAGACAGTGTGACCAAAAAAAAAAAAAAGTACTGAAAACCCAGCAATGCTGAAAGCAAAACAAAAAAAGTTATGATTTTGGTAACTGCTATCTGTTTCGTGTAAAAATATTCCCAGCTTTTTAAAAAATTTATAATTTATTTTTTCCTTCAGCCAAATGTTTGAAGTAGAACCCATTGTTGAACATGAGCCATGTCTTGGCTTTTGTTGTCATATGTAGTATTTCAGAAAATATGCTTTGGTTTATTTGCATGATGTCATATTACATGAAACAGTCATGTAGCTATTCATGAGCGATTTCGTGAGAGAAGTGACAAAATGTACACATGGCTAGAGTTAACTTTTGAAACTTAAAAAAATCATTTAGGTAATAAAGACCAAAAAATTCCACTAAGTTAAAAAATATCCCTGAGGTATGTAGAGCCTAGGTGAGCTTTGATGGATAATTACCCAGTTCTCTGCTCTTTCAGGGGGGTCCTAGCCATTCCAGCATCACTGGCAAGAAAAGATCCAAATTTTACTTTCACTGAATGGTCTTTTGAGTGAATGAATGTAGGTAGGGCTCTACAATCAAAACTGGAGTCTATCCTGTATGAGCTTCAACAGTCATTGTCTACATGCCTTGGGTAGCATTTCTCAGCTTCTTTAGATAGCTTCTGTCCCAGGAAGTTGAGGGCCACCATTCATCTCATTTCATCACAAGTTGCCAATGGATGGCCTTATGGATGTTTAATATCCTCTTAAAATTTGTCAGATTCCCTTCCAGCAACATGTGTACTTGATGACTTATGATTTTCTTGGGGTCTTATGATTGTCACTGAATGAGTAGGAGAAGTTTTGTCCTGATAAGGCCCTGAGGAAGGAGAAGGAGATTCCCATAGGCCAAGGAAAAGAGGACAATGTGATTGACACCAGGCAAGAAGATTAAAAATATTTCTTTGTGATCTAAGGAAGCCTGTGTAATAAACAAATGAAAAAATATTTTAGGATTCCTCTTCTGTTAAAAAAAGTGCAAGGGAACTCCAAGAATGTAAAATTAAAGGTATGTCCAGGATCCTTTAACTTTTTGACTGTCGCCATTCTAAGTAGTTCTTTAGGGACAACTGTAAAAGTCAAGAGGTGAATAAGCACATGTGGGCTCCTACACATCATCACACTATCACTACTACAGGAATTCTAGATAAATAACAATTAAGCTTTTAGAAAAATATTGCTGATGATGTGCTGATGATGAGACTATCTATTTACTCCCTGTAATTGTTTTTAGGTGAACTCCTTATAAATTCTTACAGATGTTTTAATTAAGATCATTATACCCAAGAATTTACTTGCATCCATGCTGGCCTTATTTTTCTAAGTAGCACTTTTACCACTCTCTTCTGAGGATTGTTTTATTTCACTAAGGCAGGACCTACTTCTTTTCTGTTGCTCTTCTGTCATATTTGATCCTTTGGCCCATTATGGATCCTAGCCCACAGATGTTTAGATCTGAATTGGCCTTTATGGTTTCCTGTTCCTGAAAAGTAACATGAAGTGTTGAAAATTCCCTAAAAAAGCCAGTATGTGTAACTTCTTTCTCATTTAATCGTGATTGGTTTCTTTTTATTTCCCGCCTCCACAAAAAAGGCAGAGAAAAACGATCAAAAAAATTCCTGCAGCTTCCATATTGTGGTTTTTGGTTCTGCAGATTGTGTTCAGGTGGGACAACTGCTGGTTTTGATTGTCAGTGGGAATGTAGAGTTCAGCTGTCATTGAAAAGCTCTGAACTGAGAGAAGCGGGATAAGGTAATTAGTATTTGGCTGGAGATTCAGAGCTCATTGTGCTCTGCTGGCTATTGGTCAAGAAGGCTTTTTCCAGGGCATAAAGAACAATCCAGACAGATTGCTTGTTTTTTGTGTGTCAACTACAAACTATAATAATCCCACAGTATAAATAGATGATAAGTATTAGGGCTGTGGAAAAGCAACACATTTGATAACATCCAACCTAACGTAGATATACAAATGCCAGGAGCCAGTGACACAGCAAGGAACATCCATGAAGGGGGTGCCTTTCCTCTGTCATCCCACAGCCTGACTCTTGAGCCTGGGAGTGTTGTACTGTCCAGAGAGACAAACTATCTTTAAACATCACTGTGATTCACTCTTCAGAACCAATGGCATTAAGTATATTAAAAAACAAAACGGAACAAAAACAGAAGCAGTGAATATCACTGTCTTTGAATCATTTCCTGTTGAGAATGATCAGCCTAACCGAGTGTTTAGAGACCGGTTGAACAAATAACATCGACTCTCTGGGGCATTTTTCCGTTGTACTGATAATTATCAATACTTTGTTGGCAATATGTTGAGACAAGGTTGGGTAGCACACCCACTTCTATATATAAGCTATAAGAAATAATTTATAACATTTTAAGGGAGACAAAAACAAATATGTTAAATTTTTCTCTCCAGAAAGAGAAAAATTTTAGCCTACAAAAATTTTACAAGTTGACACAGGACAAGCTTTTCTTTTATAGCTGCACTAGCCCAAGCCTAAAAATCATTTCATGAATTATTACACAAAGCTCATTGGATTATTTTTCTCAGAGGGCCTCTCCTGCACATGTAATCTACCTCCTTCTGAGTCCATTCACTGTTTTATAGGGTATATGTGTTCATATATATATATTCAATATATCTATACACACACACACACACATATATTCAGTCATTATGAATAAAAATATTTCAAAAAGCCGAACTGCATTATAAAATTAAATATTTGAAGTAAAATATTTTAAGCTATTTAAACTTGAATATCTCTTCTGTAAAATGTGCATAACATCTACCTTGCAAAGGTATTGTAGGATTAGAGGTAATGTGTGTAAACCACCCAGCCCAGTACCTGACATGTGGTAGATGCTAAGTAAATCACAGCTATCATTACTATATTATTAAAATGTTTTCTAACAGCAAACAAGCCACATCATATAGAGCACTTTATTCAAAACCATGGGGCTGTGACTGTTTGTAGCTCCTGAAATGCATTTGGTGGGTTATGACAAGGATTGAAAGAAAAAGATAAAAATCAAATAGAAGAAAAAATCAGTACATTAGCATGCAATGGTAAGTAATGTTTTGTGAAATTATTGTTTCTATTACATATAGTGTATGTATCAGTGCATATGGGTATATTTGTGCTGGACTGAGATTTCTATGGAACCTAGTCAAAAAACTTTGAGAGCCATGGATAGAGAATGGGGTGGAGAAGTGGCGGGCTTGGAAGATGGGTCTAGAATCTCACAGAATCGTGTGACCCTTCCAGCTTTGCCCTTTTTATGAGACTGGTAGACCAGGCCGTTCCAAGGCCAAGAGTCTGTCCCCCTGCAGGCATTTCTAGGGCTGACCATCAGGGAGGACTGGGAGAGAATCACCTTAGATGCAGTGCTCTAGGTGGTGCCAAAGCTCAGGGCCCAGGAATTCCCTGGCCATACACATGCCCACATGCCCAGGAGCTTTTGGGAAGGGTGGCCCGACTGCCTGGCACTTATAGAAATCCTGCCATTGATATGGTTGCCATGAAACTCTGGGATTTACCTACCAGGCTCCTCTGTCAGGATTTGCACATGCTGCCAGTGACGCTGGGGTGAAGAAAGATCTAGATCTGTGCGTGGGGGGCAAAGTTATGCTTTGCTCTCACCTGCACTTCAAGGGCCGTGGGGCCAGCTCCACCATGGAGCCAAAGCAACAGTCAGGCCCTCTCCGTGCTTTCTGGCTGCAAAAAGAATGAGACAGATGTTTCGTAAATTCCAAAACTGTGTTATAAGATCAGAAAGCTTACAGTGTTCTGGGGACAGAATGTACAATTTCTGAACAACAGAAAGAGATTCATGCTTGGCATTGTCAAAAAAATGTCCTAGTTATCATTATCATTCAAGAAGGTCAAATTGTACTTAACAAAAGAGAAATACACGAATGAAGAATTTGCACGGAGGGGCTTCGACTGGAGTGTGGAAATAGCTCCTCTTATTCCTCGTGGTCAGCAAGCCCCTCTGCACATTCTGAGCTCCCGGAAGCTGTGGCTCTCAGAGGAGCCGGCCAGGGAGGGAGGCTGCTGGCTCTCGGGGGTCATGGAGGCAACAACTTGGGAGATTCCAAGTTCCATTCGGCTTCACTTCAATATTAAGACCACAAAAGCAATCCCTTGAGGTCTAGGGCCAGACCTGGGTACAATGCTGAAGTGTGAAACATTTGGAAGTTATGGAAGACTTCAGTCAGGAGGCCCATGCGTTGAGCCACCCCCCGATTACCTGATCCCCCCTGGTTGTACCCACAAACCACTTCAGGCTTGAGGACCACTCAGCACTGTGGTGCCACTCTACTTTTGGTCTGTTTTCTGAATAGTTCTCTGTTCCAGTCACCGCTGGAACTTCTCAGTGTCCTCCTCCTGTCTAGGAGGAAACGGCAGAGAGAAGGGGATGCATTTCGGTTCCATGAAGATTTGCAGAGCACGTATAATCATCCTGCTGTGAGGAACTTTCCAGCAGTTGGCTGGTGAAAAGCTGGTTTCAGAAACCCTGGAATCTCTCCTACATGGGCTTTAGGTGAATGAGAGTAGAGCAGAGATGAGAGAAAAACCACTAACAATGCCACCTTCCCCACACGGGAGGAAGAGCGTGCCCAAGTCTCCTCCCTCATCCCCTTCCAAAGGCTCAGGTGTGCACACCTGCACCGATCTCTCAGGAAAGTTATTATACGTGTGACCTAGGTTAAAAAGGTGGGTCACCTTACACTTGCGAATGAAATTCATGCAAATGCATCATAAAAAGTGATAGGACAATGAATTATCGGGATACAAATACTCTATTTCCAAAAACATGTTGCTAGAAGATGTTTAACACACACACAAACGCATGCACGCATGCAATGTATATACTCCCCAGCTACTAGTAAGAGGTTTTCCAAGTCACATGTTGGAAATCTGTATTATTCAGGGTGATATTTGTAAGATTCTGCAACTGGCTGCTCTTTGGGTCACTCCACAAATTTCATGCACAATTGAGTTTTTAGCATGGACCAGTCGTTACAGGACTTGGCTGTATATTTCCAGAATAGACTTAGACATTTTTGAATAGGAAAGCAATTCGACTTCTTGCAGACTCTGTATATTAAATTTTCCTGTTACCCACCTTGGTGTGTCTTTTTCAGATATATTTCGTACTCCAAATCAAGGGAGATTTTTTGCCAGAAATTTCCCTTATAACCTCTTAAATAGTCTACACATTTTCAGGTAAATGTAATCCATATGTTCCTGGTTTATTCTCACTTTCTTCATCAAAATGTTACCCTCTACAAAGTATTTGAATGCCTATAAGCTATATGAGATTTTTTAAAGGCTTTTTTTCCTTAGTAAAGGGAAACCACATTTGATCAATAACATAGTTAGTTATAAAGTCAAAGTTACACAAGGATTTATGAAGATATATTGTTTTACTGTTTAACTTTAATAACTTAGGCTAGAGATATTTGGAAACTCATCAATCACTGTCAGAAAAATGCACATTATTGGCTTTTTATTTTCTTCACAGACTAAAACTCTATTTTTTTGTTTATAAGATGCACTTTATCTTCTCATTACAGTGACTTTTTCCTTAATTTGGTTCCTAGATGTGCACTTAGAATTCATTGCAAATAACTATGTAATATAACTCTCTTATATTTCACTACATCTGCACATAAATACCCTTTACAAAAAGCCCCTAAATCTGTAAACCTGAACACACAGTAACCATACAAAGTTGTAGACACATAATACAAGGCAATAACTCTCTCTAGACGATGAGCTCCCTAAAGGCAAGAGGAATATCTCCCCATCGTGGTATCTGAACATAGTAGACCTTCGATAAATATTTGTTAACCAAAGAAAATGTGATTAAAAATAACAGTGAGAAACATAGTTACAGAAAGGGTCTGCCATTTTAGACTACAGACGGATGTCATCTGAGCAAGGAGGAATATGTCAACAGGATACGATAATACACCAACCCGAACTTTAATCCAACTTCAAATAGATTAAAGGTACAGGGCTGAGGGCACGAGGGTCCCAGGAATTCTCTCAGTCACACAGCTGCTCGGGTCAGCCGCTTCCCAGCACGTCCCTTTGTTGGGAAGAGGAGCTGGGAGCTGGAGTTGGTTACAGGGCTGTAAATTAATTTATATTCAAACTTCCAATGCTAACATAATCATTGTGCTTCGGACATTAGCCATATTTCAGTTTGTCTACATAGAACTATGTATATATATTATGTGTGTAAATATACACAGTACTATAACACAGATATTTGTGACTGTTGATATGTTTGTTCAGCTATATATACTTTTCATCCTACATATAAATTTGTGTGTAACATATATACATATTCATATGTTATATAAATTTCTCTATACATAGAGATTTACATTATTTATAAAGGAGAACAATGGAGGCCACCATCATTGCAGTTCATTGATTCCTTTTACATCAAATATTATCGACCTGAAGAGCATTCTTTTCTTACAGACTCTTCAAAGAAGCTGGGGATGTTCTCTGATGGTTGAGGCTTGTTCACACTCGTAACTGTATGTGAATAACCAAAGAATAAAACATGAAACTCCCTGGGGACATTTAGGAAATATGAACTCTCCCTAATTGATATAATCAAATTTCTAGAATCACAAAAGAATAAAGAAAACTTGTCTGAAGGCTACATTCCCCACCAAAGATTTTCAGTGGATTATTTTTTCAAGCTGCAAAGACTATGAAATGGAGCCCCAAAGGGGTCCGGAGCCTTGACAGCACTTCCCACATACTATGCATTCCTGACTTCGGAGCACAAAGTCATAGATCAGAGTTTCAGGCTCACAGAATTCCAAGCTTACTAATTCCACAGAACCCCCCCCATTCCCTCTTATACAAAAATGTTGATTCATAACATAGCTGTTATGAAGGATATTTAGATGTATAAGCAGTTGTTCAGTGATAAACACCTGATTTACAAATGACCCACACTTAGAACCAGTACCATCTTCCCTCTTCAGTATTGTCTTTTCCCGCCTGCTAAAGACCCTGCTGATTCTGCCAAAACAAACACACAGACACCCCCCCACCACACACACACACACACACACACACACACACACACACACACGCACCGACCACAGCAACAAACAAGCAAGCAGAGCTGTGAGAAAGTTGCAGAGTATGAACTTGGAGAAAAGCAGGAACTGATATACTTTGCTGTGGGGCAAGACACCAAAATGCGAATAACAGAAGAATTAAAAATGCTATTAGTTATTCCAACCTTAGTGGGTATTAGTTTAATCAGAGCTGCTGTCATTCTCATTAAAATCAGCTTCCTCTTCTAGCCTTTCTCATTACCCACTCCTACAGAGCTTTTACAGGGAAGGTATAGACCAGCAAAAAGTCACTCTGCAGGTGGGAAGTAGGGGTGAGTAAGTCACAGTGGAGGTGGGATGCAGGGGTGAGTAAGGAGAGCACAACACGATTTGGGAGACTGTTGCAAATAATAAAAAATAAAATGTGGAAGAATATCTCAAATGACCTTTATCTACTTTAGAATTTGGACAAAGCCACACCTGGTAGCAGAAAACTGTCTTCATTCCCTTTTTCCTTCCTTCACTGTTCCGTGGCCGCCAGCTCCCAGAAGGCAGTTCTACACAGTCCTTTCACCACACTCATAGGACCCCATCCAGCACTGCATCTTGGTGACTAATACCTCCAGAGACGGTTAATGGGTTTCTGTGTCATACAACCTTTCTGGAATAGAACCAATTTATAAGTTAAAGACTTCCTATAATAAGCCCACAGTGGTTTCAATGTGATAGCAATAGTAGGCTTTTTTATTGAGTGGGGAAAAGGAGAGGAAACTCTCAGCATTTGTCCATTGTTGGACATAGGTGATATGCATGCCGTGCACCGAGTGAAGTGCTGGGCAGCAGACAAAGATGAATCAGTTGTTTTCTCTGTCCTCAAGGAGATCGCAGTCTTGCTGGGAAGATGAATATAGATTATGAAGACAATTGGGTGTTTAAAGGTATTACGGACATTGTTGCAGTTTGGTGTGAGTGTCGCAAAGAAGCAGGGCCAATTAAAAATTAGGAGGGTGGTGGAGCTATTTCTAATATTCAATGTTCACAGGCAGAGTGGATTCATAGAGTCCAGTGGTGTGGCAGTGGGTGACTAGTGAGAGTGGAAGACAGTGTAGAAGAATCAGTAGCAAGAAATGTCTGCCTTCCCTCCCTGGTTATGTGTAGGCTCCTAGACTGGGTACCAGAGTCAAGTAGCCCCAGCCCCTGAATAAAAGTATGCCCACTATGCAAGGGCAAAATGGACAAAAGAGACAGTCCAAGCTAAAGGGGACTGGACATGAGAATAAAACAAGCCATGTAGAAGGCAAGAGACTGAAACCAGTATTAGCTATATATATTTTATATATACATGTAAAATATATATTATAAAATATATATATACACTATATTATAGTATATGTTATATAAAATATATACTATTTTTATTATATATATTGCTAATATATATATTACTAATATATAATATACTATAATTTTAGCTATATATATTATATTTTAGATACATATATTCTATATATTAGCTGTATATGTATCGGGGGGGAGATTGAGAGGAGGGAGCATAAGCCTGGTGGATTAAGAAAACTAGTAGATTTCCTCTGCCTCTGCATGGTAACACAAGACTGTCATGTATGGAACCTTCACTTGGGGGATGGGAAAAGTGGACTTAAGATGCCCTGTGAGGACACATCGTCACGGTGTCCTAGATGAACATGTATTTGTGTTGTAACAAAGAAAATTGGTCAAGGTTTGATGGAAAGGGAAGAGCCAGTGAAGGAAAAAATCTAATGGAATCTATTGATACACGAAAAGAAGACTTTAAAAAAATTTTTTTTCTGCTTAACTTTTATTTATTTTTTATTTTTGGGTTGCATCGGGTCTTGGTTGTGGCATAGGGGATCTTTTGTTGCAGCGCATGGGCTTCTCTCTAGTTGTGGCATGTGGGTTTTTCTCTCTGTAGTTGAGGCGCCAGGCTCAGTAGTTGCGGCACGTGGGATTAGTTGTCCCCTGGCATGTGGGATCTTAGTTCCCTGACCAGGGATCGAACCCGTGTCTCCTTCATTGGAAGGCAGATTCTTTACCACTGGACCACCAGGGAGGTCCCAAGAAGACTTTCATAAATTAATTTTGTTTGATTTTTATGGGGGAGTGAAGTATAGTGAAGTTGTGTTAATAAATGTAGAAGCAGCTGTTCAAAGAACTATAGCAAGCAAAGAAAACACAAAATGATTTCTGATAAAATGTTCAGATAAGTAAATAAAAAACTAGTTTGGTTGGCACGATGTAGCCATGTACTTTTCTCTGATACCCTCTTCCTTTTGAATGGGTTAAAAACCATTAAAGAGAGCTAATTTAGTAATTTCTAGAATGTTTTTAGTATACTAAAATGTTTACTTTTGCTTTTCTAAGAAAAAGAGTGATCTAAAATGATGATTTCCACAAAAGAGAAAAAGGACAATACAAATCATTTGAATTAACATATATAATATATAACTATATATAGCTACTGTAAGATTTGAATATTGAAGATAATATTGAATTAAAATTAACAAAAGAAGCACATTAGTTCCATCATACACAACACCTAGACATTTTCAGATGCTAAAAGAATGTCTTGGAATATTTTCTCCTTCTCTCAGTTAAGAATAAAAATTAAGTTGTTCCAAATGTCATTTTATATAGTGCAGGGCATCAATAATATGTCCAAAAGATACCTGTGACGAAAATATCATTTGAGTGTTCCTGGGCACATGCCACTATTTAAAAATGATTTCAGAAAAATTCCACTGTCACAATGCTATTCTCCAGCAGCGGTGGCAGCACCAGTAACCAGGCAGATACTGGCTTTTCTGGTTCTGAAGATAGCTAAGAGTGTTGACAGAAAGCACCACCCCATGATTCATGTGTCAGAACAAGGCTTAAATCACTCTTCAGTAGAGGAATTTCCAAGGTTATTGCTTCCCACAAGCTTTGTATATAAGATACTCTGCTAACCCCATGGTTACCGAAAGTGTAGAAAAAAACCGCTATACTTCAAATTTCAACTGCTTTGCTGTTGAATCCCAAGCACACAATGACCTTCACCTCAACAATGTCTTCTGGTCTGTTTCAATTTTTTCATTGAATTCTGGATATGACTTGTCTTTGAAAAGAATGAAAAAAATATCACAAACAACATGTATCTTCTACACACATAATAATAAAAGCTAGATTTTTGCATCTAGCTACATTGTTTAACTTTCAATAATCTGAGGGGATTGAGCAACAGGGAGACCACCCAAAAAAAGATGATCTGAGAAAAAATAATAAAAACAAATGAAATGAATTATTCCTTGAGTTGGGTTGTTGGAACCAGCACACCATGTGAATGTTCTCCATCAGCTCCAGGTAAAGGGACTATTTTTAGCTTTGCAATTAACAGGAAATATTAAGCTACAAGAGGGAAAACCATCTAGGTTATATGGTCCATTGGTCATGTCAATTCTTTTTTTCTCAATGAAAACATTAAAAAGTAAAGCAAACAAACAAAACAAAAAGACTGACGACGACAACATCCTTCGTCTCTGCTTATCTAAATGAATCTGTGTCTCTTTACTGTTAGAGCCAGCTCAGGTCTCATTATCCATTAGAGAGGAGATGATATGAGGCGGATGTTTCTTCCCTATTCTGGCCCAGAAGCAACAACACAACAGAATCAACACAGGAAATTCGTTGCTTTTGTTGTGCTCTCAGCATGTGCACTAGTCACTGTATAAGATTCAAAGATGGATATAATTGAATCCTTGTTCCCAGTGGACTTAGAGGTTAGTAGAGGGGCTAAACACCTTATTCTACCTTTTATTGTCATTTAACTTCCTCTTTGGTGATTGCACAAGGGAATGAAGTAAGAGTTCGAAGCAGGAAGAATTAATATCCTCCAAATTTCCAAATATCTGTTTGGAAAAAACAGAAATTGGTTTCTAGAAGCTGACCTTGAAGGTGTAGGAAGGGCAGGATTTGAGTAGGTGACAAGAGAAGGGGAGTCTATTACAAAGAGATCATAGCAACAGTAAAGGCATGTGAGTGGGTATTTGGGTCATAATGAGTTTAGAGCTGGTGTTACGGAGGATGTAGACTGCAGGTCAGAGAAAAGTAGCAGATAAATGAGTATGGTCATTCAACCGAGGGCCTGAAATGCTAGTTTAATAATGCATTTCAATCTGTGGATAATTGAAAGTCATTAAATGTACTTCTAAAGAGTAATGATTGAGCTTCCTAAAATGCAGCCCTGACCATATTGTGTCTCGAAAACAAGAAGCATTGTATAGAGCAAGTGCAAAGTGGAGGTTTAAGAGGAGGCATAGCCCTTGGTCTTCAGAAGGACCACTGTGCAGAGGCAACCATCACTTTACTCTTCACTAGGGCTGCCCTGCACCATTTCTTTTTTCACCCTCCCACCCCAGCCCCCCAGCCAGCATTCCTGTGTGAGACACGCAGACCAGCCCCCCTTCAGCATCAATCCTTATTCCACTGGGAATATTTCATAAACAATGCATGTGCTGTGCCTCACCTCTGTATCTCTGGGTATTTAGATAAAGAACCAGGCAACAATCAGCCTGAGATCAGGGGAATGCTTTCTGGCGAGTACAGTGGTTAACTCCACAGGAATTTTATACAGACTTCATTTTTGGACCACTCCCATCTCCACAAAGGCCCGACCTCTGGCCGAAACAGCCCTATGCAGATTCCTGGTGCTTCCTAATGTTGGCAGGATACTCATGAAATAAACTACCGCTGAGAGAATGCAGTGGAATGTTGTACACAGGCAGCTATCACAGGTAGATGACCTAAAGGCTAAAGAGACCTTGGTTAGCTGTCAGCCCTGTGTCAGCGATACAGAAAATCCAAAGAGCACACATTTGGATGGGGCCAGTATCACCTCCAAAAGGTGAAGATTGGTCCTCAGGGAGTAAAAGCATCTAAGTTGTGTTATGTATCAAACACAGAGATACATACAGTACGTAAACGGATATATGGTATATCTATGGTATTAAATTGTCATGGGGGAAATTTTATTAACTTACTAATTTATTAGGAAAAACATGTCTTAAAAGGCTCCTTAGGAGAGCAATGATTTTTTAAAAATGGCTGAAACATTGTCATAGGGGCAAAGGAGCCTCAACCTTGCCCCTGTGGGTTCACAGGGAAGTGGAAAGAGTGGGGGGGAGAGGGAAATCTGAGTAATCCCCACCTTGACTCTATCTTCGGAGCCAAAGCAGAGCTGTCTGAATACTCAGTATCTACTCGAACAAGGCTGAGGTAGGTATTTAGAGAACTGACGGCAGAATTTGAAATTCCCAGGTCTTGCCAGGCGGCAGAGAGAGCCTGCTGAGTAGCTGCTGGGGCAGAAGCAGGCTCTGCCGCTTAGGTGTGTGCCTTTAACTTGCAAATTAAAGGCACACTCCCTGGGATTTCCCAGGTCCTGCATTAGAGCTCAGGCTCGTACCGACAGAGCTGGGCTTCCCCATATTGCTCTACACTTAGGGACAGACATGCAAGACAAGCTTAGCCTTAAATGTGTCTCTCCAAAGCCTGCAAGGATATGGACTTACTCTAGAAGGAAGTGCTTTGGCTACACCGGGCTGCCCGTAAGCCAGTAGATTGGAATGGAAGGACTCTTTGGCAACCAAATTCTGGTCTAGAGTGATAACATATTCTCTTCTTTGTGACCGAGGGACAAACAGACGCAGAGAACCAGCAGAGGTCTGGGGCCATCCATGACATCAGACAGGGAGTCTTCTGTGTTTCTATTAGAGTTTCTATGTAATTGTTTTGTCCACCCACAAACAGTTGGAGTCTTGCCCAGTATCTGAGACTAGGAAGGGTCTGGGAAAATGAACAGAACCAGAGGAGGAGGAAACAGGTGGCCCTGAATAAAGGCATAAAATGTGAAGGATGGTAGAGCAGAGCAGAAGAGGGGAGTGGGTGAGGGTGAGACTGCAGAAAAGGAAGGTAGCAGTGGGTCATCAAGGCCATTTTAGCTCAGGAGAAGGAAAATATGAAGAAAATTATTCTGAAGAGTAATTGGCTAAATATGTAATTTTCTCTAATCATGTTGTATGAGAAAACTATACATATTTACACTTGCCAAGACTATATATCTCATTCAAACATGCAAACACATGTATCTCTCATCTTATTACACATGTGTGGGATATTTGAGTATGTAATTTTTCTAATTTGATAATGATTTAGTGAAGTTCTTCTTTCAAGGTACCTTCCTTTGAATTTCTTTTTGTGTTCCTGTATGTCAAGCAGAAAGTAAGGGGAGACTTCCAAAAATGGAAATGCATCAAGGGAGGCAATAAAAAGTTGATGAGGCTGTCACCCTTTAGATCTTTAAGGGATTTCTTATGAAGGGTAAATAATACTCAATATAATTGCTTGCTAAAGGATTAGGATATATTTTTTAATTATAAGTTTAGACAGGTAAATGTTTATGGGCTTGCAAGGACAAGCCTCAAGAGAGGTAAAGAAGTTTTCTGTCTTACAGCAGGAGAAACAGGTCCACAAAGGGAAGTAATATTGTCACCCCATGTCATTTACTGTGGAATCAGCTTTGGAATTTATGTTCCTGCCTTTTATGGTTAGAAAAGGAGACTCGATTTGCATGTGCTCAGGTTCATATCCAGTTAAATCCAACTAAGCTCACACACCCCTGTCATTCTGACAAGATTGAGGTGGAGATGAAACTAAGAATTCTCCAAGTTGTTCACACCAGTATTATATCTAATGCCTGCGAACTGTAGAGGAAGGACAGAGATTTTTACTCTATTAAATTCAAGATGTAATTGTTTTGTCCACCCACAAACAGTTGGAGAAAACATCTCAAACTTCCACATTTATGATGTGTTTTAAACCTAAATGGTCCATGCCATATTCACTACCTTGGTAAAACAGAATTCAGCCCAATATAAGTTTCAGGAGGGAAACTTTTAATTATACAAGGGTGCTAATACGTCATGGAGAAAAAGAATTCTTAGTCATGAATCAAACATGCACCATTGAAACCACATGCTTAAAAAAAATAGCTTCCGTCTTTATAAGAAAACAAAAATCATTGTACTCGAATATTGCAAGCTATTATGCCAACCCCCTCTGTCCATCCCACTTAGCAGGGAAGAGCCCACCTGTCATCAGTGCATTTCTCTCCAAAAATCTCTGTACCTTTGAAAAAGGCACTGCCGGAAGCCAAGCTCATCCCTAACAGCACAGGGGCTCCAGCTTTAGCGTATTGATTCTTCCCGCCAAGCTTCCATGGACCCAGGGATGAGATTTCTTTGCATGAGCTGTACCTCACGGCTTATTTTTCCAAATATGCTTCTGTTTCTTTGGTTGGTTGGTTGTCCTGAGTTCACCACTATTCTCTATATAACATAAGTGAAAGAATCCCATAGTGTCATTACTAAATTCAGATTCTAAATGAGTATTTAAAGAGAACAAAACTAAAAACATGAGACAAGCATGCTTGGTCCAGGCTCAATGAATGTACTCTGTCATTTCCTTTCAAACACTCCTAAAAATTTTTCTGCAGTTAAGACCCTTTG
This sequence comes from Balaenoptera musculus, assembly GCF_009873245.2. Taxonomy (NCBI): domain Eukaryota; kingdom Metazoa; phylum Chordata; class Mammalia; order Artiodactyla; family Balaenopteridae; genus Balaenoptera; species Balaenoptera musculus. The sequence continues at coordinate 34,006,598 of NC_045791.1, read as the reverse complement.
TTCACAGTTCCTCCAACCTGTTTTTATTTTATGAAGGAGCAAGGGTTAAAAGAGATGAGCAAATGCCAAGGCTTGTTTTCTTGCTGTGTTTTCTCTTTTGTTGTTTCAAGAATTTGGAGTGGTTTTGTTGTTTCCTCTTTCCAAAATCCAGTTAATATAAACTCTTTCCTAATTGCAGGATTTGGCTTTGATGTCATGTAATGAGCTATTCCTTAGGAAGTACAAAGTAGAAATAACATGAATAGTTAGGTTGCAATTATTAAATCATCTTTCACCATGATAAAATCCAGTATATGGTGAAATGAGAGTCATCTGTTCTCTATGCAGTGAGAGAAATTAAAATCTTAAAAAAAACCCCAAAAAACCTCCCACACGTGAAATTGTCATATTTGTGGCTTTAAGTGATCACTCATTTCTCAAAAAAATAGTTCGATGAAAAATCACTTTTCCAGATAGAAATATATACATGAGAAAGGATTTCTTTTCTAGAAAATTTTAGGTTTGAAATTACAACACCAATAGTGATTGGCTTTCTTTTAATTAGTCACACATTTGCCCCTCCCTAAGGAAAAACAAACTGTATGAACTGTTGTTTTTCACAGTATTCCACCTTAATTGGAATAGAAGCTTAAGAGACAAAGATAAAAGTCAGATTTGACTTGAAATAGTTTGTGCTTTTTTAAGCCCTGGGTCACTATGACCACCACAAATACAAAGTCAGAAGATCATGAATCATACATGAATGAATGCTGAATGTTTTTTCTCCACCTGAGAAGATATTTGAAAGGATAATAGCTTGTAAAGTACACCATATGCCCTGTGTAATCCTAGTAATATGTTAAAATATTTAATTGTGAAAAAATCACCAAAAGATAAAAAAGAACCTATTTCTTCTATCCTAAAAAACTAAAGTAAAAAAGCAAAAAACATGAAATCATAAAAGAAAAACAGGCATTTTATTTGGTTGAAATAAATGGACTAAACCTACAAATGTAGAAGAATTTCAATTTCTGCAAATTGCAAGGATTGCAATGTTTTTGAGAAAGAAACTGCAAGAAGGATTGCAATGTTATTGAGAAAGAATTTTTGGCATGCCAAATACAAGCAGGGCTTTTTGTCCCATCTTGTGACTTGTTCGTCACTCATTCAAAAGCTATTCAGAATTGTTTAACTTCACTGAAAGTTCAAGAGGGGTTTACAGTGATCTGTACAGTGGAAACCCACTCAACCAAAACTTATTAAAATCTAATTTTTATGACGCTGCTGCAACTTGCAGGGTTTTTATTCAAGGAGCCATAACAAAATATACTCTAGAGAAATTGTCCTGCCATATTAGCCCCTATTAATAATGACAAACCTTTAGCTGGCTCATCTGGTGACCCTTATGTTCTCTATAATATAATCTTCTAAGTGGACAACTTCCAAATATCGACACAACCATTAATAATAATGCTTGTAGGATAAAAGAAAACCCTTGCAACACCGAATTCAGATAACCTAGCTTATGCTTCAAGTTTCCTCACTTCCTCTTACCTTTTATGTAGATAATGCCTAAAAACATCTTTCCTAAATTCCAAGCCAGTCTTTAAAGTCAGTGGATCAAACTGCTCAAAATCACACAGCCATTTAATGGTCAGTAACAACCTCTGAAACTTATTTCTTCATCTGTAAAATTAGAAGACTGACTTGATTGATCTTAAAAATGCTTTCCAGATTTACAGTTCTTGTTCTAACAGCAAAAGAAATAACAGAAAAGCTTCAAACAAAGTTGGACGGGAAGCTAATATTTGTAATGTCACACAGAGAGATTAGCTCAGCAATTTCCATTAATAGGAGTCATATGGTGAAATCCCCCAGAGCTGTTTAGAAACAAATCTCTGATTGCTTAGAACTACAGGTAGAGCCAAGTTACCTTGACTTTTTATTATTATTATTAAAAAATTCAACGTATTCAGAGGTTATGCTCTGTCTTTCTTGGGATGGAGTAGCAGAGATACATTGGAGATGAAAGTTGTGGTTTTCAGATGAATATTGAAAAAGGACTGAACTTTTCAATAAGGGGAGAAGGGCATGGGGTGGAGAAGGATCAGAAATGCTATAAAGGTCATAGGAACAGAACTGGGCTACGAATTGGCATGTGAAAACTATTTCAATACCTCATGGTTCCTTGTTGATGGTAGACTAGCCTTCTAATGTACTTAACACCCTAACTGATGAAAGAGGTATTGAGATATTATGAGCAGTTGCATTCACCATTTTATCTTGAGTTTGTTGTGGGATAGCTGATGCAAGACTAGACAGATGTCAAAGTTGAAGGGGGTAGGGGTAGGGGTATCAAAGGAAGATTTCAAAGATTGAAAAGAAGCCTTCTAACGTCTCCTCCATTAAACGTGTGTGGAGAGGCTGTATAGGGTATTGGGAGGAACTGTTAATTTTCCTTTAACATGCATTTATAAATTGTTTCTAGAAAGTAATGCTAGATAGTTCATATTTCTGTAAGTATAAAGGATTTCAGATTATTAAAATAGGAATTGAAATATTAGAAGGAATGCTTAAAAAAGGAAATAGTTTTGTGTTTCACATTCACGTGACTCATTATTCAATTATTCTTTAAAAATACTTACATGATTTAATGGCAATAAGATACATAAATTTTGAAGAATTTATTTATTAAAATTTTGAGAATAAAAAATTTTTTTAATCTACTAAAAAGTTGAAAATTATATTTGATTCATACACTATTAGTGTATAATAAGAATTCAACAGTATAAAAAGTTAAGAACTCATTGAAATAGCAAACTCATTCTACCCCCTCTATGAGTTCTTCTCTGACAATCCATAGGTAGTTTTAGGCATTCTTTCTCCCCTGTCTCCAACATCTGTTATGTTCAAAACCTACCGTAGTAGAATTATTTATTCTAACAGGTCTATCTCTTACGTGTATTGGATGATGTTTATAATCAGAGATTGTCTTTCTACCTTAGTGTCTTCTGAGATTACTGGACACAGTGGGCATTCAATAAGAATTTGCTCAATAGTTTGGTATTGCTTTAATTCATTTTTAATGCAGACAATAAGAAAGGTCAAACAAGTAAATATTATTACCCAAGTCTTTAAAGCCCTGGATCATAACATTGTGACATTTATCAATGAAAAACTTAAAAGACCGACAAACAACAGTTTGGGAGAAAATACTTGCATCATATATAATAAAGGGAATATTTGTAAGAGACAAAGAACACAAAATAACAAGAAAAACACAAATAGCTAAGTAGGAAGATAATAATAATGTAAATATATGAATAAAAATACACATGGCTAATAAACATATGAAAAGAAGATAAACTCCACTACTTATCAGAAAAAGTCAAATTAAAACAATAGTGAGCTAAAATTTTAAAAGGTTAATAATGTCAGTGGTTGGTAAAAATGTGGCAAAATGACTTCTCATATATTTTTAGTGGGAGTGTAAAATAGTACAGCCCATTTTGGGGGAAGGGGGTTTTCAATTTCTAATCTATTAAAATTTAAAACATATGTGTCCTTTGAACCAGCAATTTGACATCTTGGAATTTATCTTAGAAAAATACTGGTACAAAGAAGCATGTGTCTGAATGTTTCTGGCAGCATTTGTTGTATTAGTAAAAACTGAAGGTAATCTAAATATCTATTAATAAGGTGCAGGTTAAATAAATTGTGGTCTGTCCATCTGCAGAAATCTCTACAGTCATAAAAAAGTTCATAACAGGGAAGTGTATCTGTGACATAGTGCGTGTGAAAAAGCAAGTTGTGAAAGAGTGTATATAGTATGAACTTTCTTTTTTGGTAAAATATATAAGCACAGTAAAAACTATGCATACTACAGTGTGAGAAGATGCATAGTGCTGATGGTTAGTGACTCCTGGGCATGTAGACTTTCATTTTACTTGTACACACTTCCTCATTGGCTGATGTTGCGACTGGATAATTTTTAAAAACACATGTTTTAAAACTATGCAATGCATGGTGGCGGGGGGTGGTGGTGGTGGGGGGATGAATTGGGAGATTGGGATTGACATGTGTACACTAATATGTATAAAATGGATAACTAATAAGAACCTGCTGTATAAAAAATAAATAAAACTATACAATGCTGAGGGAGGACTTTTTGTGTTTAGAGTAAAATTTGTAATGTTAAATACACTGTTTTTTATCTTTATTTCTAATGAATATAATACTTTCTTATGCTTTAAAAGATCAAATAATACAGGAGGGCTTTATGTATCCGTTTGGATACTTTTGGCTTCAAGTAACAAAAGCCTTGAATCAACTGACTGAAAAAATAAGGGGAGTATTATCTGATATTATAGTATGACAAAGGGAAGGTAGGCTTCAAGGCTGGTTAATCCAGCCACTCACAGTTGTCATGAAGAACCTGTGTTCTTTCCAATTCATCTCACACTCAAGTGGCTTCACTGGCCCTAAGGGTCTCATCCAGATATGGCAACATCATCAGGAAGAGGATACAGCATATGTCCTTACAGTTCCCTCTAAGGAATGAGGGGCACTTCTCTCAAAAACACCACTCCTCCACCACATGAGCCTTCCTTTCCCATTCCACTGGGCAGATCCCAAGCAAAGGAAATGTGATTATCTTTGGAGTTTAGGTAGAAGTGAATACAGACAAAATCAGGGTAGTCTCAAGAAGGAAGAAAGGGCGAATAGATTTGGGATAGTCAACCAACAATGTCAATTACAGTGTAGTATGAAAAGGATTAAGCCCTTCCTGACTCCATCACTCATCCTTCTCTAGTCCCTCTCCTAGCAACCACTTTTAACTCCTTTCTTCTTTGGATAATTATCCCTGTATCGCTAAACAATTTACCTGTACTGCTATATCTTGATTTCTGAATTTTAGGGTTTATCTGTAGAAGTTAACAACAACTTATTTACATTCTCCATCACTAATTCCAGTCTCCTACCAAACATAATTATGTCATTATTTTTGCTTCCTCCAAACATAACCTCTGTAACTCTAAGAAAAACATATATTTAATTTTTTTATTTCTTAGTCATCCGAAGGCAATATCATATGGCTCCATACTTTCTCATCTGAGGTATTACCCACTCCCTCCATTTCCTACAGCTTTTTCCCCTGACTACAATTTCTATCATTTGTAATTCGATTGTTACACTGACATGCTCATAATATTCTATAAGCATAGGTAAGTTTACATTTTATTAGCATAGTTAAGTTTTCTGTACTTTGGCTATAGATTACTTGAAAAGGTTGAAAGTCAATATTAGTGTTTCTGTTAGTGCAATTATATAAATATTGTTCACTGGCGTTTCCTTTTGTGTAAGTGCTTTTTTTGTTCTTGATTCATTTGCCTTTAGTATATTCTCAATTTTTATCATATTCTCCCTTTATCATTTATTCTCTGTAGGATCGTGGCTGCCCCCCTCGCAGTGATCCCTCCACAGCCTCCTTCCTCTCCCCATCTGTCCTGGTTGCTCTGTGGGACTGTCAGGCAGCTGGCGTTCTGAGACCTCCTTCAACTGTTCTCCTGGCGTGGATACACAATTTACTTGAGCTTATGCTTCTCTTCTTTCTGGGTCCCTTCCCTCACTTTGCTGACAAGTATCCTCAAAAACTTCTGAGAAAGCTTGGGAGGCTGAGTCTCTGAGAAGAGTTTATTCTGATACCATGTTTGTTTGATAGTTAGGCTCGGTTGTATATCATATTCCCAGCTTCGAAGGCTTTATTTTGTTGTTTAGCATTCAGAGTGGCTGTTGAAAAAGTGTATGTGAGTTTTCTTCTTGACTTTGAGCATGAAATATATATACATACACATGTATTTTCTCTGGAAGTTTTAGCGACTTCTCTTTATCTTCAGTGTTCTGAAATTTCACACTGATGTTCCTGATTGTGTGTTTTTCATTCATTTTGTATAGATGTTATTAAGCCCTTTCAATCTTAATGTCCATGTTCTGCTACAAGAATTTTCTCCTGTTATTTTTTGATAATATGTCTTTTCATCTGATTTTAATTTTCTTTCTTTTTGAAACTCATTATTTGGACAATATATTTGCTAGATTGATTATTTTAAAAAATCTTTTCACATATTTTCCTTCTTGTATTCTTTTGACTCTATTTTCTGCAAGATTTTATTGTTTACCTTTTCTTATAAACATTGTATTTTTTTTAAATTTCAGCAATAATTTTTAATTCCAGGAGCTCTTTTTTTTCCTCTGTCCTTTTTTCATATTGTTTTACTTTTCATGGATGTAATATCCTCTTCAGTCTATCTAAGGATGCCATTTAGAGACTTTTCATTCTATCTGTTTCCTGAATTCTCTTATTTTTCTCTAAAGTTAATTTTTCTCTTTACTTTACTTTTATCTTTCATGTTGCAGGCTTTCTACAGGTGCGTCTGTTTCTCTGTTGCCTTATCATATTAATGAAAAAAGCAACACACAAGTTCACTCTGAGCTCTGGTATAGAGCTAGGGATTCTCTACAAGCAATGTTCACCTAGGGGGAACTGGCAGGCAAGGGACCCTCATAGTTTGGTGCCCCTAAACAGCAGAATACAGAGAGCGTTTGGTGTGGACCATCAACTGCCACGCCATCTGCCCTAACTTCTACCGCTTCCTTCAGGTTCTTTAGAGAAGAGCCCTTTGGTTCCAGTGGTTGCGGTAGCAGGGGTAGTGGTGGTGAGTAGATACTTTGATGCCAGGTGTTTTGTTAGTGAAGATCAGTCAGGTTGTGCTCAGAATTTAATTTCTCTGTTGTTAGTCCCACACCTTTCTTTACCTTCAATAGTACCTGCCATTTCTGAGTCCTAATCCTTTTCAGGGTTCTTCAGGGAAAGTCATCTCCAGCCAGAGCCATGAGTCTCTCCACATGAACTCATGTCTGTCTGTCCACTGGTCAGCTTCATCGCCCACCAGCCCTTCATCCCATGTTTGTCTCCTAGAAATCTGTGAAAATCTCGTCTATTGATGCTCACCTCCCCTCCCCCTGGCCACCATTTTCTTATTGTTACAGGATTTTATCTTCCTCATTCTCTACTATTATTTTAACAGGGTTTCCTGGTGGGTAGTAGGGTAGAGATAAACACATGTACATCCACCATCTGGAACCAAAAGTCACAGATAAACTTCTAGAGAAACACTGTCATCTCCATTTTAACATTGTATTTGCAGAAAGCACCTTGTCATTCAATATTTATTAAATCTTCACCACAGCTTCATGAGATAGACAGAATTATCCCTGATTTATAGTTAACAAAAATCAGATGCAGTAAGGTTGATTTCCTCAAGGTTAAAACACTAGAAATGCAAAGCTAAGTACCTGTAATCCCACCACCACCAATACAACCACATTGAGAGATCACAGCTTTCAAGATGTGCTTTCAGTCACTGGCATATTTTAGGATGTACAATGGTATCATGTAAAGAGCTCTTGGCTGGAAGAGTCAGGAGGCCTAAAATCTAGTCTTATTTCTCCTTACTAATCAACCACACCACCAAGGATTTTTATTTCCTCGTCTGTAAACTGACAGGGTCAGAGACGATGACATTTCCAGAGTTCTTTTCAACTTTAATGGTTGGTGTTTCTATAACCCTAGAGACTATGTCGCCAAATGATATAGTTTGGGACTTAATAAACATTACCGTAGAAGTGTTTTCTGAGCGTGTTGCTGTGGTTTTACAATGCCCTGCCCTTAGTGGGATGGACTTCATCAAGAATTTTCTAGGGCACCAAATTAAGTCTAATAATATTTAATAGTGAGGACTCTTGCCTAATTGGGACAGTCATGCTCACTTAGTTGAGATGCCTCTAGGTGATTGTGTGGTGTATCTTCAGAACTGGAGGTGAGTGGAAACTGGTGATGCTTTGGGCTTTTTCAAATAATTCTGTTAGTGCAAAGTCAGCAGAGCAGCCCGGAGAAAGCAAACTCTTCTCCAGAAGAGTCATCTCTCCTAGGTGAGAAGAATCAATTCTCTCAGGAAGATTACCCTTCAGTTCTCTAGTAAAAATCAATTAGTAAAGGGCACTCTGGCTTCCAGAGAGAAGGTTCCTCATTGATAGGCTGGTCTGGTGTGCTGACTGCTCAAGATAGATGTGTGCCACAGCAGACATAGTTGTGTGGTGTCTGCCAGAGAGAGTCTTATAATCCACATTACAAGACAAATCCACGTAAAGAAAAGAGGCAGGAGCTGAATCTGAGGCTTAATGAAAGGGAAGACTTGAAACATACACAAACATGCATGCATGCTTATCAGCCAAATTTTTAAAAAGCATGAGATTATAGATTCTTCTTTACAGTCTTCGTAACCACAGCAGGAATACTGAGTTTAGCACCTGGTTTTTTTAGCCATCAGTCTTCTCTCTCTTTAGATTAAATGAGGTCTCTGTTTCTTCGGTTCCTTGAGGTTTGTTGCCGTTATAGCATGAAAATCTTGATTTTTTTTCAATATAGTTCATTTTATCTCCTCCACTTGGCCTATAGGACAATATTTTCCTTATAAGTAGCATTCAGGGAAATTTTATAATGGAGAACATTATTATTATAAGACCTAAAAGAAAGCATGTTTAAATTTTTCTCGTTTTATTTGGACACGTGGACCTATGGATTGTGAATTGATTTCCTCCTGTGGAGATTTTGGCTTTCTTTGATATATGTTGATACCATATAATAGTGAACATGTCCTAGGACAATCATAATACTTCCTGAGTGTTGAACAGTCCACACGTACAATTTGTTCCTAATCCAAATAATCCCAAACCACATGTCCCATGTAATCACTGCAGTTGCCTACAGCAGATTCACACTGCTTAATTTATTTTTTTCAGATGGGTGGAGCTTTTAGATCATTCATTTAACAAAGTTAAAAGTGTAAGTTTAATTATTGCTTTTTGGCAGTTTGCATTACACTTGGGCTCAGTCACGTCGCTGAGATTCTTTCACCCAAAGCAGGGATGCTCCGAGCCCTTGATTTAACCCCCTCTGAGCCAGGCACTCACCTACACGGTTATTAGCAAAAGTATTTCACCACTCACTGCTCACGTGGAGAGTTCCTTCTCTCTGCCCGTCTCACTGAGGCACTCAGGCTGGGGCAAGAGAGAAGTGGAAGTTAAGTGAACTAATGTGCTGAAGTCAGGTGGATTTCAGCACTGCCAAGGGAGACCTGAGTGACTCTCTGCAAGGACAAGCTTTTATTTAGGACTCTTCTCTCCTTTCTGTTTGGTACCTCCTCACCCCCATGTCTGATCTGTACTGAGGAGTGAATTGACAGCTTTCACTACAATGGAACTCAATAATTTTGGATATAATAAAATATTTACTACCTTTAAAAAAAAAAAAAAAAAACCTATAATTTGGGGATTTCCCTGGTGGTCCAGTGGCTAGAACTCCATGCTCCCAATTTGGGGGGCTCAGGTTCCATCCCTGGTCAGGGAACTGGATCCCGCGTGCCGCAGCTGAGAGTTGGCATACTGCAACTAGGAGTTAGCATGCCGTGACTGAAAGATCCCACATGCTGCAATTAAAAAAAAAAAAAAAAAGATCCCGCATGCTGCAATGAAGATCCTGCGTGCCACAACTAAGACCCGATGTAGCCAAATAAATAAATAAATATTTTTAAAAACTATGATTTTGATTTTAAAATTTTAATTATTTTGCCCTTGTTATAAAATCTTCAGTTTATGAGCGAATGAATGTATGTTTCATAGTAGTTTAAAATACTTTATGTGACATTGGAAGATTGTCTCAATTTGGAAAGCAAAGCAATTATGCCAGTAGGTACTCAGTCAATGACAAATGTTGTTTATTAGATAACTGCTAAGAATACATTTTATAAATTAACCCATATAATGCTTTATCAGTATTATGGTCTATCTGATGATTGTTAAATATGCCAACAACTTCAAGTGTTAAATAAATTGCTTCAGTCGGAGTTGATGTCTTTCTCTTCGTGGCTGTATATTATTACATTATTTATTCTCCTAAATAAGGTCATCTTATGACCTACAGAATTCCTAGGAATCTCTACTCACTTTGAAATTCAGATTTATTGGATCAATTTGTAAGGTCAAAGTTGTGCCACCACTACACAGGCACAAGAATTTCTTCAGCTATAGGCTCGGGTTACACCTTGGATCCACAGAAGAGTTTTACATTTAATTCTGGACTTTAAAAGAACCAGGATAGGAGCAGGAAGGATTGTGGATGAGTTAACGAGGAAAGCAAAGGTCAGTGAGGTCAGAAGGCTGGTCAAGGTTGCAGAGGTGTCTCAGTTACTTATTTGTGATTTTCTTTAGACCTCAGTTGTATGAGTGTTACACTGGAGGCACTGTACTCAATCTCTCTAGCCTTATAATATGATGTTAATGTCTTTTGCTCTCCACATGGTTTTTCTCAAGACACTTTATAAAACTATGGTGATCTTCTGAACCCAACAGCTGGTGATATAACAAGGTCATTTTCAGATTTAGGAAATATCTGAAATATATTTCATAAATATAAAAGTCTAGCAAAGTCAAGCAAAGATACATATTTTACCTTTAGAAAATCTAGCAAAGGTAAAAAAAAAATCAAATCACATTTACTTATACATTTAAATAATTGCCTTTTTCATAAAAATGCTTTAAGAAATTAAGACAATGCCAGTAAATCTCCCTATTTATTGTCTACTTTGGACTCAGTTGTGCCCCCAAATTCACATGTTGAACCCTAACTCCCAATGTGACTGTCTTTGGAGACAGGCCCCTAAGGACGTAATTAAAGTTAAATGAGGTCACAAGGATGGGTCCCTAGTCTGATAGGGCTGAGGACCTTAGAAGAAGAGGAAGAGGTCTCTCTGTCTTTCTCTCTCTCTCTCTCTCTTTCTCTCTCTCTTTATGCACACAAAGGAAAGGCCATGTGAGGACACAGCAAGAAGATGGCCATCTACAAACTAGGAAGAGAGATCTCACCAGAACCCATTCGAACCTTGATCTTGAACTTTCCAGCCTCCAGAGCTATGAGAAAATAAATTTCTGTTGCTTAAGACACGTAGTCTGTGCTCTTCTGTTATGGCAGCCCAAGCTAACTAAGACATTCTCCATACTTATTAAAGGTACAGAGAAATGAATAAAATATGCCATAGAGGTCCATGGGAGTCCTCAGAATAGCTCTAGTGCTATTCTTTGTGGAATGCTTGGCTTTCTGGAAATCATGGCATCTAACCCTAACTCCCTATTGGGTTGCAAAAGGGAAGATCTGACTCTGGTATCACTCTAATTAATATTCAGGTAATGTATACCACATGTGTAATTTTAAACGAAACAGTGGCAAAGTCTATCTGTTGATATTTACAGACACTCAAGATGATGTCTTAAGATTCATTCTGTCCAAGATAGAGAAAGGTACTGGTGTTCCCTCCAGGGTGGAAAATACTGTGGGGTGTCCTATAGGGCTGCAATGTCATCACTACCAGCTTTCTTGGACTTCTCCAGGTTGTTCTGCCTTCTCTCACAGTGAGTAAGCATAGGGACAAGCAAAAAATAATACCGAAGTCAGAGGTGAATGTTACCTTCCCTCCCAGTTACTAGAATCAAAAGGGTGTAATTGAGTAATCATCCACAAGCACAGAGAAGCGAAAGGTTAAGTGGCTTGCCCATAGTGTTCATTCACAGGAAGTAAATAGAGTCCAGATATGAAACCAGCTTTCTCAGGTTCCATTGTTCAAGCTCTTACCCAGTCCACTACACATAACTCCTCTCTCTATATATGGAGAATACGACTGGGCCTAAAAAATGTATGGCACAGCCTCCATGGGATAGCAAAGTACTTTATATCCTATAATGGGTGCATATTACTCAATGGAAAACAGCATGAAATATGAGATGTTTTTAAAAACACCAAAGCCATTCCAAACAACTGGGTGTTATAGTGTAAATTGTTTTCTTCCTTTCTAAATTATCTGGGATGTGGACAAGTCAAATGATCCTCATGTATGTTCACGAGAAGTAAACAAACTTATTTACTTTCCTTGCCTGGTTCTCATTTTGTTGTCTCTTATAGAGGTGCATTCTTTAAAGAAAAATAATGATTTGGTTGTGTGACCTTTGTCAAAATCGTTTGTAAACACTCCTGCATAATGGAAAAGAATCAACCTTGATATAAACTAAAATACAGCTGTTTTTCTTGACTGAAAGTACTTGCCTAAAAAAGAATTTCAATTTGCTTTCAACTATCAAAGATGCGATGTTGTTTTATCTGTAGCACAGGAGAGTAAAGTAACAACAAAAATCAATCTCTGAATTTCTAAGAAGATCATGCAGGTTGTTCCAAGTCTATATGTCTGAAATTATGTAATGCAGATTTTAATGTTACTTGAACTTGCTTTCCGTTTAAAAAGTATTGGTCTTATAAGCAAAATCCACTAAGGCAATTACTTTTAATTGTAGTTTTTCATGCAGTTTGTAGTATCCAGGTTTTTATTTACCCAGTAAGCTGGTAATAAATTGTTATCTTGAACAATTCACAACTTGACAATTTAACATTTTGCCATAATATTAACTAAGAAGAATTCCATTTGCTGCTGACAAGTGGGGTCATACTTTCCAGTAGCTCTTGCGAGTACATTTTGGTCAGCCAAGGGCGTGCTTAGGTAAACTGTCTCACCTAACACCAAAACCCTGTAGTTTATAGTAAAAGATAAAAGTGGCAATCTTACAATAAAGGCTCAGTAGGGAGTCAGCTCACTCTGGGAATGGTATTGCATGGTACTAAGAACAAGAATATTTAATTGGTTTCAAGTTTTATTTCTCTTTCTTGGAATAAGATCTCACAAGAGAATAATAAAGAGGCACACAATAAGGGCAAATTAAAATGATCTAGTATGGAAGTTTAGGGATCTTGAACAAGATCCTCCCATCTGTAGCAACTGCCATTTTAGATAGGTGAAACATATCTGAATTTTAAAAAATCAAACTTCTGGGGAACAGGTACTGTGAGCTACCATACTAATAAGTAATGGTTCTCGCTCTGTGTTTCCTAAATTCCTCCTGTAGCACTTTATTGTGCATTTCCTTTCCTTCAGTCATCCGTGGAAATGAAGTCCCTGGTTAGAGGAGATGAAGAGTGTCTGGTCATCATCTTTTAACTAAGAAATTCTCATAGGCTTGATGATAGGTATTGTATCTAATCTAAACATTTTCTTCTCTGTAATGAATAATCTCACTTCCCTGCATCTTTCCTCATCTCCTCTCATTTCAAAATCCCTGGTTCATTGGAGAGCTGGAAAGAGCAATAGGCAAAGGATTAAAAGTTAAGCCTCTAGTTACAATTCTGCCACAAACTAAGTGTGTGCCTTTGGATAAAACACTTCAACCTTTCTGAGATTCATCGTCAGTAAAATGTGAAGTTTGGACAGATTTATCTCTGACTATTGGTCTAACTCTAAAACCAAAGTTCTGATGCTTCCCTGAAATCTATCCAGTTCTCCCAGGTTAATTAGGGAATCTAGAACTGGACATAGCACACTGGTGCTAAGTATAGAAGTTAGGTCATCACTGTGACTTGCTTTATTATTATTTCTGAATCCTAGTCTCACAATAATATTTTTAAATTGTTGGACTTCAGTGGTAAAAGAATCATGTGATTATTCATGTTAACCTCAAGACTTTTTTCCTGCTAATCTTGTTCATCCTTATTAGCTTAGAATATTTTTAGCTTTGTTTTTAAGTGTATCAGCTGAAGATTTTCCTGATTAACACTCATTTTGTTTGCTACTCATTATTCCTCCAACGTATTATTTCATTATTATAATCTGGGCAATGGACTGGCCAGCCTTTCCACCTGGCAATACATCATTTACTCCCTTAATTATAATTTTCACAAATCACCAAAGAAAATATTCAGCAGTATCAGGCCTGGTGCTGGTCCCAGACAACTACCACCAGTATTGACACTGATCCTCTAATAAGTCCTTTCTGCATAATGACCATAAGCTGTGTGATTCATCCTAGAACCTATGTTCCCAACTGACTTATTTTCCATGTCCCTGTTTATTTGACTATGTTTAGTGTGTATATGTTCTATTGATCTACTTCCTTTGAGAGATAGAAAAGCAGCCCAAGTTGATAGGATGACACCTAGAAACCTATTTAGATGATATATGACAAAAGGAAACTTAGCATGGCAGGAAAATGAAAAAACAAAAGCAACCAAAAAATCATAGCCAACTGAACTATATCAGTTACTATAGTAAATATAATCTCCAATTAAAAACAGAATTATTAGAATAGATAATAATACAAACCCAACTATATGCCGCCAATATGAAGCACACTATTTTTTTTTAATTATATATATGTAAGACTTCGCTTTTTTTAAAATTTATTTATTTTTTGGCTGTGTCAGGTCTTAGTTTCGGCACGCGGGCTCTTCGTTGTGGTGCGCGGGATTAGTTGCCCCACAGCATGTGGGATCTTAGTTCCCTGACCAGGGATGGAACCTGCATCCCCTGCATTGGAAGGCGGATTCTTAACCACTGGACCACCAGGGAAGTCCTGAAGCACACTTTAAATATAGGGTTGCAAATAGTTTAAAAGTAAAAGGATAGGGAATAAAACACTATCCAGGCACTAACCATAAGAAAGCTAGTGTGACTGTATTTATGTCAAAGTAGCCTTCAAATAAGAAGTATTATCCAAGATAAAGAGAGATATTTTATAATATAAAAAATTGAATTTATCAAAAACATGACAATTTTGAATGTAATACAACTAATAACAAAGCTTCAAAGTACATGAAACAAAAATTGACAAAACTAAATAGGGAAATAGATAAATTCACAATCATCACAGGAGACTTTAACGGCCAACTCTCAGCAATTGATAGAACAAATAAATTTTTTAAAAGTCAATAGCAATATAGAAGATTTGAATGACACTAACAAGTCACCTAATAGACTTTTATAGAATACTACATCTGACAGATGCAGAATATACATTCTCTTCAAGCAGACATGGAATATTAAACAAAAAAGACAATATGCTAGTCTATTAAAAATTTTCAATATATTTAAAAGGATTGAAATCACAGTATTTTATCTGATCCCAACAGAATTATATTAGAAATCAATAACAAAAAGATATCAATAAATTCCTCCAAATATTTGGATTTTAGGCAATACTTTTAAATGACCCATTGGCCAAAGAAGAAGTCACAAGAAAAGTTAGAAAATATTTTGAATGGAACAATAAAAAATACAACATATTGAAATTTGTAAGATGCAGCTAAAAGAATGTTTAAAAGGAAATCCATAGCTTTAAATATTTATATTAGAAAAACAAGAGACCTCTAAAATTAATTATCTACCCTTCCACCTTAAAATTCTAGAAAAATAAAAGCAAATTAAGGGACTTCCTTGGCGGTCCAGTGGTTAAGACTCCATGCTCCCAGTGCAGAGGGCACGGGTTCGATCCCTGGTCCGGGAAGATCCCACATGCTGCAGAGCAACTAAGCCCGTGTGCCACAACTACTGAGCCTGCGCTCTAGAGCCCACGAGTCACAACTACTGAGCCTGTGTGCCTAGAGCCTGTGCTCGGCAACAAGAGAAGCCACCGCAATGAGAAGCATGCACACAGCAGTGAAGACCCAATGCAGCCAAGGAAATAATAATAATAATAAATAAATAAAAATAAATTAAAGTTTTTAAAAACTTTAAAAAAATAAAGAGAGCAGAAGTCAATGAAATGAATCTCAAATAATAATAAAATTAACATTTGGAAGAATCAAAAGTTGGTTCCTCTGAAAAGTTAATACAAGTGAAGCCTCTGTCAAAACTAATCAAAAACAAAAGGTAGAAAAAAGAAAATACCAAAATCAAGAATGAAAGAAGGACTATCACCACAGATCCTATAGAAGAATAGGAGATTAAGAAGAAGAAGAAGAAAATACTATGGACAGCTCTGTGCCAACAATTTTGACAACACAGATGAAATGGACAAATTCCTTGAGAAACATTATTTCCAAAATGTATACAAGGAGAAATATATAACCTGAATAAGAGTATCTATGTTAAAGAAATTGAATTTGTAGCCCTACATTGGGAGCCAAGTGCTGTAGTCTGATGGAAAGGAAGGCAGGCAATGGGGACATAGTTCTTCCCACTGATCTAAAAAACAATCTGAGTCATAGGCCATGCACCTTAAAGCTGTCCAAGATCTCAGACATCATCTAGGTCACCTCTCTAATTTTACAGGTGGAGAACTTGACACCCAGAGAGGTTAAATATTTGCCCATGATCACCAAGCTAGTTAGTGGTAACCAAAATATCCATATTCCCAACGCCATATGAAGTCATTATATCTGGATGCCTCTCACACTTACAATTACCCACCATTTTCAAAGTCAAAGTCAGTGGCCCATCAGTGCTTACACCCTTCAGTCTCCCTCAATCCCTTTAAGACTTTCTCTGATAGATACTCGAACCAGATTTAGAACAGAAAGGAAAGAGTGAGTAACTGTGCCTGAGCCCATAAGCCTCTAGGGCTGGCTCACAACTGAGAAAGAGTTTCATCGCAAGGAACTGCATTTCAGTTTCTTCCAGCCACTTCTCCATAGAGGTTTTAAGACCAGAGAGGGGAATGCAGTGCATCATTGAATTGAACCATGAGGCGAACGCAACCGTTCACTTGCATTGAGTTTAAGCATAGTAATTTTATTGGGCTTTAAAAATAAATGTGAGGGTCATTTTTATTTTCACGATGTAAGCAAAATTTTGCCCTCCAAACTATAACCTCATTGTTTTTACTCCTGTGTAATTTTAGAAAACCTAGAGACCATGCTTGTCTCCCAGATTTCCTTTGGAGACTGGGTCTGCCGTCTAATGCTCTGTTTATATTTTAATACAAAATGACTTTCCTCATGGTAGTAAAAGCTTTGCAGGGCTGTGTGTGTGGGAACAGTGGATATTGGGGGCCTGGAATTACCCAAACCATTGACCCTCAGAAAGACTTCCTCTTTTATCCTTGCACCCAGACATTTTGGACTATTACAGAAAGAGATTTTCATGGCTAGAGTTGCTGTTCCCATAGTCGCTAGTCATTCACCTCGGTGTGTTTCAGAGCGCTGTGAGAAATCCTGTCAGCACCAGTCAAATTGGGAGGCCCCAAGAGGTCTTGAAGTCCATGGATGACTCAGTAGGTAAGCTCCAGAGAACTGCAAAGTCTGCTGATTCTCTTTCCTCCAACTCTTTTGACCTGACTTCCCAGGCCCTCAAACTGAGAAGTGTAGGCCAGGTAGCACTCACCAAGGCTGCTGAAAATACAAACTGAGAACTCGGCGGGGAGGCGGGGAGTAAAACTGTGAATTCGTAAATGTATTTGGAAAGGATCATTTCTGGAAAGTTTCCAAAATGTATTAATTGGGCAACAGCTAGTCAGCTGTTTTGGAAAAATGAGTCAAAGTTGAATGCCTTCCATTGTACATTATAATAAATAAGCCTCTCTTTAGGATGCTAATATTAGCCTTTCTTTCTAATTCATGTTTTTTAATAAAAAGAAATACATTCATATTTTCCCTAATTTTCTTCTTTTCTCATCATGCCAAGATTTATGATGTACTTCAAAATTTGGTTTCAAATGTCTGTTTTAATTATATATGAACCACCGTTAAGTGCCCTGGTGCCAATGTGTTAAGAGCCTTTAGCGACCTCATCTAACATGAATCTAGACATCTATATGTGGGACTCGATGACATGGTGTACTCCTGAGAGCAGCCATTGGATTGATTCCGTAGCGTTGCTGTGGCAGTGTGGAAGCACCATGGGGCATTTTCAGAAGCAGCATGGAGGCTGTAAGCCAAAACAAAGTGTCCTGGCATAAATCCTCAGTAAATATTTATTAAGATCAATGGCTACATACAATGTGCTGATGGTAGCTTTTTGCTCTGAGTTAAAATTAAGGTGAATTATATTATCGATGAATTAGGACCTCCTCTACGCCTTTAAAGAACAGGACAGGGGTTTGTTTTTCTTTTTGTTTTTTGTTTTTTTCCACACACAACTTACGTATCTTGCTAGTTACCAGACATTGCATCATAATGCTTACACATTCTTTTAACCTATAGCCAGTCTGTAGTGGTTTGGTGACAGTGATGTGACCTACAGAAAAGTCTTGGATAAGAGCCAGGATCAGATTGTGGTGAGTCATTTGACCTCTACTTATGTGGACAGTTTGAAGGTGCTAACAGTCAGTTCATAATCACATTCAAAGCACTCAGTGTGTAATAACCAGCATTGGTAAAAAGCGGTGCCTTTCAGAGAGGGTTCCTTGAAAGTTAGAGGGGAGAAGGAGGACCCAGAGGCCCCTCAAGACTAGAAGATGTTTATAGAAGGCAAGATTCTTGTTGGCCAGGGATAAAAGAATAATTTTCTTCTCCTTTATATATGTTTTCAAAAATCGGTGGTTGCAAGACCTTATCCGGATCTGCATTATCTTAGATATTCTTGAGTACTGTTTTGAGCATTTGGGGTATATTTTCCAGGATGCCCTCTTCCCTCAAAGAGGTTTCCTTCAAAGGAAAGAAGAAGATTTGGGGTTTTAACTTACACCCTGGAAATAAAGAATATTTAACTGAAAGGATCTTCTAGGATAAGAACATAAGACATAGCAAATAATTCAATGAAAGCAAATGCAACAATTTTGCTCTCATTTCTGCAACAAAAAAGAAGAGAGAATTGATATTGTCATATTTTTTACAGTCTTTAACAGTCATAAACTCTTTGGTAAGCACTACCTCTCCAGTTGAGCTTATGATCTGAAGTACTAAATCCACTCTGCTGAAGTCAAATCAGTTGTCAAAAGGAAACATCTTTTGACCCTAAAAACTGGTCTGGAGCAGTGATTCTCAAATTCTGGGTCTGGAATCACTAGCGATCCATTATAGTCCTTGTTCATGGATCATGCATGATTCAAGATCTAATGTGATCCCGTCTAAGGCACTCAAGTTTTAAGTAAATATTATACACAGAGTACCAGACCTAGACATCTCTTTATAGATTTGTTATCAAAATTGTTGCAACTTGACTTCTAGCTCTGGGCACAGTCCTCCAGGGAACATCTGTGAATTTTTTTGTTGGTTGGTTGGTTTTATTTACCAAAATAGTAGCCCTCTGCCTAAACATAAATTGAGAGCTGCTGGTCTCAAGAGTAGTATCAGCAAACTGAGGTTATTTAACTTTAAAATCTACTGTCTGTCTTTGTCTTTGCCTAAGCTAATGACTCATTTCAAGTTGTTCTAGTCAATTATTTCCTGTTTCCTCATTTTGAGTTCAGAAATAATAAAGTAGTGGTTACTGAGTGTTTTGTTTATACGTTTGATCTAACAACTACTGCCTTTTCAGTAAACAAATGCTAACCTCAAAGAAGTTTTCACATTTTCTTTCTTCAAGTATTTCAACATAAGTGACAAGAATTTTCACAAAGGATTTTTCCAGAAATTTGATAGGGCATCTGTGACTCCATCTTTTAAGTCTTGGATTAAAATACTGAATGCCAGTAGAAGCTAACACAACATTGTAAAGCAACTATACTCCAATAAAATTAATTTAAAAAGTAAAATAAAATAAAATATTGAATGTCCCTTGACCATGGATATTGCCATAAGTAACTCAGCTCTGTATATCTTATCAGGTTGGCAATGAAGCTCTGGTAGTCTCTGAAAGATGGCCTGATTAGTGTTCAGTAATAATCTTTGCTTTTATTTGACTACTCCTAAAACACTGAAAATGGTGTATGTTTTGAATGTACTAATGTTTTTCAAAGACAACAATTTCTAAAGAACTCATTCTTTCAAGTTTTTTCTTAGGGAAGTTCCTTAAACAGTTTTCATATTGCACTGACAAATTGATATAGAGTATATTTGGATGTTTAGTAGTATCAATAAGTCTTATCATCCTGTATTAATTCTTCAAATGTTAATCTTTTGTTTGATTGTTTGTTCTACCCCCTAGGAAATCCTGAATTATAAAAGAAATGTCATTAGGAATCAATGACACCGAAGTTTGGAAGAGGCAGTTGGAAATGGTTATATGCACCCTTTGATATACGGAGCCAAAATTATGGACCTGCGTTTCTAAAGTACGCAACAAATTCTTTGTCAAATTTGCTGTAAACAGAGAAAAGGATGATCAGTTGGGCAATGACTTATTATTCCACATTCACACAGCTGTGTCATTTCCTGTCAGCTAAAGGGTGAGGGCTAAGTCCGCACAGCAGCAGTAAACCATATTAGCAGTCAGCATTAATGAGGAAAAACAGGACCAAATTCTGCAACCCAGACCAAAGTACCCTTACCAAACAGCCTACACAGCTTATTGCAATGCCCTTGACAGGACAATCAGCCATAATTTTAAAAGAAAGTAAAAGGTTCCTCTCCAAGAGAACAGATTCTTCCCAGACAACAAGTTCAATCCGTTGACTTTTATGAGCCTTCTTTCCTCAATTCCTCTTTCTCCAAAAAAACATCGCCTCCTATTTGGTTGATGTTACATAAGGCCAGCTGAGTTAACCACCTCAAAAAAGGGACAGTCGTGAAAGTGGCACCCTTCACTACAGAGCAGGTCACAAGTTTACACCCTGCTGTTATTTTATTTTATTTTATTTTTAAATTTTTTTTCCTGCTGTTATTTTATATTGAACTTCATGTATTTGAAGCTACTTCATATGCACCATCTCTTAAATTCTCAAAGAGAGTGCCTAAGACTCATATCCATATTTTCTGACATAACGTCTATGAAAGCATCACGCACATTTTCTGTTTTTAATGTTATCTCTCTGCTCCGTTGACGATGCATATAAGAGACCAGCGTTTTCTCCTCAAGGCACACTTGCTCCTTCAAACACTTCTGCTGGCGTCTGAGGAGAGGCAGGCAACCATGAATAAACAATTAGGATTATGCCTTACAATATTCCGCTGTGAGCCCAGACCTCCCTAAATACACTGAACCTGAGAAGGGAGGGGGAGGGGACGCCTGACGTGTGTTTCTAAAGAATGTTCGAAAGTAGAGGGCATGTGATCTTCTAAGCAGCCTTATTGTGGGACTTAAAGGAAGCAGATATTATCATTGTGTTGTAAGGATGAAACTAAGGAAAAGAATTCAGTCAGTGTTTGCCCAAGGTCAGACAGTGCTTTAGTTTAGCTGGGACTAAAAGCCAATGTCCTGACTTGTAGGCCGGTGCTCATAGAAAGAACACAGAGCTCTAGTTGTTTATCAGGTCTGTGCCATCCCTAGACGGCTATTCTCTCTCAGTTAGTCCTCTCTCCAGGCCTGGAATCAACCTGTTTTGTGTCAGAGGGGATGCAGTTTCTATGGGAGGGGGTGCTTCCCTCTAGTAAGTAAAGGGTTGTTAACCACAGAGGAAAGAATTCTTAAGTTCAGACTTCTTAGGGCAGCTGAATGCTGAATGCACACGATGTAGTAACCAATCCATATTGAAATGTTTGCTATTTTTTCTCTTCTCTTGAACTTAGGTGTAATTAGAGAAAGGAGAGAGTAATAGGAAACAAGAAGAATAACAAAAGACGGGACATTAGGTAATGTATGATTCCCTAGATGGGGCTGCACTCCTTCCAAATGAATGTTTTCCTTAGGAAAAACCTTTTCATTGCAATCTAAAATTTTAGTCTTTTCTAGGACTTTAGGTATCATTTAGATCCGAAAATCTCATTGAAGATAAGCAGTTTCATCAAAGTCATAGTTAGTGGAGTGACAGCTGCAAACTTAGAACTGGAGCCATTCATTCAAATAATCAAGTCATTACCCTGCTTCAAGCCTTCCTGTGTCTGACTACCTATTGCCCTTAGAATGAAATCCAAATTCTATGAACCTATCTCCAAGGCCCATTTATTAGCTCCTGCCCTCTTTCTTCTGCTCTCTTATCTATTTTCTCCCTCCTACAGTGGGCCTACTGACTCCAGCCTTCCTTCTGTTCCTTCCATTTGCTGAGTTCTTCTCTGCATATAACTTTTTCACTGTCTGTTCCCTTGCCTTCCAGTGGACCTTCTCAAGGTTGATTTGTTCTCACCATTGAAGACCCATCCTCCTTAGAGAGGCATTGCCAGGCCACTGGGTCTAATCCCCACCTTCCTACGCTTCATCATGCCATCCTGTTTTGTCTTCATAGAACTTGGCACATTCATTCTTATTTGTGTACTTGCTTACTTCTTTATTGTCTGTCTCTTGTCTGGCATATGTACTTTGTGAGAGCAGCAAGCAGGCTGGCTTGTTTACTGTTATATCCACAGTTTCTAGAACAGTGCCTGGCATATAGCAGGTGCTTAATAAATATTTGTTGAACTAAATGCTAAATGAATTTTTAAAATATATTGACTATCTACTACACAGTGAGTAGTAGAGACTCAAAGAAGACAAGGAAAGAATTCTTACCCTAAAAGGATTCAAAGCCTGGTGACTTCAGGCAGTTGGTTTTCTACCCTATTACACAGCCATTAAATTTCACTCAGCAGGGACTTCCCTGGTGGTGCAGTAGTTAAGACTCTGCCTGCCCATGCAGGGGACACTGGTTCGATCCCTGGTCCGGGAAGATCCCACATGCTGAGGAGCAACTAAGCCCTTGCACCACAACTACCGAGCCTGTGCTCTAGAGACGGTGATCCACAACAAGAGAAGCCACTGCAATGAGAAGCCCACGCACCACAACGAAGAGTAGCCCCCGCTCCCCGCAACTAGAGAAAGCCTGTGCGCAGCAATGAAGAACCAACGCAGCCAAAAATAAAATAAATTTATTTAAATAAATAAATATAATTAATTAATTAATTAATTTCACTCAGCAACTGGCAGATTCCTGGAGATTCAGGTCACCTGATTTCCAAAAATAGTCTCTGATTCCAGATTCTTCATTAAAGTGATTAGGTCTCTCATTTTGCCTGGGCCAGACCCTGTTTACAACTGTTGTTCTGACCATTAGTGGTACCCCCTTTTGCTCTCAAAAGTGTCCCAGCTTATATGATAAATTGCATGGTCATCTTATTCATTGTCAGCCAAATACTAATAATTCATAACTATCGCTAGTTAGAGCAGCTTAACCACATAAACTATATCAATTCAGGAATGTGGAAGGTCAAATCATATTTCCAGAAAGGAGCAACTTCCTACGTTAAAAATCTAAGGAAAAAAAAAAAAAAGGGTGGATCTATTCTCTTAGCGCCAATTAGTGAGTCCACTAATGAGGCCAGAATTTCCCAAGATATGTTCAACAGTTCTGAGAAGTGAAAATAAGAGTTACGTGTGAAATATAAAGTAGGTGGAGGATTCTTTAATGTGCCAGAAACTATCCTGCAAACTTCACTTGCATTTCCTCATCATTACTATTATGACTCTCATTTTACAGATGATGAAATTGAGCCTTAGAGAGGTTAAGTAACTTATCCAAGGTCACACAAATACACTTCTTTGTGATTTCCTGCCCCCAACCACTATGTCTATTGCTTCTCAAACAAGTAAATAATTAGATCAAAGTTTCCTGTGCTTAAGTAGTTTTGAGGAATGCTGGGTTAAACTACATTAGGTGTGCTACCTTTCTATAGAGCTTTTTACTGCTTGTAATATGTCAAAGTGCTTGGCACATCTTCAAGGGGTGATACGGGCACAGTGTCTCCATCACTAATTGGGATGCAGGACGCTTTTTGTGAGCACACTTTCTGCAGAGCAAACTTTGGCCCGTGCTGCTTTAGTAACCTGAGCAGGGCCAGCGCTCCCTTTTTCTGTGAGTCAGCCCTGTGTGTGTATGAACACAGCCCTACACACTGAGTCAGTCTTCCTTTGAGCGGCTCCAGTTTTCTCTACTCTGAAAGGAAGAGGAGACCATCCTTAGATCCCTGAGTCTTCATGGTCCTAGGGTTGATACTTACATGTATGCTTTTAACCATCTATCATTGTGTCTTTTCACTCCCCATACTGAACTTTCTGGTTTTTCATCTCATCTTCTTCTCATTTACAAACGTAGAAGTGTCCATGGGGGAACCTATACGGTTTTGTGGTTTTTTTTTTGGCCAATGTCCTTTATACAATTTAATAGGTGAAACCTCTGTAAATTTTGTCGTTTGCAACAACATGGATGGACTTGGAGGGCATTATGCTGAGTGAAATAAGTCAGAGAGAAAGACAGATACTCTGTGATATCACTTATATGTGAAATCTAAAAAATAAAACAAACTAGTGAATATAACATAAGAAACAGACCCACAGATATAGAGAAGGAACTAGTGGTTACCAGTGGGGAGAGGGAAGTGGTGAGGGGCAAGATGGGGGTAGGGGATTAAGAGATAACAACTTATATGTATAAAATGAATAAGCTACAAGGATACAGTGCACAGCACAGGGAATATAGCCAATATCTTATAGTAACTATAAATGGAGTATAATCTTTAAAAATTGTGATCCACTGTATTGTACACCTGAAACATATGATACTGTAAATCAACTATACCTCAATACAAAATTTTAAAAATAGGTGCAACCTCCTGATCACTTGAAGCACAGGAAATGAAGATGAGAAAAGAAGGACTTTTTATAGGGAAGAGAGAACAAACGTGTGGCCATTTTTAGTCCTCTCTGAGACTTTCAGGTGGGTGGGTAGGGGGGTGGATGTGGAGGCGAAGTGGAGAGGGAGCGAAGGGTTGTACCTGCACTTTTCAGCTAAGC
Organism: Balaenoptera musculus; assembly: GCF_009873245.2. Classification (NCBI taxonomy): domain Eukaryota; kingdom Metazoa; phylum Chordata; class Mammalia; order Artiodactyla; family Balaenopteridae; genus Balaenoptera; species Balaenoptera musculus. Next base: position 33,981,891 of record NC_045791.1, on the reverse strand, counting down.
AAATTTCTATTTTCTGGGTCCAGCCTAGGGTGCTTTGATTTCAGAGGAAGGGAAGCTACAGATAAAGGAATTAAAGGTCAGGATCAGAATCCCTCCCACCCCCTCTTCTCACTGACAGGGGCAATGGCTGACCTTGTGTGTGTAGGTCCCTAGTGCAGTAGGATTGAGTTTCCAGTGGCTTTGGTCACTCAGCTATGAGCACCTTCCACTTTTCTTTCTTCTCCCCTCCCACCTCCCTTTCCCTCTCCTCAAAACCTTTCTCTCTCCTCCTGAGTCACTGGAACTCACTGGTTTCAGAAGCCAGTCTATTGCTGTGACCCAGGCAAGCCAGTTCCGGCATCGGAAGTAACCCGGCTTAGCTATTGTTCCATGGCCTATATACCTGATACAAAACACTTTCTAAGAAAATACAGCCACTTAACCCTTCCCCACCCTTCTGTGTTGGGCAGGAAATGTTTTTGCTTTCATAAATGTTCATGAGGCTTCCGTAGATCAGCCCCTATGAAAACGTTTTTTCAAGAAATTCTGATAAAAATCAATATGCACAGACAATTCAGTTTCCCACCTCCTCCTTGACTTGTACAGTCCCATCTTTCAGCAAAGCGTCATTGGGGTCTTCAAGTCGTCGCAGAGCCTTGGTCTGGAAATCGATCCCGCATGGTCACCCTAGAGGGCGCATTGTCTACGTGTTCTGCGAGGAGCCAGACGGCGCTCGCTCCCAGGCTCCATAAAAGGGGAGGAGGCGGATCAGTTTCCTTCTCTCATTGAGAAAGAGGATTGGAAGGCTGGGCGTATAAAGCCGCGCAGAGAGCGTGAAACAAAGCAGTCGGATCGGAATTGGACTTGGGAAGCGCCGTGCGGAGTCAGGCATAAAACTTGTCGGAGGAGAGTAATGAGCCTGCTTCTCTAGCTCTCCTCGTCTGCGCGGCGCTTCAGGGGTTCCCACCAGCCTTGCGATTTATTTTTATATATCTGCTTTTTATAGAAAGAGAAATATATATATTTTTTCCTCTTAAGTGAAAATTTCTGTTTCAAGAGAAAATAAGGCAAGATCAATGAAGGAGAGAAGAGCCAGCCAGAAATTATCCAGTAAATCTATCATGGATCCTAATCAGAACGTGAAATGCAAGATAGTAGTGGTGGGAGACAGTCAGTGTGGGAAAACCGCGCTGCTGCACGTCTTCGCCAAAGACTGCTTCCCCGAGGTGAGTGTGGCCGGCCGGGGCTGCGAGGAGGGGGCGGCCCGGGGGATCCCCGCGTCGAGGTGGGTTTCCCCTGACTCTCCCCCCTTGACCCGTTTTTCTTTTTTTCAGCCGTCTTTCTCACCATTTACTACTTTCCCCCTGGTTAGACTGCCCGGAAAGGGAAAGTGGGCTGGAAGCGTTGAGGGGTTGGGATGCGCCCGCACATTCTGCTGTTAGCTTCTGAAACTTGTTCGGTCCTGTGTGCAGAATCTGGGGTTGGGAGATTTGGATCCTCCGGTCTTGGAGGATTCGGGTGGGGCGAGAGGGAAGTTAGGGGTTTCGGAAAGGGTCCGCGTGTTCAGTGTGAGAGCTGGTGGGTGCGGGTTTTGGGGTTTCGTTTTTCCATTGGAGAGTGAGGAGGCGATTATCAGAGGGTGTTCTGCGGGGTGTCGTGCATTTTAAGATAACCTCTTTGCCCTCTTTTTTCCCCCTGTCCATCTTGTCCAGAATTACGTCCCTACGGTGTTTGAGAATTACACGGCCAGTTTTGAAATCGACACACAAAGAATAGAGTTGAGCCTGTGGGACACTTCGGGTAAGAGAGTCATCGGACCGCGTGGCGCTCGGGCGGGTTTCCAGCCGCTCAGGGGTGCGCGGCGGGTAGCGGGACTCCGCGCCTGGCACGCTCTCAGCACGGGCCAGCGCGCCACCAGCGCTCGCTCTGCGCAGGCTCCTTTAACTTTGCTTCTTACGAGGGATTCCCTGCTGGGTGAAAATTGTGTCCCTTCTGAGTGGGGGTGGGGGAACGACACTGGGTCGGGGGAAAGCCGTGGGAAGAGAAGGGCGCTCTTTGCCCGAGGGGTGACCCAGTGGTAGAAAATGCTTGTAGCCGGGTGGCCGCGGAGCTGTACCCGAGTCGTCTCGGGGCGGCCGGGAAGGCCAAATGTTGGGGGGATGCGTGTGCCGCCTTGGAATCAACTGGCTCTCGGATGCGAGTGCGCCCCTCCAGGATCTAACCTGCTGCTTGGTGGGTAGGCGGGGAGCGCGGAGAGGGTGGTGGGAGGTGGGAGAAAATCCCCAAAGCAACGCAGTTACAGGCGGATTCCGCGCTTGGGGAGAGAGTAAAGTGAGCGCGAGCAGCCCTGGCGCTCGTGACGCCTACTGACCGGAATGCGCTGGCGGCGCGGGCAGCACCCGGCGGGCGGTCGCCGGGCCTCCTCTCCGAGCTGCCGGCCGGCCGCCCGCGCCGCCTCGGTGCCGACTGGCAGATCCGAGCCCCCCCCGCCCCCGTGATCACTTGGTGTCCCCCGGCCCACGCCATTCCCTCCTGACCCGTTGCATCACCCTCCTCCAGTCTACAAGGCGGGCCGTCCTATTCGCCTTTGACCTTCCCGTCCAGTTGAATTATTGGCATGGTGAATTATTTTCAAGGGTCTGGGGTTCAAGGCCGGGTTATCGCCTTCCCACGCGCCCACCCACCAACCTGGCGCGCGATGGTAGGGAGGGCCGGTTACACCGCGGAGGGGAAGGCTTCCCCGCGCGGCCGTTAGGGGTTCGGGCTGGGCCAGGCGCGGTGGGGGCGGGAGCATCCCCGGGAACCTCCGGCTGGAACCCAGGCACCCGCCGCCCCAGCCTGCGGTGCCTGGCGGCGGAGTGCAGTTCCCAGGAAGGGCGTAGCCTCTGGAGGAGGAGGAGGAGCCAGTGGGAAGGCCGGGTGAAGGCCCCTGAGCTTAGGTCTGGAAGTTTAGCAGGGAGCTGGGCTGCCGCGGGTGAACCGAGCCAAATCCCGGGTGAAAGTAGGGAGGAGGAGCACGCAAGTGCCAGCACGCAGGCTTTGCTGCCGGGCGGGGAGGCCCGCGAGGTGAACCTGCGCTCAGCTGGGAGTGGCCTCGTGGAGGTGCTTCTGGGCTGCGCGAGCTTCCCACAGCCCTCGACTTTAACCTCGGGAGCCCCCGAGGGACGCAGGGGATTAGAGAGCACAAGGAAGAGACCTTGACTGACAGGGTCGCCGGAGGCAGTGCGGGCACAAAGGCAAGGGAGAAGTCTCGCTCGAGCGCCTCTCATGGTTGGTGCCAGATGCTCTGAGGGCTGCCGTAAGATATGCAGATTTTCTTTCTCCCTGGAGAGTCAGGCTCCTCCTGGAGCCTCGCCAAGGGTAGCAGAACCGGGACCTCACCGTGTTTTGTACTGAGGATTGCACACACTCTCGAAACTATAGGGAAGGTGGTGATAGACGGAATTCTAGTATTTTATTTCAGTAGTTTCCATCATCAGATTTGTACACAGCCTAGTACTTAATGGGCTCAAATTCCCAGACATATCATGGTATTTGTTACGCCTAGTGGGCAGGACAGCTGGTATGGTACCAATAATTAACACCGATTCTCACTCCCCTCCCCCAGCCTGTTTGGACCTAATGCGTGATAAGAATTATTTAGATATGGGGTCTGTGAGTCTGATCCAGTCGTTGATACAAAGCTATGTTTAGATCTTAGCTACTGGTTACCACAGACTTCTGTGTGCAGATCCTCTAACCTTCCTGAGTCTCATTTCATCATCTAAAAAAAAAGGATACAGAACCACATAATGTGCAGGATCTCTCCCAGCTGTATACTTCTTGGCTTTAGATCACCAGACAGGCAAGTCTTTTTGTTTCCAGGGATGTTGGTTGGCTTCAGCTCTTAGTCCCAGTGGATCTGCCATCCCATCCTGCAGTTTTCACGACCTACAAAGCAAGCCAGGCTCTGAACAGAGCCACTGCTTTCTGGTGGATTTAAGAAGGAGACACATTTGGGCAGGGAGGGGGTATGGGTGGGCTTATAGGAATATTGGGTTGTGCATCCCCTCTCAAGCTTCAAGTGTCAGAGGACCACCAATGGAGATTTTAAATTAGGTGCCCAAAGAGCCAAATGGACTTTTTTTTTTTTTTTTTTTTAAAGAAGAGTAAAGGCACATGTTTAACAAAGCCTAGAAAACAAAATGTGGGCAGTTTATAGTTGGAGGCTCTGCTTCACATGTGCAGATAAATATCACTTCGTATATTTTCAAGTATTTAATCCAAACTACAGTTTGTGGTCTCTGCACACATAGCATCGTGCCTTGCACACAGTAGTCACCCAATAAAATCTGTTGAATGAACAAATGAATAATCATATGCGTCGTTTCCAAGGAGATGAGATTCCCTGACATTTATTACCACTGAATTACCTGTGCACAAAGAATGGCAACTTTATAAATATTGCCTTTCATCAAATTAAAGATAATCACCTGAAATGAAGTCTGTGGTGAAATAATCACTTCTATTTTTGTTTAATGAAACAAAACCTATGCATATTTAACTAAAATATAAAGGTTTGAAAAGACTGTGATTAAGAAAATATCACACAGCAAAATTATCCAGTAATGAAATCTTAGTTCAAATTTAGATTGAGTTTTATACATAATGGGAAAAAGGCATAAGGGAATTATTTAGAATCCCATTATGTTGTTTGTGAGGTGAAATGTGAGTTAATTAAACACAGTCATGAAGCATTGCCTGGATTCTAGGAGTAGACTGTTTCCACCAAAAATGGTTTATCATTCATGAGTGAAATACATCTAGCAAGAACTGTTGCATCAGCAACTAATCACTTCAAGTATCTTTAACCGTTTTTCATTTCATCTCAAGCTTTTCATGGCAAATTTCTGAACAGGATTATTTTTTGACAAACATTTGACATTTTCTTTGCCCACTAAGACATTTGTTTAGTTTGGGTTGTGAAAATAATTGTGTGTGCCTGATGCCTCTTGATACATTTATTTTTTCCAACTGCTATCAATTTAACTCTGGAGAAAAGATCCAAGCCAAGTGTCTAAAGTCCTAAATGTCAGATTTTTTTTTCCCCTTCTAGAACTTTGTGAAAGTTAGAGGGAAAATGAGGCATGTAACTTCTCCTACATAGGGAGAGAGATGGCATAAACTTTGTCCTTTGAATGGCATTCACATCCTGCTTAGCCTCCTAGCAGACATTAGGAGATAGAAGCTGTTCTCATATCCGGTTTCTGTACTTGGACAGCTTCTCATAAGGGGGTCTCCTTTTCCCCCCAGCAGCATACGATTATGCACAGGCAGAACTCTGCCAGTTTGGGTGTAGGAAAGAACATCAAGTGGAATTAGAATTTGTGGGACCTCATTGCACCAAGAGAAAAGATAATTCATTCCCTACTTTCTGAGGCACAGTAATGTATAGTTTCATTTTTTCTCTCTCTCTTTCCCTCTTCCTTTCTGCATCTACTATGTGCAGGGCTTCTCTCAGGCCTTAGAGATACAGAGTTAATTAAAATATGGTCCTGCCCCTAAGACGCATACAGTCCAGGTAAGACAGAGAGTGGGGGGAAGGAAGCTCTCCCCACTTAGTGTAGCTCATATGCAACCTATGATGAGCCAATTTTGTCAGATTCTTGAACGCAGGTGCCCTTTGCATCTGATTGCTGTGGATTTCCCTTGTTAGGCATCCCTAATGCTGATAGATCTTCTAGATCCTTAGGCAGGAAACTTTTCCCGCCGCCCCCAAGGCACACACCAATTAAAGAAGCAGCCACAAATGGCACTTTGCCAGTCGATTTCTTATGGCTGCTTAAAGTTATTCCAGCCCCCCTAAAAGGAAACACAATTTGAAAAGATACATGCACCCCAATGTTCATTGCAACACTGTTTACAATAGCCAGGACATGGAAACAACCTAAGAGTCCATCGACAGAGGAATGGATAAAGAAGGTGTACATGTATACAATGGAGTATTACTCAGCCATAAAAAAAGAACGAAATAATGCCATTTGCAGCAACATGGATGGACCTAGAGATTGTCATACTGAGTGAAGTCAGACAGAGATAGACAAATATCATATGATATCACGTATGTGTGGAATCTAAAAAAATGGTACAAATGAACTTATTTACAAAACAGAAATAGAGTCACAGATGTAGAAAACAAACTTATGGTTACGTGGGGGAAAGTGGGATGGGGAGGGATAAATTGGGAGATTGGGATTGACATATACACACTACTATATATAAAATAGATAATCAACAAGGACCTACTGTATAGCACAGGGAACTCTACTCAATACTCTGTAATGGCCTACATGGGAAAAGAATCTAAAAGAGTGGGTATATGTATATATGCAACTGGTTCACTTTGCTGTACACCTGAAACTAACACGGCATTATAAATCAACTACACTCCAATAAAAATTTAAAAAAAAAAAAGGAAACAAAACCCTCTTATAAATAACTGCACTGTGACTCCTCTAAAAGGTAGTCTTTGGATACAGGTCTATGATTTCTTGATTTTAATGAGAAATATTTCCTATTCCCTTTCATTGATAATAAGATGAGCATTTTGATTAAAAGTTGCAGAAATGCTCCTATTGATTTTTCAAATTCACTCAGTGAGTTTCTGCAAAACAATGGGTAATGGTTTCAACATTTTGAAGTGATAAGTGAGACCAAAGTAGTCTTGTGCTTCAGAATCTGCCAGATTTGCCAAGCATAGAGGCAATTTGTAGCATGAAGCCAGTGTCTACTAATAATAGAAACTTTGTCATTCAAGGATCACCATATCTTTTCCTAAGTGATTTGATTGCAGTATAATTTCAGCACATGTGATTTAGGGAGTAATAATCATTCATTTCAGCTTTTAACCAGGGCAAGTTAATGCACATTTTATTTAAGGCATATTGTTAGTTTTAAAATACTCAATTCAGCTGCTAATATTCCCCCACAATAACTATGCTGTTGCCTCATAAACACTCTTTTGAATCCTGTCCTGATACAAGGTTCTTTTAGGCCACGAGTGCTAAAGTTAGCACTTCCTGTACTAGTTTTTAGCAGTATTAACAGAGAATGTAGTATTCTTAGGGAAGAGAGGAAAATCTTAATTACTCATGGCCTGACTTTGAGGACAAACTCCTCTATAACCATAAGTCTACCTATCAATATATTGTTGTATTTATAGATCATACATCAGGTTTGAAGAATAGTCTCAGTGACAAGCACTCTTGAAATATTTCTTAACAGGGATGGAAATGTTTCAGCAATGTGGAGGTTAGTCAATAATCCAGAAAAGCAGCATCAAAAGGATCACTGGTCCCTTTTTTGTGATTTAAGATGTAAATTAACACATCAAGGCAAGACTTATAGAAATGATTGAAACCAGTAAACATTTTTTAGGGCATTCGGTGTGCATGAACTCTGCTAAAGGCTGTGGGAGCAGGGACAAGCCTGGCTAGGACAGTGCCTGCCCTGAAGGTACTCACTGTCTAGTACTTGTTTATAGGAGGCTGGGCCTGGAGGTTCTAAAGCTGGATTCACTTAGCAAGAAGATCCAAAAAACTGTTGAAGCCTGCAGGGCCAGCCCAAGCCCCCTGACTTGTGACTCATCGAAACCCACCACAATTTCTTCCTCATCTCTCGAAGGTGACTCAGTTCTTAAGAACTCTTTAACATCCCTCCCACTTGGAAACATGCTTACGTTGAATGACTATCAGGGAGAACAAGATTCTGAAAGTTGAAGAATTTTAACTTAACCTTGTTAGAGAAAGGAGGAGGGCAAGAATTTATGAAGAAGCCAAAGAAGCATGGGTGCTTGTGTTGTGAATATCAAGGGCAAAATTGCACAAAATCAGTTAGATCATAAGGTAGTAATGAGCTCTAGGAGCTTAGAGTTCCAAAGCCAGGTTCAACTCTTGAGTTTTCACCCTGAAACTCTGTAAGAGATGTGGGTTAAAGGCAAAACAGCCCTGGGTTTGGATAGTGATTTCTAGTAAGAAATACATAAAACTACATTTGGAGAATTGTCCACTGTGCAATGATTTCCGTTGAAACTATAGATCAAAAAAAGGAGGAAGATATAAATTCCCTTTCTAAGTTTATATCTGTGTCTAGATCTCTGTCTCTCTTTAGTTTAAACCCCATTTAGTGCTGGGTTTTTTCCAATCTAGTTTCTTGCTAAGTTGCACATTTTCAGTGAGGCATCCAGATTTATCATTCTGATGCCACCTGAAATAACCAGATGTTTTCTCATTAATCCAGTTCTTTTGCATGTAGATGTGACACCAAGGACCAATAGTTCCTCCAGCTAGCTCATGGTGTCTGGTGGTCCATGCCAAATGAATTACTTGTGTCTCAACCATTTTCTGATGCCCTTTAAATTTCTTCTCAGTTACAATATATTGCCAACGTTACTCAGAGACACCCTTGACATAACAGAAATTTCACTGGCATGAACATAAGCTGCCTCAGAAGTCCGACCAGGTGTTGTGCACATTAGCTTTGAAACATGAGCCTGATGACATAGTACGTGGCAGGGCAGATTCACTCATGGGTTCTTACTGAATGATAATGTAATTTTTTTAGATGTATACATATCTACTCTTATCCCTAAGGTTCTGTGACTTACTGTAGTTCCACTTTAAGTAAAATGTTTTGATTCTTATATTTTTAAAGTATCTCAGTAAGATTGGGAGTTTAACCCTAAACCTTTATTTAAAGCTCAAAAGTAGTCTTATTTCTACCTCTTTGACTTTCTATACAACTACGTATCTGCATTGTTCCCAGAAATTGAAAATATTGATTCTTTTCTTAATAGCAACAGAGAAGTGCCCCCAGATTTTCATAAAATCTGTTTATAATTTCTGTTAAGCTGAACCTATAGAAGAAACAAATAAAATATCCTTCCTGGCAATACTTGTTGCATATTTGAGGGCCTGGTGCCTGTAGTGCAGACTGCTTGGAAAAAGAGTTCAACAGTCTTATATTGAGCCAGACCCAGAGTTCTGCCTGGACTTGATTCACATTCCTGAGATGACTGCTGATTTGGAGCTTTCACTCTGAGTGGAGATGGCATGACGAAATGGAATCTTGTAATAACTGGGCAGATATCCACATGGTAACTGCTGTTGGGTACAGGTGTTCTCTTGGTGATCACTAAAAATACCAAAAGTTAACATATTTTCTCTCCCCAAAATATGCAGTATCCCTGATTTTATTGTTCTAGGTAGGAATTTCTTATGGGAGAAAGAGAAGTTGTTCAATTTAAGGTTCAAGTAAAAGAAGTTGTATTTATGAAATAGTCAACTAAAGTTTTCAGTTCTCAAGCTCCTATAAAGCCTCCCAGTGTTCGAACTCGTTTTGCAAAAGGTTCCCTAAAGCCTCCCTTTTGGGCATGAATCTTCTTACATTTAATTATGTACATATATGGTGTGTTCTGTCTTTGTGAAGAGATGACTTAAGCGGACAGGTATGTGTCTGCAGAAGTAGTTTCTGGGTGAGGCACTTTGTGACCATTCTTGGGCTGGAAAGACTGCTCTCACCCAGAATTAATGATCTTGAAGACAAAGATGGGTAGACCTGAACAGTTTCAGAAACCTTTTGGAACTTTGCTGATGTTTGCCAAACTCGAAGGACTCAGAGAACCTCACATGGCACTATTCCAGTCTCCACCCAAGCAAAGCTTGTTCTTTGTGGGGTTTGGGAGCACACATTTTGCATATGTGGTGTCATCATTTCTTTACAGTGTGGAATTTTTTGAAATTTTCCTTTTGATGATCTGATGGTTAAATAGAAAGGACCTTGGAATAGTGCTGGGTGCTTAAAGTTACACAAAGTATAAGAGAAATGCTGCATCTGAGAACTACCATGTGCAAGAAAGCCTATTCCACATGGTGAGAAAGAGTTTTATTTGACAAGCAAAGCTCAGTACCTAGACTAACTGACTTTAGATCTAGTACTTTCTTGGGCACTAGAGTACATACTATATGTATGTCAGTACCTACTATATACTGCAGTTAAAGTTCAGTTCTTTTCTACATAATACACAATTATTCAGTGTTCTTTCTTGCCTTGTGTTTAGCTCTATAGTTACCTTGGAAGCTTTTCACATGCATCTTTAAAAAAAAAATCTGTAGAAGTTAATATTTTACTGTTTGACTTAACAGAATGCTGTAAGGCTTTTCTGGAGGGATGGAGGAGTGAGGGGCAGGTATTGTTCCTGTCTCATCGACTTGCTTTCTGCTTCTTCCTTTGGTGTCAATTCTCCCTGCCTGTATTGCTTCTCACTTCATAGGGGCATTCCTGGAATTCCTCTTTATTTTTTCTTGGCTGACGAGTTAGCTCCCGCATGCCTGTGATCACACCGTGCACCCTCAAGCTTTGCTTTTCTTCCTTGCTTTGTGCGGTAGCTTGGGCTTTATAGGCAAGAATTCCAAGCGCTTAAATGCAGAGTAAACACTTGCAAGTTACACTGGATTTACCCTCCCCCCGGGTCCCACACCCTCCCACACCCCGCCCGAAGGTCGTGCTTAGCTGATGATTGTTAGATTCTTCCTGGTAGGACAGTTCTTTTATCATTCTCTATCAGTTTTCTTTTTTCACTATGAAAAAATTCAGACCATGGATTTTTCTATTCAAAGTTTTAACCATGCCCTATCAAAAAATATAATGAATAAGTGGTCTTGTTACGTTTAATGACAAATTACTCTTGTGGTTAGTGGTTAAGCAAATTATGCTTATAACTAATAAATGTGGAGATCAGTTTTATTACTACCTTTGGACACTCTTGTGGATCTAAAAGCGCTGTTCATTAGCAAAAGTAATAGGACAGATCAAAGTATCACTCCTAATTAGATCTTGTTAAAGCTCTTAAAAATTACCTATGTACCTCAACAAGCAAGGTGGCATATTTCTCATGAACCTTAATATATATATATATTTAATATGTATTTTCATTCAAAACATTAAACCAAATAAAAACAAAAGCAGAATCAAACCTCCATAAGAATTTGGTTTCAGTTGCAAACTCCATTTCATTTTAAAGTCAGGCCAATACTTAACATTTTGCAGATATTTGGGTACACCCACTAAGTACAGAAGGCAGTTCCCTTGATTCTAGGAAGCAGGAGTCTCCAGCAGTGACAGAGGGCTGAAGACAAAGCCACATCCCCTTTGTGGCCATAAAATGGGAGAGGGAGAGAAGCCCAGTACACAAAGGGAGGGGTATTCTCTGCAGCCACATGGTGGCTTGGAAGTTAAAACCATTCCTCTGGATTTTCCCAGTAGTTCGAATTTTAATTACTCTATTTTAGCACCCTTGTAATTCTCCAACTGTCTTTCCTTAATTTTGTGTCTGGAAAAGATGGTTTTCACTGTTATGTAGAGTAGTCTTAGATCAGAGATTAGCAATCTGTACTTACTTTCATTTTAGTCACAGATTATGTCCTGAAGGAATAAGGCACCTGGAGAAGGCTGTCCTCCAAAGTTCAGGTCTGCTGGAGACTGGAAAGTATCCACGGCGAGATAGTTTTCTTCCCAATGGGAGTGATTTCCAAGAAGGGAGATCTCTGAAGCCTAGTTAGGCTTCTGACATCCTGAGTTGTTGGAACACTGTGACTTTCTAGATTTGGGGTCAGGTCATCTCCTGCTAACTTGGAAGAGCAGAGGAAATCCTCATGTATGTGTCTGGTATTTGGATTTCCACTCTATGATCTGGAATTTTCTGATTCCATGTTTGGAAAACGAGATTCCCCAATAATTACAGCAGAAGCTGTGTCCAGGTTAGACTTTGGACACGGAAACAGAAGCTGCAATTCAGAAAGTCTGAACTTCACGGAACAAATATGGAAATGCCAGTGTATCCACGTAGAGTGATAAGCCATCTCATTTCTGATCCTCTCAAAAATGTTGACGTTAATGAACTATTTGTGAATTTTTCTTGTAACCTCAGATTTTTTTTTTTTTTTGAGTGGCTGAGAAGGCAGCAGCCATAGTGTGTCATTTTCAGAAAACAGCCTTTCAGAAACAAGCTTTCAGAAACAGCCTATTCTTATAGGCCTTACTATTTTAAATGGCTTTTTTTTTTTTTTTTTTTTAACTTTAAACGCTTTAAGCTTTTGGAAAGTATCTTTTTGTTGTCAGTCTCTCCTCCATCAGGGTCCTGATTCCAGATGTGGGCAGGGAGCTGCTGTAGCTCAGGACAGATTCTGGCTTAGTTGGTCTATATTTATTCACACTTTTCTTCCTGATTCCTAGAACATTTCGCTTCCTTCTGGCTTGGTAGACACACCTGGCTTGAAGTTGTCACTTTCCATCCCTAAAGCAGCTGATGAAAGAGCCACAGCATTCCTGGGGTTGCTTAGTGAATGCTAGGGACCCACAATATCCTGAGAAAAGAGGGTGATTCACCCTAACTACGGGCAGTAACTTTGAGATCTCAGGAGCAGCCTCCTGAAAAATTTTGTTTTGATAGAAATATAAAGGATTATTTGACAAGCTTCTTTAGTCTTTCTCTTTCCCTGACTTTGACTTATGAGGTTTTGATTTATCAGGGGACAACATGTCATGTTTTTCTGCTAGAAATGGAAGGTGATGTCAAAATGAAATTGGGTTTCAAAAAGACTGGTGGCTTAGATTTTCTCTATTCTGGAGTCAAATTATATATATATACGTATATGTATACATTCCTAGTAAAACGATTTCATGTTGTGCTTGTGAAATGTCAGTATACTGAAAATGATTTTTCAAAAAATAAATAGCATGGCAGGCTGTTATTTAATTTTATAGGCACACCATTTTATAATAACTGGCCTCATGCAATTGCCCATCCTTTGGGATTTTTAAAAGAAGAGAAGAAATTTCCTAAACGACCAGAGGGGGTTCTGTGGTTAAATTAATTGGCTGGTAACTTGAACCTTTAGGGAACCCTGTATTTAACTCAGGCTCAGATCCTTGGATCATGCCTTGATGTCACTCCCAGAGATGGAAAAGTGTAAAAAAGTGACAGGATCCAGTATGGCATTTATTACATTTTTTGGTTGTAACAGGAAGAGAGTCAATACAGAGTTTGGGGATAAGTTTAAGTAAGCAAGCTCAAAGGTCATGGCTTATACAAACTTGTAACTTGGAGATAGGGTGGTGCTGATGTGGCTCATGATGGTTCTCTTTGTGTGGCTGAACCCACCCTTTTCCTCCCTCCCCCATTCTCCATTGTACTAACAGAGTGATCTTGAATATCGGGCTCTTTCCCAAGAAGTAGCTCCAGTGACTGTGCTTGCTACCACTCAGCTTTCGATAGCAATAGCACAGCCATAGCCTTAGTTAAGACTTCTTGATCCGTTACTAAGTGACAGGCACTGCCCAGGTTTATTGAATCCCAGGTAGGTACTGTTGTTATCTTCCTTTCATGAGTGAAGAATCGGAGGCACAGAGACCTGAAGCCACCTGCCCCCGTCTTGCAGTGGTGGAGGTGGATTTGCACTCCAGACCATCTGGTTCCAGATGCTTCTGCCCTTCACCTAGGTGCCTTTGGGCTCTACTCTTTGAACTGTGCAGATTTCAACATAAGATCCTGGCTCCTCCCCTCGAATTTAAGTCAGATACAAATGAGGTTTCCTTGTCTTCTAGTAGAAATGAATATAGTACTACTCGGCTTTTGTTTGCTTTCTTTTCCAAGAACTAGAGGAGATGGGAGCCATGTGACAATCCAAGGATTCAATTCAAAAGGGCAGAGTTCATGCATGACAGGCAAAGGGGATATTCATCTGAAAACTTGTGTTTCTTTGTTTCTTCTCAGGTTCTCCTTACTATGACAACGTCCGGCCCCTCTCTTACCCAGATTCAGATGCCGTGCTGATTTGCTTTGACATCAGTAGACCAGAGACTCTGGACAGTGTCCTGAAAAAGGCAAGTGCTGGGGAGTGATGACACAGATCAGTACTGGCCCAGATATAAAGTAGAAACATGTGGTTGGCTGGGAGCTCAAACACTGCAGTTAATTACCTGCTGTATGTCTTGTAACTAAAACACTGAAAAGGACACTCTCACATTATAACAGGGTTTCCACTCTTATGTGTCCCAAGTTTTGATGATGAACCTGCTTAACATTTTATTTCATTTTAAGAAACAAAATACCCTTTTAAGAGCCTCTGTGTTGATCCTTTGGGTGGCAGTGGGGCAGCTAAAAATACTGATACTCCATTACTGCTAAGTGTGTCTTCTTTCTTTCCGTCCTTCATTCACCCTGTAGCTTGTGCTTTACTTTACAGGTTTACTTTTGACCTCAATTCAGGGATTGAAATGAATGCAGTAATAGCTGTTTTAGTAAAGAAGCTGTATTTCAGTAGTGATGTTATTTATTAGAAACAGAAATAGAATAAATAGGGGAGTAATAGGGGTGTGTTTACAGACATTAGACCAGGTGATGTCAGATACTAGTAAACACAGTCGTGTACACATGTCACAGATGATATCACATAGCTACTTTCTGGAGGCAAAGGTAGTGAGGTTCTGTAGGTGGGGAAGGAATCTGAGGAAGCTCTGGATGGAACCCAGGGGAGGTCGGGAGGAAGGCACCCTATGGCAGGTGGGTCACAGGTCCTGGGGAGGCTGAGTGGGGGGAGGAGAATTCCTTGGGCTCTGCCAACCTAGGACTAAGCCTCCAGGTAGTTAGAGAAAGGCATATGCCCCTCCAAGGACCAGCGTGTATTAGCCTCTAGCTGACTTCTCAGTCCTGGCCTGAGTGCTGTGGGGTTTCGGAATCAGACCTTCCCTAGAGCCCCCTTCTTCTCCATGCACTCAGGCTTAGTCAGAGGATGTGCTTAAGAGCAAGGCAGTGTCCTCGTATTTTTTGTGTTTTTATTAGTTTATTTTTCCCTATCATGTTTGACTGCTGGCCTTGTGTGTCATTATGAAATTAGGATTTGAAGGTTAATCATCCCCCCTACCCCATCTCTTTACTAAACATGACAAATACAGTTAGTTCAATGAAATATGAATTTCTTAAAAGATTAAGGGCTCTTTTTAGCTTTCAATTTTGAGTCATGTTTGTATCTAACACAAATAATGCGACTGTCAGATTCTGGCAGGAATACACCTTTCCTGCCTTCGGTGCTTGTGAATAATTGCTAGACACGGGGCAGGCCAGAGCCATCACACAGCTGAAGAACAACATAACAACTTGTCTCTTGCTTGTCTGTAGATAAAAGAGACTGCTTATTTACTGGAGTTCTTACTTGATGTAGTATCGGGTTATGCATAATTTATGATGAAAAACCTTGCTCCTGTTTTATTTTGCTTTTGTCTGCTAAGACCAAATGTGTAGTGACTTTGGCCTTAGAGATATTAATGAGTGTGTTTTACATTTGTGTGAAGTTTAGGGCTCATGATAATCCCTGCTATGGTTTGTCTTGATTAATTGAATCCTTTAAGTCCTTGAATATCAAAGAGGTTACAGTGACTTAGAGCTGGAGAGATCTTATTCTTTTTTTCAATTCACCTTCTAGTTCTTAATCCAGTGTCATCTAGCACATGATAGATGCCTCTAAATAGTGCTGGAAGGAAGGAAGGGAGGGAGGGTGGGAGAGGGAGGGGGAGGGAGGGGGAGGGAAGGGGAGGGAGGGTGGGAGAGGGAGGGGGAGGGAGGGTGGGAGAGGGTGGGAGAGGGAGGGGGAAGGCGGGAGGGAGGAGTTGGTGGATAAATTAGGCTCTTATGGAAAGTATGTATTATGCCCTTCAATCCACGGGTGTACTTTGGACTAGAGTTCATTGCCCACAGTTCTAGATCTGGAGATGTCTCCTCTAGAGGTCTTTTAAATTACTCCTGCAGGATGTCACTTTTATCTAGTATTACAGACATGACTTCATCACCCCCACTCTCCTGTGAATTCCTTTCTGGAAGACTCAGCTACATCTTAATCATCCCTGTAACCACCACAGTATTTAGCAGAGCACTGAATACGTATTTGTGAATGTGGGCAGGCAGAGGCAGGCGCAGATTCCCGATCTCGGCCCCTGAGCTGAGCTCTCCTGTGAACACTCTGAACTCCTGACTCTCACCCTGATGGTCATCTCAAGCTTGAGGAAGTGAAACCACAAAAAGTCATGCATTTGCTCTTTAAGAGGACAATTGGAATTCCCCGCCAGGCATTTCTGGAGGTTCTAAGAGTTCTTGTTGGGTCATGAAACAACTAGCCAAAGTAGACTAAATTAATAACTTACGTAATCTAAGACTAACTCAAGGACATATGAGCCATGGGACCAGATGCCTCCCTGATAACCTGAGATGGGCCTTTGCAAATGTCATGGTCTTTGTTGATTCAGCCACCCCAATGGAAGCTCCTTAAAGGCAGGACATTCTGTCCTATTAATTAACTCTATCTCCAGTCTCTGAAATCTCAATAGAGATTTCAGCACACGGTGGCTGCTCAGTCTTTCTAGGTGGGATTAGTGAACGTATATCTGTGCTTGTGTTGGCTCTGCCTTATTCCCGGTCTTCCATGCTGGGAAGTACCAGCTGAACATATCCGAGGATGTAGTCACTTGTTAGAATGTATAATTATTCTTAAGGCACTTTTATCTTTCAGAGATACCACAATAATTAAGAAATTGCCTTAGTTACTTTCTCACAACACCCAACAAGTCTCTTGCAGTAGGGACAGTTAATGAGTCACAGAGAAGAAGAATATGGTTCCCTAATGGATCCACTTTAAAAAGCAGTAACATTTAATATCTACGTAGAAGATAAATGCAAGTTTGCTTCTTCATCTGAAGTGACAATTTCTTTTAAATGTCCTTTTTGAGTCCCATTTCCAATGCCTGCCAGTGGAGAACTTGTTTTCCACTTTATGGATGCCAGCACTTTGTTAATTTTTCATCTTCTTTTCCCCCCCATAGTGGAAAGGTGAAATCCAGGAGTTTTGTCCCAACACCAAAATGCTCTTGGTCGGCTGCAAATCTGATCTTCGGACAGATGTCAGTACATTAGTAGAGCTCTCAAACCACAGGCAGACCCCAGTGTCCTATGACCAGGTACGTATGTAGTCAGTGGGCACACATAGATGTTAGAATGTCAGAAATGGAACATCATTCATAGTAAATAAAATGAAAAGTAGCTGCTTTTCTAAAGACTCAACCAGGGGTCAAGGCCAGGCGCTAGCCCCTTTTTTTCCTGAGATGCAGAATGAACACCATGTGTCCAGGTCGTGACCATCTGTAAACACAGATGAGAAGGGCTGGCGTTTCTGTGCCTCTGCCTTCAGAGCAACTATCCCAGCCCCTTCCTGGAAGCCCATTGCTCAGATTAATGTAAAAACTGCCAAGTGAGCACCAAAGTGATCTGGGAAAAGGTTTGGCTGAAATTGTGGTGATACTTTGATTCTGGACTCTCTCAAAAAGCTTTCCAATATTTATTTAGCAGTTGACTGTGTAAGGATTCATGTGTGTGTGTGTATATAAGACGCGTTTGGAAAAAAAATCCTTTAAAATGTGAAATGCTCTGTCATTCGGTAGGGGACTCACATGATATTTGATCACTTGAGTGCAGAAACAGTGGCTCATAGTCAACCCTCTGTATCTCTGCAACTCTCACTGGGCTTAAAGTGAAATAGATTTAAGAGAGAATGTGGTCAAAATCAGTAATACTCTTAAAGTATTACTCTTAAAGTTAATCTTATTTTACACTCAGCAACACAATACAATACTTTAAAAAGGCCATTGTCAGTAAAATGGAGCACTCCAGAAAACTGTCTTTTAGAGTTTCATCATTTCTGCACGCATTTCCCTCAAGCGTTTAGAAAGGAGGAGAATTGGTTTCAGAAGTTCATTCTCTTAAAACTTAACAACCAGATTCTAAAGAGAGTTCATGTTGAAACAGCTAGAATTTTATTTTGTATTCATCGTTTGACCATTCATACTGTGGTCTTCTTTGTCCTTCATTCCAATTAACAAAAATCTGGCTATTTAAATAAGTCATTTTGATGCACACATGCTTATTATTGTGTCCACTGGTTGTCTGGTCCACATTTAGAAATTACATATTTTGTGTCTCCTAAGTAAGTTGTAGATGCTAGAACAGTATTATTCCTTTCCACAATTCATTTTGTCCCTAAGACATAATCATATACGTTTCAAAATTGATTCTAAATTCTCTTACCCCTGTTTTTTGTACAGCTTGTCTATTAGTCTTGAGTGCCATTTACGCTCAAGAAAAGAGAAATTGAGTGCCCCATGAGGTGCTGGAACAGGCTCAAGGGACCAGATCACCCTGCCAGAGCATTTACATTCATGGTCTTCAGCTTTTTTACTCTCTTCCAATAGTAAGATTCTCTGGGTAATTCTTAGAATCACCCATACTAACTACTTCATGATCGTGGCCCTTGTTTATTGATGACCCAATGACATTAGATCAGCCTTTAGCACCTCTGGGAAGTCAAGCAGTGTCTACTGAGTGATGGTAATTGGACATCTTAGGATTGGGTCTTGGCTGCAAATATTTATGAAATAATAAATACGGCAGTTCAAATGTAAAAAATTGTTTTTCGTCAATACTTAGAAAATTCAGTTAACATTAGAAATATTTTGCTATGCAATTATTTCGTGGTGTTAGAAGACACACTTCCCCGAAGACTTATTGGTGATCACAGCCCGTTTTTTTGCTTCTCAGGGGGCAAATATGGCCAAACAGATCGGAGCAGCTACTTACATCGAATGCTCGGCTTTACAGTCAGAAAATAGTGTCAGAGACATTTTTCATGTGGCCACCTTGGCATGTGTAAACAAGACAAATAAAAACGTTAAGCGGAACAAATCGCAGAGGGCGACAAAGCGGATTTCACACATGCCCAGCAGACCAGAACTCTCCGCAGTGGCTACGGACTTACGAAAGGACAAAGCCAAGAGTTGCACTGTGATGTGAATCTCTGGTTATCTTTAATGAGGACAAGGAAACCTAGTGTGGAAAACACCACCACCAACAACAAAAAAAAAGGTGAAGTCTGAGCAAAGTGCACAGCCAAAGTCACGTATTCTGGAGGCTTAGGAGGCATTTGGAAGGATGCTCATCTTTTTGGAATCCTGTCCTTAGGTTCGGCATGTAGAACAAGCGATGAGAAGTGAGTTCATTGAAGAGTTTTGAAGTGTGACTTGAAAAATATGCCAAAAAAGAGAGATTCAGATGGGCTAGAGGTTGAGGAGGAGGAATGCGAGTACCTCCAAGAAGAAAAACCACGCTCTGAATGGTGCTTGCGTTTTTGTTTTCTTTGTTACAATCTATTCATGGATCTCTACTTTGATTTAATTTTTAAGTGTTTTAATCTCCTTTACAAAAAGTATATATTAATACACCGTCCTCATTGGGGAACTGGCACTGTGACCTTAGCATTTAGTTTTCTAGAGGATGTGATCTAATTTCCTCCTAGCTCATCATTAAAATGGAAATTGGATCAGGACCCATGGGATATCCAGAGGAAAAGTTGGTGAGGCTTTGAAATCTTGCCATCCTGAAGATAGCTGAGCGAGATGGTTCTCAAAAAAGGCTTTTGCAGTCTTGCAAGATATGCAGACCAGCACTACCAAGATCGAATAGGTCAGCTAGAAAAAGTGTCAATTTTTATTCAGTCTGATGGTTCTTTTCATCCTTGTGATTGTCATTAAAAAGTGGTAAATTGCTCAATGTGATATTTTTGTGTGCTGTTTAGAAAAGAGAGTGTGTGATTTTTTTTTTTTTTTTTTTGCCATCGTTGATAAAAATGCAAAGTCAAATAAAAGGTGTCTTGGTTTGACGTCATGGAATGGTCCAAGGGGGAAAAAAATGTAGGTACTATTTTCACCTGAAGAGATAACAACGAATGAAGGTTAGTAGCAGAAAGCACAGTTTGTGAGTTAAGCCGTCTGGAATTAAGATACCAAAAGAAGTACAAAGCAAAAAACCTCTTTTGGGATGAAGCTCCGAAGTTGGCAGTATCTGATGATCAGTCTATTTCACTTTCTTTCAGTGAACATGATACAGAAGGACCCTCTGATCCAAGCTTTCGAGAATCCTTAGAGGACAGTTACGTAATGTCAGTCCTGACACTATCCTAGGGCATTTCTAGAGAGCGATTGCTAAACCTCACTTAACCAGATTCCACCAAGGCCCGTGTTTGATACTTTATCTCTATCGTTACATAAAAGAGTCAGCATTTAAAATAGTTTACAGGTATTTTTTGACCAGTTACTTTTAGAGCTTCTTTCAGAGAAGAAACCAGATCTGACCTTTTTATTGTTGGCGCTTGTTGAAAACGAGCTTTCTTTCCAATGATAAAGCTTCATTTTTGAAGTGTTGAAGCTGTGCTCCCATTCAGTTGTGGCAGGAGAGGAGATTAAGGTAATTACAACATTCAGTCTGTGTCTTACGAGCACTTTGTTTTGTCTCTGCAAGAAAATACCATTCCAGTCATTTCCCACGAAATACAGACATTTTACCAACATGCTATGCTTTGATTGATGCAGCATTATGCTTTGGGCAGTATTACGAAATAGCTGGCAAGTGCTTTCTGTATTTAAATATTGTAAAAAGAAAATAAGTTATAACTGTTATAAAGCAGAACTTTCGTTGCAGTTTTTTAAATGTTGAAGTCACTTTGTATGTTTGTTTGGTCAATGTTTCTGCAGTATTTATTAAAACATACTTTTTTTTCTTCAAATAAAAAAGTAACCATGTCTTTGTCTAAATGTGATCTGCCTTTTATTACCTACTTCCTGATGTAGCTGTTTAGTTTTCTTTAATAGAGGTGATTGCAAGATCTGACCTAACATTTCCTGGATGAGTAGGCCTTGGAATTTTTTGATTTCTGGCAGAAGTCAGAGTTTCTTAGGGGAAGATAAATCTGTGTATATAAAAGGTTTTCATGATGATTTCAGGTCCCAAGAAAGAAATGGAGTGTAATTAGACTAAGTGATTTGACCATAAACAGAAAAGAGCCATGACACTGCCTAGGATTAATTCGTAGGAGATGTGGAACTTTCCTTCAACACTTTAGTAATAAAACAGTATGATGCAGTCTCAGGTCACAGGTTTAATTCTGATAATGAGCCTAGTTTGCTACTCTGCCCACTGGAGCCCCAAGCTACACTTCCTAAACCAGCATCCACCTTGCAACACGTGCTGTTGTTCGCAGAAGCCTACTGTATAGGTGACCCAGGACCCGGCTATTGCAACAATTAAGGGAAAGCAGCACAAAAAAAAAAGAGGAAAGCAAAAATGACCTTGTTTATTGTAGCAGCATCTCTAAATAACACAGGACAACACAATACAGGCCTCCCCAGTGACCTGAACGCTATAAAGTCAGCATGGAATAGCTTAGGATCAAGAGAGGCCTGGGTGCCCATAAACCCTGTCTTTAGCTAAGACTCTTACATGCAAGTTTTACAGAAATGTCCAAAGATACTCCACGTGGAGTATCTCACAGCTATTTAGAAAAACTCAGCTACTTCTACACAGCTAAGTCCCTTCATATAAAAACTGCATCCATGCTTTTTTTAAAATGGCTTTCAAAGTCTGAGGTACAGTGACTTGCTTGGGAATAATTCTCGGAAACACAAAGCAGAGGGAAAACCGAGGATCTAGCACAAGTGAATGAGTTAAAGAGCATTGACGTTACGGAGAGTCTTATAAAAAATTTTAAAAAGCACAGAATTACCGAAAATATTTATAACTCATTCTTGTCGGCATGTAGTAAAGGAAATAAAAGTACTTTCTTAATCTTTGGTGTTGAGTAACTTCTTAGGCATAATATCTAAATCAGGCTTGCAAGAAACTCGTTTCTCAACAATGACCGACACAGGAGAAAAAACCCAACAGCTGGTTTCTGCTGACCTTGGTGGTATTTTATAGGTTGTACAGTAATGTTTCCCTCTGGTGAATTGTTCTTTTCCAGCAGCTTTAATTTGTTAAACCAAAAAGAAAAAAGTTGGTCTTCAGCCCTAGGCATGTATGCCTTCCTTTTCTCCTCTGACATTTTGCTTCAGCAAACATTTCTTCTAAGCATTCTGTGAACATTCTTTTCTATTGATTAATGATCATGATTAATGCCTCCTTAAATACCAAAAAGTGATTTTCAAATTCTGAGTAAGAGTTTAATTGTGTCTCTCTTCTATTAATCTTTTTCAGGAACAGGAATAGTTGCTTAGAAGATTCTGGTTATTTCTAAATGTACCTTAATTGCAATTTTAGAAATAACCCAGGGAGTTATTTTGTATTAGAAGGAATAAAAAAAGAATCGCCTCATCCGTTATGACTCCTGAAACTCTTAAAGCTGCATGTCCTTTTTTATGGGTTATTTTGACATTAGCATTCTGTTCTAAATCTCCTAGTTTTTATTTTTGTCCTTCCATTGACCACATATTTATTGACTGCCTACTATTTGCCTGCCTTGTTTCTAGGCTTGGCCCATAATCATGACCAAAGCAAAATCTCTGTCCCAGGGAGTTCATAATAGATTAGAGAGAGACAGTCACAAGTAAACCATGATGTACCATGTCCAGGTGTGACCTCCATGGATATTAACTGAGTCATAGATACTGGCTGGTGGAAAACATTCCAACATGTAGCCAGGTACCAATGAAATAGCCACATGTTACACCACACTTATAATGCTATGATATGATGGTGCAAAAGGAATTTTCAAGTGCATCCTAATGGCTGAGGTCCATTTATGGTGACTATGGAAGAGCAATGTGAATGTGAATGATGGATGCCCATCATCAACGTAGAATTTGTATAAGGACTTCAGATCTTTGTGCTTGGTTAGAAGTCCAATAGGGGACTACATTACTACACAATCCATGGTTGGTTGAATCCAAGGATATGGAACCACAGATACGGGGGAGCCGTGGATGTTGAGAGCCAACTATGAGTTGTATTTGATTTTTCAACTGCACCAAGGATGGGAGCTCCAACCTCCACGCTGTTCAAAGGTCAACTGTATTATAATATTATTATAGTATATAATATAGGGACTTCCCTGGTGGCGCAGTGGTTAGGAATCCACCTGCCAATGCAGGGGACACGGGTTCGAGCCCTGGTCCGGGAGGATCCCACATGCCGTGGAGCGGCTGAGCCTGTGCGCCACAACTGCTGAGCCTGCGCTCTAGAGCCTACGAGCCACAGCTACTGAGCCCGCGTGCCACAACTGCTGAGGCCCGCGCGCCTAGAGTGTGTGCTCCTCAGCAAGAGAAGCCACCGCAATAAGAATCCCACGCACCGCAGCGAAGGGTGGCCCCGGCTCACCACAACTGGAGAGAGTCTGCATGCAGAATCAAGGACCCAATGCAGCCAAAAATAAATTAATTAATTAAAAAATATATATATATAATACAATACTATAAATATTATTTCTAAATCCTCCCAATTTACCAGTCTTCCACATGAACGATATAGAAGTGGAAGATATGGCAAATTGCTGATGAGAGAAGACTCCTTCATTCCTTAGGTTCCTTTGTTAAAAATTTTAGGTTCCCTTCAGCTCCATGCACATAGTTCTTCCCTCTTTTCTTACTGCTTGTTCATGTACTTAGCCAAGTAATTTCCCTTTGCATATAATATCCGTGAACATGACCCTTCCTACAAAGCTGTAGCATAATAAATAAATAGATGCAAGCAAACATAAGGTATAATGATGGGCTAAATAATGGCTCACCAAGCAAGCCTGCCTCTTAATCTCCAGTAACTGTGAATGTTACCTTATCTGGTACCTTATCAAAGGGACTTTGCCTTTATGATAGGTTAAAGATCTTGAGATGGGGAGATTGTTTTAGCTTATCCAGGTGGGCCCCAGGTAATTACTAATCCTTGTGAGAGGGATGCAGGAGGACTCAGAGTCAGACAGTGGCAACATGATGAAAGACTCAGCAGAGGGACAGAGCAAGAGATTTGAAGATGTTGTGCTGCTGGCCTTGAACACAGAGGAAGTGGGCCATTAGCCAAAGGATGTAGTTAGCCTCTGGAAGCTGGAAGGGTCAAGGTAAGGGATTCTTCCCTGGAGCCTCCAGAAGGAATGCAGCCCTGAAGACCTATTTTAGACTTCTCACCTCAAGAACTATAAGATAATAAATCTATGTTGTTTTAAGCCACTAAGTCTGTGGCAATTTGTTACAGAAGCGATAGGAAACTGATACAGGTAGGCTAACCAAAACTGTCCTCTTCCTTCATGCCTTATATTTGACTTCTTTAGATGATGAGGCGATGGCCTTGGCTTGTGGAGTGGCTACCACAGACCCAAACTACTCCTTTTAGGAATTGCCTACCTGCCATTCCTAGTGAGTGTCAGACATCTTCACTCTCTCTTCACTCAGTGTCTCCAGAAGTTCCTGGACTAGGCATCTCACCCCTCTAGCCTCTTATGTGGACGGTCTTAGCGAATGATCCCTCTACTCTCTCTTGAACTCCTTTTGGATGATGATATTTATAGCCCTGATCCTGGAAGACATAGAGGATTTGAGGGGAAACAGTCAGTTATTTTCTGGGGTAAAATAAATCTACAAAAATTTTCAATCACCATTTATTGTGGGCATTTGGAGAAATGAAAGACTGAGCTCCAGATTCAAACAATGTAGATGAAGTTTAACCTGGACATACGTAGATAGTTAAAGTATCATGAGGCAGTGAACGATTAGGGACAAATGAACAATCAGAGGGGGAAGAAAATGCTGTGGCTGAAGGAATTTTAGAAGTTTTCTTAGAAGTATAGAAATTGTATAGGGGAAAAGGATATCAAAAGTTAGCTATTCAGGAGTTTCTTAACCTTTTTTTAAATTTTATTTTTTTTGAATTAACCTTTTTTAAAAGTTATTTTTCTTAAAAAAAACTTGATGAACGCTATCAACCCTTTCTCTCAAAAAAATGTGTAAGTACACATATCCATAAAACCATAACATGTCACACACAATCTCAGGAAGCTCGCAGGCTTGCCATGGTATTCATCTGTGAATCTGTGCTCTCCAGGTTAGAAGTTCCTGTGTCCAACTCCTCTGGTCTACAAACAAGAGAAATGGAAGACCAGCTACACTCAGGGACTTGCCTGAGGTCTCTAGAAGGAGGCTAATGGCAGAGACCAGTGGGCCTCCTGAGTGGCTGTTCTCCCAGACCTTGACCGGTGAGCAGACCATTGCATGAGGAGGTCCAGCCACTGTGAATCTCCCATTTGGTTGAACTAGAGTATATGGTTTCTTCCAAATCCACTTGTGGCGCTGCTGGCAAATGCAACAGAACTTCTCCGAGAGTGAAAAAAAATACAATGGAGATCATTGTTTAAGTGATGCCCTTTGCTTCTGTGGACCCAGTCATTGATGTAGTCAGCAAATAATTTTTGAGTACTTTCCATGTGTCAGACACTGAGTTCTGTGCTGGGCATAGAGAAGGGTGAATTAGACCCTGTCCTTGTCCTTATGAATGCCTGTCTAATGGGTGAGAAAGTCAAAGACAAATAAAACCACAATTCAGAGTGATAAGTAACTTTGGGGAAGTATAAACAGTCTTCTCCTCTCTCTGTAATTATTATTGTTACTGAAGTCCTCTGCTCACGTCCTAAATCTCAAAGACAGAGTCTGAGAAGTATTAGAGGACAAAAAAGGAGAGATCACATTGCAAATGGTTGCTATTTTTTCCCTCTGTAACTCGATGGAGAGCAACAACCTGTCCAGTTCTGTCGGTGAAGGCAATGTCTCTATTTGTCCTCCAAATGCAAACTCATACTTTTCCTGAAATTAAAAGGGAGAAGGCTCAGGTGTTCTCCTGATCTCATGTGCAGAAGATAAAGGGTATTTCTTTTTCATAATCAATAACAAAAGGAGTGACATGTTTTCTTAATAAAGACATAAGCACTATGGTGTGAGTGTGTCTCTAGACAAAGAGGAATACTGATATATATGGTAGGACCAATTAACTTCAAGAGCAGAACAGCGGTAACAGCTGAGCTGTCCTAAAGAACAGAATTCAGCAGTTCAAATCCAAATCCAAATCCTTAAGTCCATAATAAGGGATAATGAAAGTGCCATCTTTCCTTCTCATACCAAGCCATTTTTCTGTATGAGACTCTCAAAATGCTCACCCCAGGATCTGTTAAACCCACCTTAGGCAGGAGTTACTCATTCTCTCCACAGCTTTAAATGGAAGATGGTGGGAAATACCTATAATGTTGACTTAATTATAAAGAAATGGGTGTCTGGAAGAAAAGGAATAGGTTGCCTCTATTCTTAAAGAATTATCTAGATTTATTGAAGTAAATCTTCCAGCTGCACGGGTTGGGATATGGTTGGCAAAGCAAGATTCTGAAACGAAGCTGTCAGCCAAGGGGAACCAACACTTAGGTGGCCCTTTCATATCATGGCTACTTTTGTCACTCTCTGATGTCCTGCCAAGGTGGGAAGAAAATAGCTTTCTGGATAGAATGTTGCCAATTTCCTTGGCATCTCTTGACATCACTCAAGAGAAAAATTGGGTTGGATTTCCAGTTCCCTAACGACACAAAATAGGTTGAAGAAAGGTAGAGAAATAATAGTAGTTCGTAAGAGACCACAGGCAGAGTAGTACATAGTAAGCTTCTAGACAGCAGACCCCAGATCTCTGCTTTTTTGTATGTGTTACTCCATTGAAGGGCTGCCCACAATTAGAAATCCTTTCGGT
The DNA here is from genome assembly GCF_009873245.2 of Balaenoptera musculus. NCBI lineage: Eukaryota > Metazoa > Chordata > Mammalia > Artiodactyla > Balaenopteridae > Balaenoptera > Balaenoptera musculus. Next base: position 33,955,238 of record NC_045791.1, on the reverse strand, counting down.
GATAATTTAAACATGGGTCTATTCCAATCAAACCTCCCCCTCTAAACTTATCAATTGTGTCGTTTCTCATAAAACTGGGATAGGAGAAAGTATCATTTTAATTTATTTTTATTTCTACTATATCTAGTTTAATGGAGAGCAAAGGAAGCTATAGGAGAAGAAGGGATGGATAGAATACAATGCCTGCTACCCTCCCTGGTGAAACAACAGAAATCAGCTTGAAACTGTGGCTCCCCATTACTTTTATGATCATATTCTGCCATCTTTACATAGCTTATAAGGTCCGGCCCCCGTTGCTCCCGGCTCATCCATTGAGTCTCATTTTTTAGGACATTTTCTCTCTTCCCAGCCACTGGTTCCCTCCCCTCCTGTGGTCCTTTACAGTGCTAAGGATCTTTTTAAAATTCTCCTAAATCAATGACTCTCACAGTTCATGGACCCATTGTCCCTCCAAATGGACCCTCCAAATGGACCCTCCAAATGGGTCATAATCTGATCCCAAAGCTTATAGGCAATAATTCTACAAGGAAATTATTTATATAATACTACATATATAAGCTATAAGCTTTTTTTCTCCCAAACAAAATAGTAAATTATTAATGTATGATCTTCTGCATTCTTTAGTTTGCATGAAAATTAGGAAAAAAAGAGAAAAGCATGTCACTGCTATATTCTCTGACTTTCACATATGCTGCTCTTTCTGCCAGAAAGACTCTTCTCTCTTTCCATGGCTGGCCACGGTTGTCTGGCAAACTCATTCTGACCCTTCAAATCTCAACTCTGATATTACTGATCCAAGTATATTCCCATTGACATTACAAGTTGGGTTAGATGTTCCTGTTATCTGGATCTATGATACTTCCCATATCATAGGATGTATCACAGTATAAGGGGGTCATATCTGTCTTACTCATCACTGTAACCAAACATCTGGGCTGATTTCTGACACACAATAGGCTTTCAATAAATATGTGTTTATTGAATGAACTGCAAAGTTAATATTCCATATTTTCTCTGCTGATACTAGCCCACCCCAGGAGAAAGGAAGAGAACAAACGAGGGCTATGCTCATCTAAAGCCAAGAGATTAAAACTCAGCAAGAACATGTGCTGAGTTAAACATAGACCTGGGGAGGGGAGGATGGAAAACTATAAAAATAGAATATGGAACATAATTAACTGTATTTGAGAAAATAAGAAAAGAATCTAGGACATTTTTAATATGACCCCAAGTGAATACATGAAAAAAGTAAGCAATTATGTTTAAGAAAATATATTCATTCTTGGAGTGGGAGGTAACAATAAGGAAGAAAGTTTTCAGGAAAACTGGACCTCACCTTGCACTACATTTTTGGAGGGACAATGCAAATCATGACACTGGAATCAGGCCTCTCAAACAGAAGAGGGAGTAGAAGGTCCCAGAGTAGACCTCATTATAAAACAAACCTAAGAAAAATGAGAATATTCTAAATATGAAAAGTAACCTCATTACTGCTTTCAAGTAATCCATGTCATTTCAGGATAAGAAAATGAAGTAACAAGACTTGCTTTTCAAAGGTGGTTCATGGAATTCAGCTTTGTTGCTCTGCTGTTATTATTCAACTGTGAGAGAGTGTGGTCAACATTTTTCATTTTTGCTTAGGAAATAAATAATAGAAGCTAACAGAAAATATAATTAGAATATACTTTGCTTCAAAGAAGAACTTGCTAATGGGAAACACTTAGTATCAGAGGACATTAAGGGAAGAACTGGAGTCCTCAAACAAGCTTCCACCTGTCTGGAGGGGAGGCTGATGAAGACTTCCCACAGCAAGATCTCTTCTAGCCCTCAGCATCATGATTGGTGGCATCATGAGCTCAGCATATGCACCTCAGTGTGGTAGATATGCACAGAGACTCAGGTTCAAACCCTGGCTCATCCACTTCTCCATTGCTAGATATAGCTGAGACTCAATTCTCTCTCCTAGGAGAGGGATATAATAATACCTAAACATAGGTTTGCCAAAAATATCTTAATTTTCTTCCTTCCTCTCCTTTCTTTCTTTCTTTCTTTCTTTCTTTCTTTCTTTCTTTCTTTCTTTCTTTCTTTCTTTCTTTCTTTCTTTCTCTTTTCTTTCTCTTTTATTGTGAAATGAACACTTAGGATGAGATCCACTTCTTACCACATCTTTAGGTCTACAATGTAGTACTGTTGACTAGAGGTACAATGTTGATCTCTAGAGCTTATTCATCTACTTCTCTTAGATCTTTGCATGATTAGCACTGTATCAGGAAAGCTCTTCTTAACTCCGGCAACAATGTCACTTTCCCCGTCACACACTCTCATAGCACCATGTGCCCCTCCTTCTTAGCACTAATCACAGCTGTAAACTTATATTTTTGTCTATAATTCTTTGGTTAATGTGTGTCCTTACCTAGTTCAGCACTTGGAACCTAATAAATGCTCAATAAATTTAGTTGATGAATGAATAATTAAAAGCATGAATATAGTTGACCCTTGAACAGCATGGATTTTAACTGTGTGGATCCACTTATACGCAGTTTTTTTGTTGTTTGTTTGTTTGTTTTTCAGTAAATTGCTATAGTGCTACAAGGTCTGCAGTTGGTTGAATCTGCAGATGCGGAACTGAGATAGGGAGGGTCAACTGTTAAGTTATTCAGGATTTTTGACTCAGCTAGTGGGCACCCTTAACATGACTCCCAACCCCTGAGGGTTCAGGGGTCAACTGTACACACATGAATAAAGATTAAGAGACATGAAAATGGCTCACGCTTAGTTCAATGGAACTACATTTTCAGAGGGACAGTGCAAATCATGACACTGGAATCAGGCCTCTCAAACAGAAGAGGGAGTAGAAGGGCCCAGAGTAAACCTCATTATAAAACAGACCTAAGAAAAATGAGAATATTCTAATATGAATATATCTACCACATATCTACCACACTGAGGTGCCTTTTGGGTGATGCCATATCCTCTGCTAGTAAAATTCTGCCATTGTTCTCATGGGAAAATATCATCAAGATGTTTTTGGTTTGTTTCTTCAAAATGCATGTAACTTCTACAGCTGCCAACAAGCTAGTCCAGGAGACAGGTGGCAATGTTCAGGAGCTAGGAGACTTCATAGTACAGTTCCTTCTGTGTTTGTTCCCCTAAAAGATTTCTCTTTCTTTGTCCTACAATCCCTGCCTATAACCCTGCCAACCCTGAAGGAAAACATGCCTCAAACAAGTCTATCTGAAACCACAGGGACCACATCCTTAAGTAACAGATGATTACACAGTAGTGACTTTTTTTCTGGCTCGCTTATCTGTAATTTTTCATCCTCCCTGCTTTTTTCTCACTGTCTCATAGTTCTTGTTCTTTTAACCCAATGTAGTTGCTTGAGTTACTGTGTATCACTCACCATATTTTTACTTCTCCTGATGACATTCTCATAGCACCTTAGTGTACTGCTGAGGCTAAATGAAGATTATAGGCTCTTTTTATAAGTTAAAGAAATTTAAAAAATTTTTAAAGAAAAGTGGAACTAGCGTCTAGAGAACATAGTTCTCTAAATCTGAATTCCGTGGTGAAGCTCCCCAAACTTTGTCAAGTGAATTGCTGTAATAAAGACCATTCAACTGTAAGATCCATGAGCCCTAGGTGTCATATCCCCAGCACCTAACACAGTATCTAGTGTAAAATGAGTACCCAATATGTATTTGTTCAATAAACAATGAAACAAATTATTATACACTAAAAACATAGGCCTTCTTTAACAAGATGTATTTTAGCAGTGAAATACACTTGGATAGATTTAAAAATGGGCCCACTTAATGCTCTATAAGAATTAGAATTGTTGAATTATATTGTAGTATAGGATAAGACAGTATATTAAAGATGGAAGGGAATTATGAATCTCCCCATCATGACCAGAGTAAAGAGTAGCACACTTCTTCCAAGAATATAAGCAATTTATGTTGCAATTGGCAAGGGATTTAAATTGTTATTAAAATTATTAAAGCCATTACTAAAATGAAAGACTAGAGTCCTGACTGACGTTGCCTGGGTATGGCCAGTGAGTACTCTCCTTTGAATCCCTCCACAGCATCTTTTATACACGTTCACTAAGTATTGATTTAATGGTTGATTGAACTAATAACACAGAGGAATTTCCCTGAGTTGATTTACCCGCTGTTTTCTCTCCTATCTCCTTGATCCTTCTGGTCTTATGAGCAACCTGATTTGGTGGAAACCATTAGCTGACATGTCCCCTTTAAGGGAGTGGTTCCATTTGGGCTTGTTAGGAGTCAAACCAAATCCTCTGTAGTGTCAATATTTGCTCACACATCAATATAAAATAAACTGAAGAAAGTCTGGCTTTTTCTTCTTTTCAGATGTTTAGATCTCTGTATAAAACTAAACAGTGAAATTAGCCCAGGTGTAATATTCACACGAAACTCAAATTCTCTTCTCTGTGTTAAACTGGTAGGACTGTCTCTTGTGTTTGGAGATTCTAAGAGAATTCCTTTGTGTTAACAGCATATAGCCTTTTTAAATCTCCCGTTGTGGAGGAGTTTGGCCAAAATCTAGCATCTGCTTTAAAAACTAACCTTAGATCAGGGTTTGTTTTGGTTTTTCTTCACTAGGTGTCATTCAGTTTTAGAAGACCTAGTTATGTAACTATCCTAAGAGACTATTTTGAAAATTGATGATAATCAGTTTAAGATTTAAAGTGCCTGAGGACTTTGGAGAAAATAAGTTTACGCTCTTACTAGATTGCTACTTATGTGATGATTGCGATGTAGGTGAACTTTTAAGATGTGGAAATCCTAGCCACAAAGCTTGCTCTGTAGACATCTGCTCTTGAAATAAATTAATTTCATAAGGAACCTAAGAATGTATTCTTATTTTTCTAAAATGAGAATGAGAAAGTCCTCTAGAACACTGACTCCATGAAATGCCCATCTTCTCTCCCACCCACACTCACCTAGGATTGTAGCTTTGCCTTTTTTCCTATTTTACTTTGCTCATTCACCAGTCTTAATACCTGTATCCTCCACGTTTTATTACCTTTACTTGCCAATTCAATCTTGGCACTTGGCAGTGAATCAGGAACCAGACGACAGAACTATTTACTCTTGGTACAAAGGTCCTGCAGAAAATATCCAGACAATTATTCTCTGAGTCTCCATCACCATCATCATCATCACCACCACTTAACTCCTTCTATGGCTCCACCTCGATGTACCCCCTTCAGAGCCTCTGTTCTGTTTTCTTTTCCCTTGAATATCTTTCCTTAATTTTTCCCAGATACAAAGATTAAAATTAAAAAATCATAGGAGAACAGGGCAGAGTCAAGATGGCGGTGTAGGAAGATGCCGAGTTAGCATCTCCCCACAACTAGGGTGCCTGCCGGCCTCTGGTGGGGGACCCTGATGCCCAAGGAGATGGGGGAGCCCCCAAGTGAACCGGTAGGACATGGGGGGACTGAGGGGGGAGGAGAAGTAGAGGCCAGACAGGATCGGCACCCCTGAGTCCAGGGAGATCAGGAGAGGCAGGTGGGAAGGGTCCTCCAGAAGGAGCAGAAGAGGAGAGGAGGGCATTTGCCCCGCCCACTTGAGCCCAGGAAGCCTGCTGGGCTCCCAGGTGAGATCCCCTGCCCTCTGAGACAGGGGTGGGGGGCACGCCTGGGCCTGTTCTGTTCCTTGAGCCTAAGCCCCACCCCCCACAGCACCCAGGGCCTTTTCCAGCCCTGTGAGTCCTGAGCATAGGTCCCGCCCACTGCCCAAACCTCACCCTTGCTTAGGCCCAGCCCTTCACAGCCAAGGCCTTTCCCCCCCTTTTTTTCTTTCTTTCTTTTTTTTTCCTTTTCCCTTCTCCTCTTTTTTTTACTATTGTGGTACTGCTGTACCTCCCAGTTAGTGATTTATCTATATTTTTATTTTTATACTCTTTCCAACATATATGTTAGTTTCCTAGTCTAATTTCATTTTTTACTTTGTTATTGTTCTCTTTTCTTTTCTTTCTTTCTTTTTTTTTTTTTTGCCACCCCAAGCAGCCTGGGGGATCTTGGTTCATGAGCCAGGGGTCAGGTGAAGCTCCTGCAGTGGAAGCTCTGAGTCCAAACCACTGGACTAACAGAGAACCTCAGATCTCAGGGAATATTCATCGAAATGAGGTCTCACAGAGGTCCTCATCACAGCACCAAGACCCAGCTCTACCCAACAGCCTACAAACTCCAGTGTTGGAAGCCTCAGGCCAAACAACCAGTAAGAGAGGAACACAATCCCACTCATAAAAAAAACTAAAAATGAGACAGCAAAACAATAGGTCACAAATGAAGGAGCAAGGTAAAAACCTACAACACCAAATAAATGAAGAGGAAATAGGCAATCTACCTGAAAAAGAATTCAGAGTAATGATAGTAAAGATGATCCAGAATCTCAAAAATAGAATGGAGGCATGGACTGAGAAAACACAAGAAATGTTTAACAAAGATCTAGAAGAACTAAAGAACAAACAGAGATGAACAACACAGTAACTGAAATGAAAAATACACTAGAAGGAATCAATAATGGAATAACTGAGGCAGAAGAAGGAATAAGTGAGCTGGAAGACAAAATGGTGGAAATAACTGCCAAGGGGCAGAATAAAGAAAGAAGAATGAAAAGAATTGAAGACAATCTCAGAGACCTCTGGGACAACACTAAATGCACCAACATTCAAATTATAGGGGTCTCAGAAGAAGAAGAGAAAGAGAAAGTTTCTGAGAAAATATTTGAAGAGATCATAGTTGAAAACTTCTCTAACATGGGAAAGGAAATAGTCACCCAAGTACAGGAAGCACAGAGAGTCCCATACAGGATAAACCCTAGGAAAAACACACCAAAACACATATTAATCAAACTAACAAAAATTAAATTCAAAGAAAAAAATATTAAAAGCAGCAAGGGAAAAACAAAAAATAATATACAAAGGAATCCCCATAAGGTTATCAGCTGATTTTTCAGCAGAAACTCTGCAGGTCAGAAGGGAGTAGCAGGATATAGTTAAAGTGATGAAAGAGAAAAACCTACAGCCAAGATTACTCTACCCAGCAAGGATCTCATTCAGATTTGATGGAAAATCAAAAGCTTTTCAGACAAGCAAAACTAAGAGGATTCAGCACCACCAAACCAGATTTACAACAAATGCTAAAGAAACTTCTCTAGGTGGGAACATAAGAGAAGAAAAAGACCCTCAAAAACACATCCAAAACAATTAAGAAAATGGTAACAGGAACATACATATTGATAATAAGCTTGAATGTAAATGTATTAAATGCCCCAACCAAAAGACACAGACTGGCTAAATGGATACAAAAACAAGACCCATATATATGCTGTCTACAAGAGACCCACTTCAGACCTAGGGACACATACAGACTGAAAGTGAAGAGATGGAAAATATTCCATGCAAATGGAAATCAAAAGAAAGCTGGAGTAGCAATACTCGTATCAGATAAAATAGAATTTAAAATAAAGACTATTACAAGAGGGACTTCCCTGGTGATGCAGTGGTTAAGAATCTGCTTGCAAATGCAGGGTACATGGGTTTGAGCCCTGGTCCAGGAAGATCCCACATGCCACAGAGCAACTAAGTCCATGTACCACAACTACTGAGCCTGCACTCTAGAGCCTGCAAGCCACAACTACTGAGCCCAGGTGCCACAACTACTGAAGCCCACATGCCTAGAGCCCATGCTCTGTAACAAGAGAAGCCACCGCCATGAGAAGTCCACACACCACAACAAAGAATAGCCCCCACTCACTGCAACTAGAGAAAGCCTGCATGCAGCAACAAAGACCCAACACAGCCACAACTAACTAACTAAATAAATAAACAAATTTAAAAAAAAGGACTGTTACAAGAGATAAGGAGGGACACTACATAATGATCAGAGGATGAATCCAAGAAGAAGATATAACCATTATAAATGTTTATGCACCCAACATAGGAGCACCTAAATACATAAGGCAAATGCTAAAAACCATGAAAGGAGAAATCGACAGTAACACAATAACAGTAGGGGACTTTAACACCCCACTTACACCAATGGACAGATCATCCAAACAGAAAATAAATAAGGAAACACAAGTTTTAAATGACGCAATAGACCAGATAAATTTAATTGATATTTATAGAACATTCCACCCAAAAGTGGCAGAATACACTTTCTTCTCAACTGCACATGGAACATTCTCCTGGATAGATCACATCTTGGGTCACAAATCAAGCCTCAGAAAATTTAAGAAAATTGAAATCATATCAAGCATCTTTTCTGACCACGTGCTATGAGACTGGAAATCAATTACAGGAAAAAAACTGTAAAAAACACAGATACATGGAGGCTAAACAGTGCACTACTAAATACCCAAGAGATCACTGAAGAAGTCAAAGAAGAAATTAAAAAATACATAGAAACAAATGACAACAAATACACAACGACGCAAAACCTGTGGGACTCAGCAAAAGCAGTTATAAGAGGGAAGTTTATAGCAATTCAATCTCACCTCAAGAAACAAGAAAAATTTCAAATAAACAATCTAACCCTACACTTAAAACAACTAGAGAAAGAAGAACAAAGAAAACCCAAAGTCAGTAGAAGGAAAGAAATCATAAAGATCAGAGCAAAAATAAATGAAATAGAAATGAAGAAAACAATAGCAAAGGTCAATAAAACCGAAAGCTGGTTCTTTGAGAAGATAAAAAAAATTGATAGACCCTTAGCCAGACACCTCAAGAAAAAAAGAGAGAGGATGCAAATCAATAAAATTAGGAATGAAAAAGGAGAAAACACAACTGACACTGCAGAAATACAAAGGATTATAAGACACTACTACAAACAACTATATGCCAATAAAATGGACAACCATGAAAAAATGGACAAATTCTTGGAAATGTACAATTTTCCAAGACTGAACCAGGAAGAATTAGAAAATATAAATAGACCTATCACAGGCAATGAAATTGAAACAGTAATTAAAAATCTTCCAACAAACAGAAGTCCAGGACCAGATGGCTTCACAGACGAATTCTATCAAACATTTAGAGAAGAGCTAACACCAATCCTTCTCAAACTCTTTCAAAAAATTGCAGAGGGAGAAACACTCCCAAATTCATTCTACAAAGCCACCATCACCCTGATACCAAAACCAGAAAAAGATATCACAAAAAAAGAAAATTATAGACCAATATCAGTGATGAACATAGATGCAAAACTCCTGAACAAAATACTAGCAAACAGAATTCAACAGCATATTAAAAGGATCATACACCACGATCAAGTGGGATTTATCCCAGGGATGCAAGGATTCTTCAATAAACGCAAATCAATCAATGTGATACACCACATTAACAAATCAAGGAATAAAAACCATATGATCATCTCAATAGATGCAGAAAAAGCTTTTGACAAAATTCAACACCCATTTATGATAAAAACTCTCCAGAAAATGGACATAGAGGGAACCTACCTCAACATAATAAAGGCCATATATGAAAAACCCACAGCAAGCATCATACTCAATGATGCTTGAAAAACTGAAAGCATTTCCACTAAGATCAGGAACAAGACAAGGATGTCCACTCTCACCACTCTTATTCAGCATAGTTTTGCAAGTCCTAGCCACAGCAGTCAAAGAAGAAAAAAAATTAAAAGGAATACAAATTGGAAAAGAAGAAGTAAAAATGTCACTGTTTGCCAATGACATGATACTATACACAGAAAATCCTAAAAATGCCACCAGAAAACTACTAGAACTAATCAGTGAATTTGGTAAGGCTGCAGGATTCAAAATTAATGCACAGAAATCTCCGGCATTCCTATACACCAACAACGAAAAATCAGAAAGAGAAATTAAGGAAACACTCCCATTTACCATTGCAGCAAAAAGAATAAAATACCTACGAATAAACCTGCCTAAGGAGGCAAAAGTCTTGTACTCAGAAAACTATAAAACACTGATGAAAGAAATCAAAGATGACATAAACAGTTGGAGAGCTGTACCATGTTCTTGGATTGGAAGAATGAATATTGTGAAAATGACTATACTACCCAAAGCAATCTACAGATTCAGTGCAATCCCTATCAAACTACCAATGGCATTCTTCACAGAATTAGAACAAAAAATGTTACCATTTGTATAGAAACACAAAAGACCCCAAATAGCCAAAGCAATCTTGAGAAAGAAAAACAGTTGGAGGAATCAGGCTCCCTGACTTCAAACTATACCACAAAGCTACAGTAATCAAGACAGTATGGTACTAGCACAAAAACAGAAATATAGGTCAATGGAACAGGATAGAAATCCCAGAGATAAACGCACGCACATATGGGCACCTAATTTAAAACAAAGGAGGCAGGAACATACAATGGAGAAAAGACAGCCAGCCTCTTCAATAAGTGGTGTTGGGAAAACTGGACAGCTACATGTAAAAGAACGAAATTAGAACACTAACTAACACCATACACAAAAATAAACTCAAAATGTATTTGAGACCTAAATGTAAGACCGGACACTATAAAACTCTGAGAGGAAAACATAGGAAAAACACTCTTTGACATAAACCACAGCAAGATCTTTTTTGACCCACCTCCTAGAGTAATGGAAATAAAAAGAAAAATAACCAAATGGGACTTAATTAAACTTAAAACCTTTTTTCACAGCAAAGGAAACCATAAACAAGCCAAAAGCAACCTTTAGAATGGGAGAAAATATTTGCAAATGAAACAACAGACAAAGGATTAATCTCCCAAATATACAAACAGCTCATGGAGCTCAATATCAGAAAAACAAATAATCCAATTAAAAAATGAGCAGAAGACCTAAATAGACATTTCACCAAAGAAGATATACAGATGGCCAAGAGGTACATGAAAAGATGTTCAACATCACCAATTATAGAGAAATGCAAATCGAAACTACAATGAGGTATCACCTCAGGCTGGTCAGAATGGCCATTATCAGAAAATCTAGAAACAATAAATTCTGGAAAGGGTGTGATGAGAAGGGAACCCTCTTTCACGGTTGGTGGGAATGTAAATTGATACAGCCACTAGGGAGAACAGTAAGGAGGTGCCTTAAAAAACTAAAAATAGAGCTACCATACAACCCAGCAATCCTACTACTGGGCATATACCCTGAGAAAACCATAATTCAAAAAGACACATGTACCACAATATTCATTGCAGCACTATTTACAACAGCCAGGACATGGAACCAACCTAAATGTCCATCGACAGATGAATGGATAAAGAGGATGTGGCACATATATACAATGGAATATTACTTAGCCATAAAAAGAAATGAAATTGAGTTATTTGTAGTGAGATGGATGGACCTAGACTCTGTCATACAGAGTGAAGTAAGTCAGAAAGAGAAAAACAAATACCGTATGCTAATGCATATATATGGAATCTAAAAAAAAAAAAATGGTACTGATGAACTTAGTTACAGGGCAAGAATAAAGATGTAGACATAGAGAATGGACTTGAGGACACAAGGTGGGAGGGGAAAGCTGGGTTGAAGTGAGAGTAGCATCATATATACACTACTGAATGTAAAATAGTTAGCTAGTAGGAAGCAGCGGCAAAGCACAGGGAGATCAGCTGGGTGCTTTGCAATGACCTAGAGGGGTGGGATAGGGAGGATGGGAGGGAGACTCAAGAGAGAGGGGATATGAGGATGTATGTATGCATATGGCTGATTCACTTTGTTGTGCAACAGAAACTAACACAGTATTGTGAAGCAATTACACTCCAATAAAGATTAACAAAAAAAAAAAAAGAAAAAAAAAACACATAGGAGAAGAATAATGGAACTAGATTTATGGAAGTTCATTCTCTAAATCTAATTTCCTTTGTGAGGCCTTTTAAAATAATTTTTGTTTATTCATTTATATCTTGCCATATTCCAAGGATTAGAGGTGACATATAAGATGTATTCAAAACAAGATAACAAATAGATACACCAAAAAAAAAAAAAAAATGAGGAGAGGAAAATAAATTGGATCAAGACCTATATCACACAGATCTGAAATTGCTTTAGAATAAACCACAATTTTAGCCTTGATTTTCCTAGTAAATCGAACAAAGAGGGAAGCCTTCAAACAGCTATAGGCCACCAAGGCTATTTAAATAAAATTATACAGCTTTAAGAGCAGCCATAATTTCCAGAGAATGACTTTCAGTAAATATCTTTATAATCGAGAGAAAAGAAAAGAAAGAAACAGCATCAATTCAAAATTCCATGGACATTTGTTTTTTACGATACATAAAATCTCCAAAATCCTTTCTCTGCCAAAAAGGTCTTTTAAAATGAACAAAATTACACTGAACGTGTTGATTATCATCTAGGCAACCTTTTGAGAGTGACACATGTATCCGGAACTGTGTGTCATGTAAGGTACAGCTTCTGCCCTCTAGGATATCATAGTCTAATTGAGAAGGCAGATGTGTACACAGAGTTCCAGCAGAGCAGGAACATTCTAATGGAAGGATATACAGAGCTGCTCAATGTGGTGGATATGTGTTGGACTGTAAAAATCTCAGAGACGTGGTTTCAAATCCTGACTCACCCACTTCTCCATTGCTAGATATGGCTGAGACTCAGTTCTCTTTTGTAAGACGTGGTTATGATAATACCTATAACACAGGCTTGTCCTGAACATCTTAACTTATTTTAGCTCTTAGTATAATTAGCACCATCTCAGGAAAGCTCTTCTTAACCCATCCAACGGTGTTACTTTCATTTTCCCCATCAGATACTCCCATAGTACTGTATGCCCCCTCCTCCTTAGCCCTTATCACACCTTGTAACCTTATGTTTATATCTGTGATTCTTTGATTAATGTATGTCCCCAGTATCTAGCCCGGTGCCTGGAAATAGTAGATGCTCAAAAAATTTAGCTTGATGAATAGATACTTGAATTAATAAATATATGCATGAGTAAAGATTAAGAGAGATAGCATGGCACATACTTAACTCAGTGTCTGACCCCTCAGGTGATGCCAAATCCATGGCTAGGAAAATTCTCCCACTGTTCCCATGGGAATATATCATTATCAATAGCTCTTCAGCTGTGTGTCTAGCAATTCACTAGACAAGGTTATGGCTGTAACCTAGACTCATTTTTATCCCACTGCATATCTTGTTATGCTGATGAGGTTAAGAGATCCATCTTGCTTTCCACTGGTAGGGAAAGGAATTTAAACTCTTGGTATTAGAGTTAGGTAATCAAATCAGAAAAGACTTAAAAATTGTACCTTAAATCATAGTTAATGTTTAATATTTACTGCAAGATGTCAGTTACAGTAGCAAGGAGAGCCTTTTTTCCCTTAGGTTCTTTAACACAGTAGTGAATAAACTGATCTGTTTATCCCCCATGTGCTGAATAAATGGCACAAAATAGGAATATGTATCTGATTAGAACAGTTTTAATTTCAGGGTGACAGAGGAAATGTCTAAGTGTATAATGCAAAAATCCTCTTCATTCTTTACACTTGCAAATAATTATCTAATTATTGTCAGACCTAACCTGTAAGTTTGATGAGTGTAGGCACTTTGATTTTTCTTATCCCTTGATTCTAACACATTTCCTGGCATAGTGTATGTACTCAGCAAATATCTGTTTAATGAAAGAATGGATGGGGAATTCCCTGGCAGTCCAGTGGTTAGGGCTCTGCGCTTCCACTGAAGGGGGCACAGGTTCAATCCCTGGTTGGGGAACTAAGATCCCACATGCTGCATGGCGCAGCCAAAAAAAAAAAAAAAAGAATGTATGATTGAATGAATGAATGATTTAATAAATGAAAATGGATTTACGAACTCAAGCAACGCTTTCTTACAGCTAGGGGAGAAAGCTTACCTAATCAATAAGATTTAAGCATTGCCCGTTCACTTTTTGAAAAGCCTCACCTTCAGTCACTGGTTTGAATTTTCTAAGCTATTAAACTTTGGTTGTTATCTGGTGTCAATGTCCTCCACACAAAAGACCAAAACCACACCTATATCAAACGCTGTTGGGTGTATTTCTCATTGCAACCAGAGAACCATAGGGCATCTCAACAGGAAAGTGTTAGGAGTGATTTATTGTAAGATCTGAACTTGTATCAGGTGACTTGAGGAAGAATGCAAGGAGAGAGTTCGCTCTGGATTGAGTGCTGTCAGAATATGGGGTGAATTCTATGGTTGGATATCTTAATGAATTTTAAGTAGAAAAAAAAGGTAGAATAGAGGGACACTAAGTCTGACATGGTGAATAAGCAATACTCATTCATATTATCTGGGCAAGGAGGTAGTAGATGGTACTTTGTGACATTGACAATGCTCATGTTTTGTCATGTTCTAACATTATTACAAAGTAGTCTTGTTTTTGCCTTGATCTATCATGATCCCAGAGTACACTCGTCTGACGTTGATGTCCTGTGAAATAATTGATGTTATTAATTATTATAATTATTATTGAAATTATTAATAGGAGAACTCCAAGATCTAGCTGTGAGCACCAGGTCAGCTCCAAGATGTCAGGAACTGCTTTTCCCTTCTCACTGGGAAAGTGACATAAAAATTATTACCATCTATTTGATTTAGGTTGAATCCGTTTCTTAGCTTCCTTAGCAGAGTCAAGTAATTAAAAATTAGTCAGAGATGGGTTGTTTTCACAGGGAAGAAGAAAGGATAAATTTTGAAACAGGAAGAAGGCAGAAAGGAATGCCTCATTATAGCAAACTCAGGGGGTTGGGGGATTTAAAGACACATGAAACACATGAAGGAAAATAAATCAGAAACCTTATTTTGTGTTTTGAATTGTTGACATTGAATTTTAGAAATAGGATTTTGTAAAATAATGACAAAGAAGAAGTTGGAATTTCTGTTTTTAACTAAGTTATGCAACACTATTACTGAAATATACATGAAAGTAGTGTAAATCACAACATGCAACTCCATCTTCTACACAAAATGCTCTAGTCAGTCTTAGGTTTATACCTAAAATGTCACTTTTATTTTAAAATATCTCTTTAAAGATAATTACATTTCTAAGTGATTCATATTGCTCTCTGATAGGTAAATAATGAATACCACTAAAAACAGACCTTTATTCTTAGATATTGAAATATTCAAGATTTTATACATTTAACGATATTTAAAATCTTTCTTTGTAAAAGATCAGTCAAGCAACCCAAAGATTATATCTCTATTCTTTTTTTTTTTTTTTTTTTTTTAAAGGTAAATCTTTATTTATTTATTTATTTATTTATTTTTGGCTGTGCTGGGTCTTCGGTTCGTGCGAGGGCTTTCTCTAGTTGCGGCAAGCGGGGGCCACTCTTTCATTGCGGTGCGGGGACCGCTCTTCATCGCGGTGCGCGGGCCCTTCACTATCGCGGCCCCTCCCGTTGCGGGGCACAGGCTCCAGACGCGCAGGCTCAGCAGTTGTGGCTCACGGGCCCAGCCACTCCGCGGCATGTGGGATCTTCCCAGACCAGGGCTCGAACCCGTGTCCCCTGCATTAGCAGGCAGATTCCCAACCACTGCGCCACCAGGGAAGCCCTATATCTCTATTCTTTACATATTTTTTTTATCATTCATCATATCCTGTCAGTGATGTTAGCTGTCTTTGGCTAGTTCCCAGGACCTTTTACAGGCTTTCATCTTTAGAAACTCAATTGCTTCCTGTATGGGTAAACTCCGGAACATAAAACCTGCCCTTCCACTCATTTGGAGGTGAAACTTGTAGCAGAGCTTATGCATGCCTTTTTGCTGAAGACATGATTATCCTTCTAGTTTCTCAGACATAAAAGTTCCCGACTCTCCCATCATCCTCATCAAAGTGCATATTATCACGTAAAGAGCTTTAAGTACACCATTAGTTTTATTTTAGTCTCTGAAGTTTCTTTCATTTACATGTGTGGTCCTCTCCTTTCCACAACTTTAGCACAGTATTTATATTTTTTACTTCAGGGAAAACATACACATATACACCCACATTCGGGGTATATTACTAAGGTTGATTCTTCACAAAGACACAAGAAGTTTACCATTAAAAACAAAACACAGCTCAGAGATGTCCCTGAGCTTTCATCTACACAGCCATAACCAAGCAGAGATCTGTTTATTTTCTGGTTAATTAAAACATTCCTCAATTTTGTTCTCCATATTAGATTACAATAATTAGACAATGGCCAAATCTTTTCTTCACTACGTGCTAGGTAGGTCTGCCAGATTTAGCACATATACATTGCTCCTTCCTAAATTCCTTCTATCACTGATTTATTTTGGTAGAACACTAAATATGCCTGTTTAGAGTTGAGATAATTATCACATAACTTAAGTAAAATGCCACTGTAGAAATAATTTATGTCCCTGTTGTTTTGGACCCGTGTAATTCACATTCAGTCAATTCTCTGGCTCATTTAAATTGTTGACGCTGTTTAAAATATCACTGTACTGATAGTGCAAGACATTAGTTTGGTGCAATAAAGGGTAACTGAATAGCTCAACAGCTTCTTTGATAGCAGTTTTTATTAATTCCCAGTAATTTAAATCACGATTCATACTGCAAATGTATACAAATAGAAAGGATATGACATTTAAAAGTTGGATTAAAGAGGGCTTCCCTGGTGGTGCGGTGGTTAAGAATCCACCTGCCAATGCAGGGAACACAGGTTTGAGCCCTGGTCTGGGAAAATCCCACATGCCGCGGAGCAACCAAGCCTGTGCACCACAACTACTGAGCCTGCGCTCTAGAGCCCACGTGCCACAACTACTGAAGCCCGCGCACGCCTACAGCCCGTGCTCTGCAACAAGAGAAGCCTCGGCAATGAGAAACCCGAGCACCACAATGAAGAGATGAAGAGTACCGCTCCCCCGCCCCTCATGGCAACTGGAGAACGCCTGCGCGCAGCAATGAACACCCAAAGCAGCCAAAAATAAATAAATAAAATAAATAAATTCAAAAAGAAAAGTTGGATTTAAAAAGTCAAACATGGGGCTTCCCTGGTGGCGCACTGGTTGAGAATCTGCCTGCCAATGCGGGGGACATGGGTTCGAGCCCTGGTCTGGGAAGATCCCACATGCCACGGAGCAACTAGGCCCGTGAGCCACAACTACTGAGCCTGCGCGTCTGGAGCCTGTGCTCCGCAACAAGACAGGCCGCGATAATGAGAGGCCCGCGCACCGCGATGAAGAGTGGCCCCCACTTGCCGCAACTAGAGAAAGCCCTCGCACAGAAACGAAGACCCAGCACAGCCATAAATAAATAAATTAATTAATTTAAATAAATAAATTTTTAAAAAGTCAAACACGAACTGATATGGCTACCTTAGTGAACAAGTTATTATTTATTGAGCTGCTTCATATTTTAATATTGCTTCCTATTGCTTTGGGGATTTTTAAATTATGTAATTAATGTTTTTGCTGGAATTTCATATAAGCAAAAACAATGTTAGAAACTGCAAAATAAAAATATGGATTAAAAAATATATAGATAATATCAACAGTAGAAGTTGGAGGCCATTTTTCATCTATTTTTCTTTTCTTATAATCATTCTGCATAAGCTTGTGCAAACCAAAGGGTATAAAAGGGGAAAAGAATTCTTACTTGTTCGAGTGTTTCCAAAGCCAGTATAATCTTTGCCTTTGTAATTTCCTCTGAAAAGTCTGGGGCTCCCTTAAGCAGTGTTGGACTGAAAGCAACCAGGTAGGATTTGAAACTTGGTTCCACATTTTCTGGAGATGTTTCACCATAGCACACGTGGGTAGTGTTCTTCCTTCTTTCAACACAGTACATATATCCTACCCAATACTTCTCTTTTTTTAGAGTAAGACACTTCCAAAGTTCCAAATTGAAATGTTGACTTTTATAAACTTCGTTTTTCAGCCTCAATCTAAAAAGGCTAGAAATTACTCTGGAACCCATTTCAGTAAAACCAATTCTGCAGTGTCCAGAAATGATGGGTTGGATACACAGCATATTGGTGGTCCAGCTTATTCCAAGAAAGTCTGAAGATCACTCCCAAACTTCTCAATACATTTTTCTTAAAGTACCTGGAAGGCAAAGAAGAAACTGAAAACTTAACATCAAAAACTATAACTGACAACTGCCTCACTACTAAGATCTTAGATAATTGGCATTAATTATAAAGGAATCAGATTGAGGAAAAACCTCCTCAGGGTGCAAGTTACAGCAATAATGGCAAACAGTTGTATGGTATTTACTGTATGCCTGGCATGGTTCTAAGACTTTACTTCTTCCAGTCACTTAATCTACAAAACAATCCTATAAGTTCGGGTACTATTATTCTTCCTGTTTTTCAGTTGAAGAAAACAGAAGCACAGAGAAGTTAAGTGACTCACATAAAGTTAGTAAATTGTGGTGTTGACAGTTAGACCAAGAAAGTCTATTTTCTTAATTATTGTAACATACTACTTCTTGGTATATCACAGCTTTGTGTTTTTTTTGTTGTTTTTTTTTTAAACATCTTTATTGAAGTATAATTGCTTTACAATGGTGTGTTAGTTTCTGCTTTATAACAAAGTGAATCAGTTATACATATACATATGTTCCCATATCTCTTCCCTCTTGCATCTCCCTCCCTCCCACCCTCCCCATCCCACCCCTCTAGGTGGTCACAAAGCACGCAGCTGATCTCCCTGTGCTATGCGGCTGCTTCCCACTAGCTATCTATTTTACATTTGGTAGTGTATATATGTCCATGACACTCTCTCACCCTGTCACATCTCACCGCTCCCCCTCCCCATATCCTCAAGTCCATTCTCTAGTAGGTCTGTGTCTTTATTCCCGTCTTGCCACTAGGTTCTTCATGGCCTTTTTTTTTTTTCCTTAGATTCCATATATATGTGTTAGCATACTGTATTTGTTTTTCTCTTTCTGACTTACTTCACTCTGTATGACAGACTCTAACTCCATCCACCTCATTACAAATACCTCCATTTCATTTCTTTTTATGGCTGAGTAATATTCCATTGTATATATGTGCCACATCTTCTTTATCCATTCATCTGTCGATGGACACTTAGGTTGCTTCCGTGTCCTGGCTATTGTAAATAGAGCTGCAACGAACATTTTGGTACATGACTCTTTTTGAACTATGGTTTTCTCAGGGTATATGCCCAGTAGTGGGATTGCTAGGTTGTATGGTAGTTCTATTTGTAGTTTTTTAAGGAATCTCCATACTGTTCTCCATAGTGGCTGTATCAATTTACATTCCCACCAACAGTGCAAGAGAGTTCCCTTTCCTCCACACCCTCTCCAGCATTTATTGTTTGTAGATTTTTTGATGATGGCCATTCTGACCGGTGTGAGATGATATCTCATTGTAGTTTTGATTTGCATTTCTCTAATGATTAATGATGTTGAGCATTCTTTCATGTGTCTGTTGGCAATCTGTATATCTTCTTTGGAGAAATGTCTATTTAGGCCTTCTGCCCATTTTTGGATTGAGTTGTTCATTTTTTTGTTATTGAGCTGCATGAGCTGCTTGTAAATCTTGGAGATTAATCCTTTGTCAGTTGCTTCATTTGCAAATATTTTCTCCCATTCTGATGGTTGTCTTTTGGTCTTGTTTATGGTTTCCTTTGCTGTGCAAAAGCTTTTAAGTTTCATTAGGTCCCATTTGTTTATTTGTGTTCTTATTTCCATTTCTCTGGGAGCTGGGTCAAAAAGAATCTTGCTGTGATGTATGTCATAGAGTGTTCTGCCTATGTTTTCCTCTAAGAGTTTGATAGTGTCTGCCCTTACACTTAGGTCTTTAATCCATTTTGAGTTTATTTTTGTGCATGGTGTCAGGGAGTGTTCTAATTTCATACTTTTACATGTATCTGTCCAATTTTCCCAGCACCACTTATTGAAGAGGCTGTCTTTTCTCCACTGTATATGCTTGCCTCCTTTATCAAAGATAAGGTGACCATATGTGCGTGGGTTTATCTCTGGGCTTTCTATCCTGTTCCATTGATCTATATTTCTGTTTTTGTGCCAGTACCAAACTGTCTTGATTACTGTAGCTTTGTAATATAGTCTGAAGTCAGGGAGCCTGATTCCCCCAGCTCCATTTTTCATTCTCAAGATTGCTTTGGCTATTCGGGGTCTTTTGTGTTTCCATACAAATTGTGAAATTTTTTGTTCTAGTTCTGTGAAAAATGCCAGTGGTAGTTTGAAAGGGATTGCATTGAATCTGTAGATTGCTTTGGGTAGTAGAGTCATTTTCACAATGTTGATTCTTCCAGTCCAAGAACATGGTATATCTCTCCATTATTTGTATCATCTTTAATTTCTTTCATCAGTGTCTTATAATTTTCTGCATACAGGTCTTTTGTCTCCTTAGGTAGGTTTATTCCTAGATATTTTATTCTTTTTGTTGCAATGGTAAACAGGAGTGTTTTCTTAATTTCACTTTCAGATTTTTCGTCATTAGTGTATAGAAATGCAAGAGATTTCTGTGCATTAATTTTGTATCCTGCTACTTTACCAGATTCATTGATTAGCTCTAGGAGTTTTCTGGTAGCATCTTTAGGATTCTCTATGTATAGTATCATGTCATCTGCAAACAGTGACAGCTTTACTTCTTCTTTTCCGATTTGGATTCCTTTTATTTCTTTTTCTTCTCTGATTGCTGTGGCTAACACTTCCAAAACTATGTTTAATAATAGTGGTGAGAGTGGGCAACCTTGTCTTGTTCCTGATCTTAGTGGAAATGGTTTCAGTTTTTCACCATTGAGGACAATGTTGGCTGTGGGTTTGTCATATATGGCCTTTATTATGTTGAGGAAAGTTCCCTCTATGCCTACTTTCTGCAGGGCTTTTATCATAAATGGGTGTTGAATTTTGTCGAAAGCTTTCTCTGCATCTATTGAGATGATCATATGGTTTTTCTCCTTCAATTTGTTCATATGGTGTATCACGTTGATTGATTTGCGTATATTGAAGAATCCTTGCATTCCTGGGATAAACCCCACTTGATCATGGTGTATGATCCTTTTAATGTGCTGTTGGATTCTGTTTGCTAGTATTTTGTTGAGGATTTTTGCATCTATGTTCATCAGTGATATTGGCCTGTAGTTTTCTTTCTTTGTGACATCTTTGTCTGGTTTTGGTATCAGGGTGATGGTGGCCTCGTAGCATGAGTTGGGGAGTGTTCTTCCCTCTGCAATATTTTGGAAGAGTTTGAGAAGGATAGGTGTTAGCTCTTCTCTAAATGTTTGATAGAATTCACCTGTGAAGCCATCTGGTCCTGGGCTTTTGTTTGTTGGAAGGTTTTTAATCACAGTTTCAATCTCAGTGCTTGTGATTGGTCTGTTCATATTTTCTATTTCTTCCTGGTTCAGTCTCAGCAGTTTGTGCATTTCTAAGAATCTGTCCATTTCTTCCAGGTTGTCCATTTTATTGGCATAGAGTTGCTTGTAGTAATCTCTCATGATCTTTTGTATTTCTGCAGTGTCAGTGGTTACTTCTCCTTTTTCATTTCTAATTCTATTGATTTGAGTCTTCTCCCTTTTTCTCTTGATGAGTCTGGCTAATGCTTTATCAATTTTGTTTATCTTCTCAAAGAACCAGCTTTTAGTTTCATTGATTTTTGCTATTGTTTCCTTCATTTCTTTTTCATTTATTTCTGATCTGATCTTTATGATTTATTTCCTTCTGCTAGCTTTGGGGTTTTTTTTTTGTTCTTCTTTCTCTAATTGCTTCAGGTGCAAGGTTAGGTTGTTTATTCGAGATGTTTCCTGTTTCTTGATGTAGGCTTGTATTGCTATAAACTTCCCTCTTAGCACTGCTTTTGCTGTGTCCCATAGGTTTTGGGTCGTCGTGTCTCCATTGTCATTTGTTTCTAGGTATTTTTTGATTTCCCCTTTGATTTCTTCAGTGATCACTTCGTTATTAAGTAGTGTATTGTGTAGCCTCCATGTGTTTGTATTTTTTACAGATCTTTTCCTGTAATTGATATCTATTCTCATAGCGTTGTGGTTGGAAAAGATACTTGATACGATTTCAATTTTTTAAAATTTACCAAGGCTTGATTTGTGACCCAAGATATGATCTATCCTGGAGAATGTTCCATGAGCACTTGAGAAAAATGTGTATTCTGTTGTTTTTGGATGGAATGTCCTATAAATATCAATTAAGTCCATCTTGTTTAATGTATCATTTAAAGCTTGTGTTTCCTTATTTATTTTCATTTTGGATGATCTGTCCATTGGTGAAAGTGGGGTGTTAAAGTCCCCTACTATGGTTGTGTTGCTGTCGATTTCCCCTTTTATGGCTGTTAGTATTTGCCTTATGTATTGAGGTGCTCCTATGTTGGGTGCATAAATATTTACAATTGTTATACCTTCCTCTTGGATCGATCCCTTGATCATTATATAGTGTCCTTCTTTGTCTCTTGTAATAGTCTTTATTTTAAAGTCTATTTTGTCTGATATGAGAATTGCTACTCCAGCTTTCTTTTGATTTCCATTTGCATGGAATATCTTTTTCCATCCCCTCACTTTCAGTCTGTATGTGTCTCTAGGTCTGAAGTGGGTCTCTTGTAGACAGCATATATATGGGTCTTGTTTTTGTATACATTCAGCCAGGCTGTGTCTTTTGGTGGGAGCATTTAATCCATTTACATTCAAGGTAATTATCTATATGTATGTTCCTATTACCATTTTGTTAATTGTGTTGTGTTTGTTATTGTCAGTGTTTTCCTTCTCTTGTGTTTCCTGCCTAGAGAAGTTCCTTTAGCATTTGTTGTAAAGCTGGTTTGGTGGTGCTGAACTCTCTCAGCTTTTGCTTGTCTGTAAAGGTTTTAATTTCTCCATCAAATCTGAATGAGATCCTTGCTGGGTAGAGTAATCTTGGTTGTAGGTTTTTCTCCTTCATCACTTTAAGTATATCCTGCCACTCCCTTCTGGCTTGCAGAGTTTCTGCTGAAAGATCAGCTGTTAACCTTATGGGGATTCCCTTGTGTGTTATTTGTTGTTTTTCCCTTGCTGCTTTTAATATGTTTTCTTTATATTTAATTTTTGACAGTTTGATTAATATGTGTCTTGGCGTGTTTCTCCTTGGATTTATCCTGTATGGGACTCTCTGTGCTTCCAGGACTTGATTAACTATTTCCTTTCCCATATTAGGGAAGTTTTCAACTATAATCTCTTCAAATATTTTCTCAGTCCCTTTCTTTTTCTCTTCTTCTTCTGGGACCCCTATAATTCGAATGTTGGTGCGTTTAATGTTGTCCCAGAGGTCTCTGAGACTGTCCTCAGTTCTTTTCATTCTTTTTCCTTTATCCTGCTCTGCAGTAGTTATTTCCACCATTTTATCTTCCAGGCCACTTATCCATTCTTCTGCCTCAGTTATTCTGCTATTGATCCCATCTAGAGTATTTTTAATTTCATTTATTGTGTTTTTCATCGTTGCTTGGTTCCTCTTTAGTTCTTCTACGTCCTTGTTAAATGTTTCTTGCATTTTGTCTATTCTATTTCCAAGATTTTGGATCATCCTTACTATCATTATTCTGAATTCTTTTTCAGGTAGACTACCTATTTCCTCTTCATTTGTTAGGTCTGGTGTGTTTTGACCCTGCTCCTTCATCTGCTGTGTGTTTTTCTGTCGTCTCATTTTGCTTATCTTGCTGTGTTTGGGGTCTCCTTTTCACAGGCTGCAGGTTCGTAGTTCCCGTTGTTTTTGGTATCTGCCCCAGTGGCTAAGGTTGGTTCAGTGGGTTGTGTAGGCTTCCTGGTGGAGGGAACTAGTGCCTGAGTTCTGGTGGATGAGGCTGGATCTTGTCTTTCTGGTGGGCACGTCCACGCCTGGTGGTGTATTTTGGGGTGTCTGTGGCCTTATTATGATTTTAGGCAACCTCTCTGCTAACGGATGGGGCTGTGTTCCTGTCTTGCTAGTTGTTTGGCATAGGGTGTCCAGCACTGTAGCTTGCTGGTCGTTGAGTGAAGCTGGGTCTTGATGTTGAGATGGAGATCTCTGAGAGATTTTTGCCGTTTGGTATTACGTGGAGCTGGGAGGTCTCTTGTGGACCAGTGTCCTGAAGTTGGCTCTCCCACCTCAGAGGCACGGCCCTGATGCCTGGCTGGAGCACCAAGAGCCTTTCATCCACATGGCTCAGAGTAAAAGGGAGAAAAAATAGAAAGAAAGAAAGAAAGAGGCTATAATATAGTGAAGTAAGATAAAGCTATTATAAAGCAAAGCTACACAGACAAAATCTCACCCAGAAGCATATACATATACACTCACGAAAAAAGGAAAAGGGGAAAAATTAATATATCCTGCTCCCAAAGTCCACCTCCTGAATTTGGGATGATTTGTTGTCTATTCAGTTATTCAACAGATGCACACACATCAAGTTGTTTGTGGAGTTTTAATCCGCTGCTTCTGAGGCTGCTGGGAGAGATTTCCCCTCCTCGTCTCTGTTCGCACAGCTCCTGGGGATCAGCTTTGGATTTGGATCCGCCTCTGCGTGTAGGTCGCCTGAGGGCGTCTGTTCCCCGCCCAGACAGGACTGGGTTAAAGGAGCAGCTGCTTCGGGGGCTCTGGCTCACCCAGGCCGTGGGGAGGGAGGGGTACGGAGGAGGCGGGGCGAGCCTGTGGCGTCAGAGGCCGGCGTGACGTTGCACCAGCCTGAGGCGTGCAGTGCGTTCTCCCGGGGATGTTGTCCCGGGATCACGGGACGCTGGCAGTGGCGGGCTGCACGGGCTCCCGGGAGGGGCGGCGCGGAGAGTGACCTGTGCTCGCACACAGGCTTTCTGGAGGCGGCAGCAGCAGCCCCAGCGTCTCACGCCCGTCTCTGGGGTCCGCGCTGATGGCTGCGGCTCGCGCCAGTCTCTGGAGTTCGTTTAGGCGGCGCTCTGAATCCCCTCTCCTTGCGCGCCGTGAAACAAAGAGGCAAGAAAAAGTCTCTTGCCTCTTCGGCAGCTGCAGACTTTTTCCCCGGTCTCCCTCCCAGCTAGCTGTGGTGCGCCAACCCCTTCAGGCTGTGTTCACGCCGCCAGCCCCAGTCCCCTCCCTGCGATCCGACCGAAGCCCGAGCCTCAGCTCCCAGCCCCGCCTGCCCCAGCGGCTGAGCAGACAAGCCTCTCGGGCTGGTGAGCGCTGCTTGGCGCCGAGCCTCTGTGCGGGAGTCTCTCCGTTCTTTCCTCTGCGCCCCTGTTGCTATGGGATCTGCGCTGATAGCCTCGGCTCGCGTCCATCTCTGGAGTTCGTTTAGGCGGCACTCTGAATCCCCTCTCCTCGCGCACCAGGAAACAAAGAGGCAAGAAAAAGTCTCTTGCCTCTTCGGCAGCTGCAGACTTTTTTCCGGACTCCCTCCTGGCTAGCTGTGGTGCGCTAACCCCTTCAGGCCGTGTTCACGCCGCCAACCCCGGTCCTCTCCCTGCGATCCGAGTCCTCTCCCTGCGATCCGACCGAAGCCCAAGCCTCAGCTCCCAGCCCCGCCCGCCCCGGCGGGTGAGCAGACAAGCCTCTCGGGCTGCTGAGTGCTGCTCGGCGCCGAGCCTCTGTGCGGGAATCTCTCCGCTTTGCCCTCCGCACCCCTGTGGCTGCGCTCTCCTCCGTGGCTCCGAAGCTTCCCCCCTCTGCCACCCACAGTCTCCACCCGCGAAGGGCCTTCCTAGTGCGTGGAAATCTTTCCTCCTTCACGGCTCCCTCCCACTGGTGCAGGTCCCGTCCCTATTCTTTTGTCTCTGTTATTTCTTTTTTCTTTTGCCCTACCCAAGTACGGGGGGAGTTTCTTGCCTTTTTGGAGGTCGGACGTTTTCTGCCAGCGTTCAGTGGGTGTTCTGTAGGAGCAGTTCCACGTGTAGATGTATTTCTACTGTATCTGTGGGAAGGAAGGTGATCTCCGCGTCTTACTCTTCCGCCATCTTCCCCAATAATCCACAGCTTTGTTTTATACAAAAGGGTTCACCTGAAAAAAGTAGGTAAATACTTCACAACTCTCCTGATACATGTTCATTACTTTAAGTCTTAGGACCTGTAATAGCGAAGAACTGGGCAACTATCGCTATCCATCCCTGAGTGCTTCTCCATGGTGGCTCATCCTCGCTGTCAGCGTCTTTCTGCATGTATGCAAATTACATACAACCCAGGGATAGCTGAGAAGAAAGAGGGGAAAGGTACAAGCAGGTTATACTGTGACACCTCAGTCCAGGATAAGTAGAGAAAGAAAACTGGAGCCTATGAGGAGGGGGGAAAACTGCTGAAAAGAGAAGGGAATAGTGACAAGAAGTTTCAGAATAAGATCTTGTCTTTGAAAATAATTGTCTGTAGCCTTAAGGGGAAAATGTCAGTAAACATCTGGCAACCTAACAAAATAGCAAGGAAAAATATGTCTTCTACAAAGCAAGAACTGACAATTATTAAAAAGAAAACAGGTTGAGATTTTTTTTAAAGCACCTAAATAAAGTGAAAAAGAAACTGAATAAGTAATCAATGCAAGTGTACTAAATATATATTATACATATAGTAGATTAATGCCTCATTATCCATAATACCTCCATATC
Source organism: Balaenoptera musculus (assembly GCF_009873245.2). NCBI lineage: Eukaryota > Metazoa > Chordata > Mammalia > Artiodactyla > Balaenopteridae > Balaenoptera > Balaenoptera musculus. The sequence goes on along the minus strand of NC_045791.1, from coordinate 33,928,707 downwards.
CAATGAAGGCATTAAAAAGCCATTATCGATCGACAAAACTGAGAAACTTTCACTGATGAAGAGGAGGACAAAAATATGAGGAAAATTAGAGAAAAATGATTATACAAGTAAAGGAGAAAACATTCTTGTGGGAAATTATTAAATAGATAATCAAGTAGACTAACTGAGCGTTAAAGAAGGAACTATGAGCAATGGTATGGGTAGGGTTAAGGAAAACCAACAAATACTGATGAAGCATCTACAACCAGCAATATTCAGGTTGGAAGGGGTGAGGTAGCAGCAAGCAATGAAACCTGGAGAAGGCAGTAAAAGAAGGCCTGTAGAAGTTGTGATTAGAGCTAGAAAGATTCAGGCACTGCCCATCCTTCTTCACCCAGTGAGGAGGGAGCTGAGGAAATAAATATCCAACTTTTCCTGCCCTCTGATCTTCTGAAGATGCTTCCCATTGGCCAGCGACAACTGGAAGGCAGAGGGCCAGGAGAATCAGTTATACAGTCATAAAGATCAGACTCCCAGAAGATAGAACATAGGGGAAAAGATAGAAACTATATCTGTGGGACAAACGGAAAATATCCAACCCAGTGAATTATGTGGAAGGGAAAGGGCAGAAAAATAGGATGCATGTCAAAAAAAAAAAAAAAAAAGGAATAGAAAAAACAATGAAAAATATCATAGAAGAAAATTTCCTTAGGAAGCTCCACACTGAAGGGTATCACCATGCTCTAGCTAAGGCCAATGAAAAAGATTTACGCCTAAATGCATCTTGGCCAAAGTGTGAAGTAAAACCATACAGAGTTCAAGGAAGATGGTTTACTTACAAATGAAGCAAAAAATAAGCAAGTTTCAATATGCATAATAGAATGCCAAAGCAGCAACAACAAGAGAATTAGATCTAAAAGGTTTTGAAAGGAAATAATTTTAAGTCATGAATTTCATACTTAGTCAAATTGTTCTTTATGTGTAAAGAAATCAGAAATGCACACTCAGATATGAGTAGGAACAGAAAATGTAACATCTATGTATCTTTCTTGAAAAACGTTTCTTAAATATATACTATGAGAGAAAAAATAAAATGAAGAGGTAAATAGGAAATCATGTTATAAAGTGGTGCTCGTTGTCAACATTAAAGCATTTTAAAAACACACACAGAGCACAGCTATAAGTTTAGTTACAAAACAAAATGTAAATGTTAAAATATTATCAAAATATGTGAAGGAATTGTAAGGTAAAAATTAATACCATAATAATACAGATATGGATTCCAAATCTAAAACGCTATTGTAGATTCCAAATCTAAGCTTATATAAACAAATAGGAAAAGAGGATAGAAACACTGTGCTAAATTTCTTACCTCATGTATGGGAATATATTCTTCACTCCGACATTAAACTGTAGCAGTAATTATAATAATAATACCACCACTTTTCATTGAGTACTTACTATATGCCAGGAACTGCTCTGAACAATTTACATGAATTAATCCATTTCAAATTTAAAATAACTCTATTAAGTGTGTGCTATTATTATCCTCATTTTACAGATGAGAGAACTGAGGTTAAAAAACTTGCCCAATGTAAATAAACTAGTTTTTGAGTCTGTCTTTTTAATCACTCTGTTACTTACTACACATGTTCAACAATAAGAAATTGATTAAATAAACCATGAAACATCTAAAAAATAGAAAATCTTCCCTTTTAATGTTATAAAACCATATTTGTTGATGTGAAGATATTTATTTTCATCCACATGTACAAATATTTACCTTGTATTACATAATGGACATCTGCTTTTGCCTTGACAGCATACACCTCACAGGGTTGTCTAAAGTGCCAAATGATTATACTAGATTAATTCATGTCTCAGTCCTCAGCCTTCAGTACAAGCTCCAATAAATTCCCTCTTTTAAGCCATATGGCATTTGTGATTGAAGGAGTCCTAATGATTCTTATTTTTTAAGGAAAATGAAAGTTTCCAAACTACATATCATTTTTAAAAAGCCAATACATATATGCATATACACAGTGATTAAATTCAGTGGTTGCTATTAAACATTGTTAATAGCAGTTATATTTTAGATAGTAGGATTGAAAGACTTTTTTTTTTTAACAATTCTTTTAATTTTTAAAAATTTTTATTTATTTATTTATTTATTTTTGGCTGCGTTGGGTCTTCATTGCTGCGCGCCGGCTTTCTCTGGTTGCAGCAAGCGGGGGCTACCCTTCGTTGCGGTGGACAGGTTTCTCATTGCGGTGGTTTCTCTTGTTGCAGAGCACAGGCTCTAGGCATGTGGGCTTCAGTAGCTGTGGCACACGGGCTCAGTAGTTGTGGCTCACAGGCTCTAAAGCGCAGGGTCAGTAGCTGTGGCACACGGGCTTGGTTGCTCTGCAGCATGTGGGCTCTTCCCGGACCAGGGATTGAACCCGTGTTCCCTGCATTGTCAGGCGGATTCTTAACCACTGCACCACCAGGGAAGTCCCTGAATGACTTTTAAAATCTGTATTTCTGTTGTTTCCTTTGACAAATATATTGTTATTGTGTAATAAAGGGAAAATCAATTCTTGAAACAACAGTAACAAAATTACCTTTAGATATCACCCCTCTCAAACAAATATTTTATACTACTTGCAGATCAGGCAATTTGAGGCCTTTTTCTCTCATGAAAGTTCACATATTACTGAATGAATGAGGCCAGCATTTATGAATAAATAAATGAAAGTCTGAAGGTTTCTGACCATCCACCTCCTCACCAAGATGGGTAGAAGAAGAAACTGCAGGTTAGACTAGCTTTCTTCTTAAGATGCAAGTCTTGCCCATTTTAGCACATGAATGAAGGATAATTCCTCCAAATTTTATAGCATAGAAAGTCACAAGATTATTTTATTAGGAAAAATAATTTAAACTACTCATTACTATTCAACCACAATTGCCTAGAAAAAAAAAAAAATGCACTGATGCTTCTATTCAATGTGCAGATTAGCCAACATGGTCTCTGGTCAAATACATTCATCAGAAAAGGAAAGGAGTTTATTGTCTTTTTGTTATTAAAAAATATTTATTAAGTTTTTATTTTTCATTGTACTTTTCAATATAATAAAAATCAAATATATTAAAAATAATAATCACTGAACATCTACTAGGTGCCAAGTGCTCTACATGCATTTTTTCGACCCTTTAAGTTAGGTTTCAGATGGGGACACTGAAGCTCAAAGAAGAGAAATACATATATGCATTCAATTCATATAGTCATTCAATCTTACTATCCAAATATAACTGCTATTATCAATGATTAATAGCAACCATTGACTTTAATTACTATGTATATATGCATATATGTATTTGTTTTATGCATTTATGTATTTTTGCAAAATTATACAGCTAATGTGTTGTGAGCTTGGTATTTGAACTCAAACCTGCTTGATTCCCAAGCAGCTTCAGGACTGCACTATCCTGTCTCTTAGGCCATGGGAGCTTATGCTCTGCATTTTAAAAATGCTAGTATGCATTTTTAGTTATGAGAGAATGAGAGAGAAATGACTGAAGTTAGTTGAATAATTTTTGCAATTCCTTCTTTTAAAACAGGTAGGGCTCAAACTCTCTTGCCATCAGTAGGGATCACAGGTAGAACTCAAAAGTTCTCCCCTTTGGTGAAGCAGATGTCTGTGATTCTGGAACTGGGACCAGGCTGACTTCCTCCGAGTTTCACTTAGTCGTCTCCAAGTGACCATGAAAAATCCGAAGAACCCGATAGAGATGCTGGTACAGAACTACACTAAAGTTGCATGAATAGTAATAATGTTTGCTCTATAAATAGTAAAATGAGAGACTTCTGATTTATAATTAGGTCTTACATTTCCTATTACGTGCTAGAAAATGAAAAAATAGGGCATTTCTCCTCTCACGTCAAGGTAGTCTTACTGATTCTCAGCTTGAATTAAAATACGAAAACCTATAGTCAAACTTGCTCTAAGTTACTTTTCTATAACTGTAGATTGCCTGTAGCATATATTAAATAAATACTAAAATCTATAAGTAAATGACGAGTAAATGTCATTTGCACATGAAACTCAAAATTGGGGCAAAGTAGTTAAGATAGAGTGATGAGAGTGGCATGGTCGTGAAAATTTGTTATTTATAAAAGATGGACCAAGAAGAGATGGGTCAGAGCACCCATCTCAACAATGTAATTTTAGAAAGATGCCATAATTAAAGTTAGGAAGGAGAATCTGGAATCTAAAGTGATGCCTGTATTAAAAAATAAATAAATGAACAAACCAAAAAAACCCAAACAGAAAGACTATATCACAGGCTAACGCTGGATGATATCATTGTTTAAAAAAAAAGAAAAAAAACCTTACTTTTCTGGTAAAGGGATTATTTAGTTTGCAAGCTGGGCTGAAGATGTTTCCTTTCTGAGGAGTCAAGTTTCTCTTTCCAGATGGTTTCTTCTCCCTTAACTCAAAAAAAAAAAAAATTGCTTTTATGGTTATTGATTTTGATTAATGGATACTGTCATGGGAAACCATTTTCTTTTCCTTAAAGAACACAGACCCCTGTGATAAGGACAAAGTTTACGTTTAAAACCTTTGTCCATCATTAACCAATTGGATTGAGGACTATGCCTAGTTCTTTGCATGGTTTGAGATGATCTAGCCTCAACAGTAGGATTTTAATTGTTAAAGTCTTTTAATTTCTTTTCCATTACGTGTCTAGAATACAATGGCTGATGAAGGAAAAGCTCTTGACTGGATGCCTAATTTCAATTCAGGCATATAATTAATGTTCCCAGGGTCAGGCTCTTGCCTAGTGGATGCCCCATGGGCTTCCAGTGGCTGAGTGGAGGGAACTGAGCAGGGAGAAATCATCTCTGTAAGCCAGCTGGGCTTCCCCAGTTACCCATCCCTGGCTCGGTTAACCCCAGTGCATCCCTAAGCCCTGCTGGTATCTGCTATCAAGCAGAGCCAGAGGAAATTGATGGAGACAGTGCCAATATCAGTGCCCCTGAGGCTTCTCCTTTTGCCAACATTAGCTATAAAGAAGCTGGTCTCGTTCTCTGTTAAAGCTATTGATTTTTTCCCTCCCTCAGGCCAGTCCTGCATTATGCTCCTTCCAGGGTCTGAGAGCTGTGTCTTTCACCAGTATGTTTCTTTTAGAACATTCATTTACGGAATCAAAGAAGAACTCTCCTGGGTATCCTGTTATCTTGCCAGTCCTGACCTGAAATACAGCCGGAAAATGCAGGCAGCTCTGTAAATAACAAATCTGACCTTTATCACTTAGCGCTTCCTGGCATGCTTCTTGTTCAAAAAGACTCTAAGAAAATCAGGAGATAGTGTTCATTCACTGCTCACTTCTTCTCCGGGTACCTGTGTTTAAATCCTCTCTGGTTATGTGTAGATGATATTTATGGTTTCTATTTTCTCCTTGGTGGATATACTTTATAACTGGTGGTTTCTGTCTTAAATAAGTTATTCATTCATTCATTTAATCCATATTTGTTTATTCATGCAATTCACTCTTTCATGCAATTCATTCATTCATTCATTCTTTCAATACTTACTTATTATTTATTTATCTACTTCATTCCAGGCACTGTGACAGACGATGAAGTTTCTGTACAGAACCACACAGACCTGTTGCCTGTCCTCATGATCAGGACAGAGTAGTAAGCAGACAGTAAATAAAGAAATGTGCTATGTGGTATCAGGAAAAAACACAGAATGTTTTAAAACAGCACAGCAATTTAGATAGGGGAATCCACAGAAGTGACATCCAAGGTGACACAGCTGGGGGCTGGAGCATTGCTCTCCACATGTCATCTCTATGAAGACTGATGGGAGGGAATAATGGGTGCTGGACTCAGGCAGGAGATGAGTTAGGAAGCTGTTGCTCAGATGCATGGATAAATGATAGCTCACCTAATGACACAGGGAGGGCTTTTGGAAGGAACTGACGATGTCCTTGTCTCATTTCATCAGCATAGAACAATAGCAAATATTAGATTTTTATTCGGAGGGATTATTTTATTTCCAGATAATTGAAATTTCTGCTTAATTAAAAAAAATTAGAGTAGGCAATAGAGGTAAAATATAGATGAAAAATAGATAATATTCCAATCACCCAGAAACTCTTTCCTTACCAGTTTCCTGTTAGCAGTGAGGGTTATCCTTCCCCACTTCTTTCCTTGTGTGCATGTGTGTGTGTACATACGTGAGTATATATGTATATGTGTTTATATATACACACATTTATTACATGAAAGGAATTAACACTATTTATACTATAGGAAAATTATTTTTTACTTAAATAGATGTCCTTTCATATTAGCACATATAGATAAATCTTATTTTTAATGCTTGAATAATATTGTACAAGATAGAAATGAAAGTACAATCATATGTTAATCATTCCACATTATTTCTATTGCTTTTTAGTTTTGGTTTTTTACACTTAGTTTTTTAATTCATCCCCAAATTATCTTGGTATATTGTTTGAAGTGTGATCACAATAATTTTTTCTCCCAAAGTGTTCTGTTTATTGAATAATTCATCTTTTCCTTACCATCATGATGTACCAAATTCTCTCACAGATATGTTTTTTTGGACTCTATTTTCTATTCCAGTGATCTATTTATCTATTATTACGGCTGCACCACACTGTTTTATTAAAGTCGCATGGTGCTTTGACATCTTATAAGCTAGAGAACCCAAGAGTGGTGGGTAGAATTGTAGTCACTGGAGTCAGGACAAATATGACTCCAAACTCTGGAGAATAATAATTTATTTACTCTCAGTGCTGTTTATGATCAGAGCACTCTTACATCAGTATGATACCATTTTCAGTATACTATAGTTCCGATTATGATTAAAAACTGATTTGGGGAGGGTTGGGGGGAGACGCAAGAGGGAGGGGATATGGGGATATATGTATACTTATAGCTGATTCACTTTGTTATACAACAGAATCTAACACACCATTGTAAAGCAATTATACTCCAATAAAGATGTTAAAAAAAATTGATTTGGTGTTGACTTTCAGTGATAGATGTGTAGTAAACAATTTATTTTTAAGAAGAAAATATTGGAATTCTTTAAAACACCACTTTATTTGATGGCTGTTCCTCTCAATGCTTGGAGCCTTAAGTAGTGGGACTTTAGTCCATCATATATGGACTAAAGCTCTAAGCTGACTTGTATTCACTCAGGGCACCATGGGGATGGGTTGGCTGTCCGTTAGTGCCTTATGATTTTTGCGGGGTCAAACAGTTGCCAAAAAAAAAAGAAAAAAAGACTTTAAAAAATTATCTTCTTTCAATAGAGACACAGAATGTAGAGAACAAACTTATGGACACCAAGGGGGGAAAGTGGCGGGGGGGGGGGGGTGGTGGTGGGATGAATTGGGAGATTGGGATTGACATGTATACACTAATATGTATAAAATGGATAACTAATAAGAACCTGCTGTATAAAACAATAAATAAAATAAAATTCAAAAATTCCAAAAAATAAAAAAATTAAATTAAATTAACCCAATATCTAGAATAAAGCATAGGAGGTAAAAAAAAATTATCTTTTTTCTTAGAAATAATTGACTTGGACACAATGGTGTCTTTAATAAAGTTACAGATAAAAATGTCTTCAGTAACCTGGTGACGGTCTCCATCCACTGTGAACTAGCTCTACAGCTCAAGTCCTTAGGTATAAAATACAAATATTGAGTCATGTTTTATAGCTGGCAGCACAGACTGTGGGCAGCTCTTTTTATTTTATTTTATTTTATTTATTTATGTTTTATACAGCAGGTTCTTATTAGTTATCTATTTTATACGTATTAGTGTATATATGTCAATCCCAATCTCCCAATTCGTCCCACCCCCCCCCCCCGACTTTCCCCCTTTGGTGTCCATACGTTTGTTCTCTACATCTGTGTCTCTATTTCTGTGGGCAGCTCTTAAAGAAAGGGAGGAAGACTGGGAATAAAACACATATCTTTGAATCCTATATGAACAGCAATACCTGCTATAGCCCAAAGTTGCCAGATGCAGAGGATGGAGTACAAAAGTAGAGTCACTTGGAGAAATTACAGCTGGCCCTGTAGATCCTTTGAATCAGTCAGTTGGAAAAACGCCATGAGCAAAACCTCTTTAATAAGCTAAAAGAAAATATTTACAAATATTAATATTATGTTGCTGGGAAAAATATGGTAAAACTTAAGGCACAGACTCTGATTCTACAAGGGAAGTCTGATCGAGGGGCTGTGTAGGGGGATAAAAATGTTCGAAGGTATGATTTGAACTCGTCAAGAAGAGCTTGTTGGCACCAATTAACTGAAAAGCCAAACCTAGTTTGTGTTTTAGGGCAATTTGGATTGCAAAGTCCAAGAGAAGGATTTTTAAGAGTAAAACACTGAAATCACAGAATAGTCCTACTAGTTCAGCAATATATACTATTTAACAAGCAAAATCACCATTTATCCTAAAAATAGTAGGCACCCATCATCATAACACTACCCAGTTTATTGGACACTGAATCTCTCTTAATGGTACCTAGGGCCAAGTTAATGCAAGCAGCTAGATGCAAAAGAAAGTCTTATGGGGCATCCACAGACATCCATTCCCCCTCACCGTTCCTCCCCCAACTCTCTCTCTCTCTCTCTCTCTCTCACACACACACACACACACACACACACACACACACGGAGTGTATTGAGAGATTGCTGTCAATCCTGGCAGTGTTAACCAGAAGAATAAGTAGGCATGGACCTGGTTACTCTCCCTTTCTCCTTTCCTTTAGTCATACAACCAATCCTATTAAAATCTTCCCCTGTTAATTTTCCCCAGCTGTTTTTCCCCACCATTCCTGCTGTCACCATCCTTGTCTAGCCCTTGATGATGGCAGTAGTAGACTAATTAGTTTCTTCTATCAGGCTTCCCTCTTCCAATCCATCAACTTCTCCATGAACAGATTTATCTTCTCACATTGCAATCATCACCTCGTCTCAAAATCTTTAATGGCTACCATTTTCTGTAGAACAAAGACCAAATTCTTAATCGTAGCCTTCCACAATCTGTTTCCAAACTGCCACTCCAGACTTATGTCGCTGATTACTGTACGACAAAGTATATACAACACAGCAAAGCAAACTCTCTCCTCACAGCTCCCTACACTCTCTTGTCTGTGATTTCATGTCTGTGATTTCCACCATATTTTTTTCATTTCCTTTTAAGAAATCTAAATCCTCTTCCTTCAAGTTCCAATTCATATTCTTTCTCTTTTCCTTAACTTTCCCCGTGTCAATGGACACTCTTTCCTCTGAACTGTTTTAACAACCATAAGTCAAGTTGCTGGGTAATGCTGATTCTTGAGTTTTTTGGAATATTGAGAGGTAGAAGGTGGGTGAAGAATATGGCCTTTAGAATTGCAAGTGGTTTTCTATCTTTAGAGGTAGAGATTCCAATTAACTTTTGTGGAAGACTGTTTTGGGGTGTAGTAATCATCAGTTTTAGTCAAATGTTGGGACATATGGTAAGACCACACTGCTCTTTTGAAGTTAGGAGTGGGCACATTTACTAGATTTACTTTGGCCAATGAATTGAGAATTTAAGTGACATGTGATACTTCTGGTTGTAAGCGTCGAGTCAATGGGTGATTTTCAGAATTCTTCCTGCTGCCTTAGCAACCAGCAATATAACCAATAGTGGCTGTAACCTCAGTCTGGTTCTAGAGGATGATATAGAAAAGAGCCCATCAAATCACCAAGTCACCTCTCCTCGGTGAGCTGGAGTCCATCAACTCATGACTCATATAGCTCACCCATGATTAGTAGACAACAGGAGCAAGAAATTGATCTTGATTTTTAAGTCACTAAGATTTAGGAGTTGTTTGTTGTTCCTGCATATTCTGAATATGCAAGATATATCCTAGCCTATCCTGAATGACACACTAAGAAAATCTTCAAAATGCACCTTTCACTCCACAAATAGAGAAGATGCCCTTCCAGTATTGGGGGAACTCTCTGAAAGCATAATTTACTTTAACGCAGGTGTTAAATTACTGAGAGTTGAGCTGAGAGTTTATATCACAAGACCAAGGGTGAAGAATCCGAGTGCCAGCTCTTAAGCATCATTTCAGGATTCTGGAAATGCAGGGTGATGCTTTGAAGATCAACTAAACAGATGGGCGTGCATGTTCCTGGGAAGGGAAGGCTTCTCTCCTCATTTCCACGGCAACTGGAGCTGCCGTAGCTCAAGGAGGAGGGACTTTTGGAGCATCCGCAAGACTGCTGTCTCCTGAGGAGAATCAGCAGCAGGCTAACAAACAGGCCCTTTGGAGAACAGTTGACATTGGCAGAGGGAACTGTAGCCACAGAGAAAGATCACAGCAGTTAGCTATTGGCTGAGGGTGAAGGCTGATTCCAGCAGACAGACTTTTGTGAGCACAAGTGAAGTAACCCTTGGAGAGTCCCAGCAATAATTAGAGGATGTTATGGAATTAGGGCTTGGAGTCAATGTCATTTGGACCATAAAATAAAGGTGACCTGGTTTATTACCAGATAAGCCATGTAATATATGTAATACAAGTATTATTTGTAAAGTTTATTTATTCTTATTAATTGGTTTATAATGATAGATTTTCACTTCGTACTAAAATCTCATCTTCACAAATATATTGCTTCTTTTTTTGTTTTAATTTTTATTTTATTTATTTATTATTTTTGGCTATGTTGGGTCTTCATTGTTGCACACGAGCTTTCTCTAGTTGCAGCGAGCGGGGGCTACTCTTCGTTGCGGTGCAAGGGCTTCTCATTGCGGTGGCTTCTCTTGTTGTGGAGCACGGGCTCTAGGCACGTGGGCTTCAGTAGTTGTGGCACACAAACTCAGTAGTTGTGGCTCACGGGCTCAGTAGTTGTGGCTCACGGGCTCTAGAGCGCAGGCTCGGTAGTTGTGGTGCACAGGTTTAGTTGCTCTGCAGCATGTGGGATCTTCCTGGACCAGGGCTCGAGCCTGTGTTCCCTGCATTGGCAGGCGGATTCTTAACCACTGTGCCACCAGGGAAGTCCCTATATTGCTTCTTGAAGGCAAGGACAATTTTTAGTATACAATGGGCAATTAATAGGGGATTGTTGATATTGATAATGAAGTTGTGGAAGAATTTTATTTTGAGCAAAAGATCATTTTATTTTCATGGTGGGTAGAATTTAATGTATCTCTAGTAAATCGAGAATCTGCATTTCAATAGTAGAAAGGAACTTAGAGAAAATTTTGTCCAGTGGCTTCAAAATGGGCTTGGAGGAGACCTTGCTGTAATTTCGACAGGACATCAAAGGCCTTACATTTTTCCATGCAAGTTACTCCACTTGTATCTGTTCTGTTAGTGGGTTCTATAGGCAAATTCATTTGATGAATGAGTCTGCTGTTAATGTAAGATTGACCTGGACCTTTGACTAGATTGATATAATTCAACTACCTTACTTTTTTTTTTAACATCTTAATTGGAGTATAACTGCTTTACAATGGTGTGTTAGTTTCTGCTGTATGACAAAGTGAATCAGCTATATGTATACATATACCCCCATATCCCCTCCCTCTTGAGCCTCCCTCCCACCCTCCCTATCCCACCCCTCTAGGCGGTCACAAAGCACCAAGCTGATCTCCCTGTGCTATGCGGCTGCTTCCCACTAGCTGTCTATTTTACATTTGGTAGTGTATATACGTCCATGCCACTCTCTCACTTCATCCCAGCTTACCCGTCCCCCTCCCTGTGCCCTCAAGTCCCTTCTCTACATCTGCATCTTTATTCCTGTCCTGCCCCTAGGTTCCTCATAACTATTTTTTTTTTAGGTTCCATATATATGTGTTAGCATACGGTATTTGTTTTTCTCTTTCTGACTTACTTCACTCTTCAACTATCTTATTTATACAAGGTCAACACATGTCAAATGGGTCGTCCAAGGACACAGATCTGGTAAAAGCCAAGAAATCAGGTCTCCTGCTAGCCACCCTGGTGTTACCAACCACAGTTATTCTTATTGATTTGTATTCTTTATTTTTTTTTAATGCATTACTGAATTATTTATTTTGCAGTTCCATAAATGTCTCATTTTCTGCTTTAACCACACACTTAAAAAAAATTCTTTCAGAAGCGAATGAAGTACAGTAATGAGGAAAAGAGCATCTTGGTGTGGTCGGGAAAGTCCCTAGTCTTAGACTCCTACCTTAGATTTGGAAGTAATCTGATCTGTCCTTCATATGATATGTCAGTCACCTTCACAGGACCACTAGTGAGGGGAAATCCTGCGTACGTTGGATGACTAGGAAAACCAACCTCTCATCTCTGAACAACTGAGACTGTTTTCTAGTTTAGCCTTTCACTGAACTTAATTTTTTTATTGGAGTATAGTTGATTTACAATACTGTGTTAGTTTCGGGTGTACAGCAAAGTGATTCAGTTATATATAAGTGTATATATATATATATATATATTTTTTTTTTTCAGATTATTTTCCTTTATGGGTTCTTATAAGATATTGAACATTGTTCCCTGTGTTAATCAGTAAAGCCTTGTTGTTTCATTGAACTTAATTTAATATCAGTATAACATTGTAATCATTCTCCTGAGAATATAAATACATAAGCCAGTGGACATACCTATGTTTAGCTTGACCTTGATGGAATTAAAAAAATTTTTTTAGTTAGTTACTAGAATTCACAAATCAAATGTGATGCTGATTAGAACCTGCCCCTTTTATACAGGAAATGAGCCCTTCAGTTTTCCACAATCCCCACCACTCCATATTTCTGGGCCTGATAACCTCTCTGAATACAGGCATTCAAGATGGGCTCCATGTGCTATGCCATAAATATACCATGTTGTTATGTTTGTCATCGAAACTATGGATTTATTATGCAAATGTTCAGACTTTTAATTTCCTAAATGAGTGTATGAAGGACCTGAAGAATGGTACTTGCCACTTTCAAATTCCAGTTTTGTGGTTCATTAGGAATGAAGGTCAGTGAAACAGAAAAAGAGGGAGAAGCGTGTGAACTGTGAGACTTGGCAGCAGTATGAATGAAAGGAATCCATAGAAATGTATGTATACAGGGAGCAACCCAAAATGCGAATTATTTTCGTAGTGGGGAGGCAGTTATTTGCGTTATCTGTGAGGCAGAGTCAGACACAGCAATCTCACGTGTAAAGCAAAGGACGATCGTTGTGTGGGCTCGAAGCGGACCATCCAGCTTTTGAGCCAGGTCCAGATATGGAGATCTGCTCTGTCAGGGGCAGGATCTCCAAATGCAGATGGACGCCGCCTCTGTCACGCCAGCTCTCACCTTATGGCAGCTCTCTGGGATGCAGTCTGGAAACACCATATGGGATATAGCCTTCCCCACATAATCCCATGAAAACTGTTTTACAGTCACACATTATGAATATTTCATTTTTCTTCACGAATCAACTTCCAAGGTGTGGAACATTCCTTTTCTTTTTATTTTTTTCTTTGCTTTCTGGGTCCTTGGTTTAAATGGTTTTCACTTAGCTAAATAAATGCTTCCTTGTCAAATTTAGGATGTTAGTAGAGGGTCTAGAATTATTTGCCATCAGGGTAATAAATAGGAATATGCTGACCTTTCTTACTATGCACATATAATAGCAAAACAACTGAGTAAACCTTTTTACAAAAATCAATTGGTTTGATTTTTCTCTCTTTCTTTCTCTCTTTTCCTTCTTTCTTTCTTTCTGTGCTTTTCCTTTTGCCAGAATCGGGTAGATTTTTAAAAGCAGAGTTGGCTGAATTAATTTGGTGTTCTGGTTTCCTGGAAATGTGGCCTCTCTCTGACCCAGCTTAAAGGGATAATCTTCAAAGCTCCTTTCCTATTCTATGGTTTAATTTTAAAATATTAATCATCAGTCATTTAAGTTTACATATTGTTTTGAAATCCAGCTTTGTGGCTATCGTTTTGTCTCTTGATATCAGAAGAATTATTTCATCTTCCTAGAGTGAGTGATAGCAGCTGGTTGACAGGACAGAGCAAACCAGACTGTGCCGAAAAGGGAGGGGAAAATACCATATCTAATTAAGGCAGCAGGGAACGTTTTTAGCAAGGCAAATTGTAATCCTTTATCTGGAAACTAGCCAGGGCATTAGGGTAAACAACCCTGTTTGTGAAAAATAATCATAAAAAACATATACCCACAGTGGTTTTATAGATCAAAAGTGTCTGGGATGTCCATGTTGACATCTCATTTAAAAAGCTTTCTTACCGTCAGTAACCCTAACACCTGCCAAACAAGATGGCAAAAATTTAGCCGCTGTGGAAAGACAGTATTAGCTTCAAAAGTGCTTGTGGATCTTATTTGTCCTAGATTTTAGCAAGAACTTTTTTTTTTTTAAGATGACTTCTTTCCTCCTCTGACTCTATTTATTTATTTATGGCTGCGTCGGTCTTAGTTGCGGCATGCTGGATCTTTCCTTGCGGCGTGTGGGCTCTTCGTTGTGGTGTGTGGGCTTCTCTCTTGTTGTGGCACTCAGGCTCCAGAGCACGTGGGCTCAGTAGTTGCAGCGCACAGGCTCTCTAGTTGCGGTGCGCAGGCTGCATGGGGGATCTTAGTTCCCCGACCAGGGTTGGAACCCATGTCCCCTGCATTGGAAGGCGGATTCTTAACCACTGCACCACCAGGGAAGTCCCAAGAATTCTAACTATAATCTCAGGGGGAAAAAAGATCAATTGCACTTTTAAAGGAATGGGTATAAAACAGTTACAAATGTTTTTTTTTAAATGGACCCTTCCTTACTGGGTCAGAGTCCCAGGAATCAGTCCTAGCTGCACCACTTTCTGGCTGTGTGGTATCCAGTGAGACACATGGCCTACTTCACCCTCAATTTCTTTCTTTGGAAAATGAGGGTAACAGTATTCATCGACTACCTTCTCCAAATAATAGGGAGTATTGGATCAAAGATCATCAACCATGTGAAAGCACACAAACTGAGAGCAACTTACACATGCAAACTTTGTTTTTGTTTTGTTACGGTATTAGCCCCTGAAGGTCCCAGATATGTAGCAACATTGGAAAGCCTTGGTTGGAAAGCTTATCTATGAATAGGCAGGCACATTTCTCAAGAGTAGATTTAATCTGTCAATCAAACCTTCTGGTTTAATTCAGTGCTCTGGACCCAGGCTCTAGGTGGTTTGTTAGTTACATATTGAATTGAACTTGTGTCAACGAGGGGATCATATGTGGCAGTTGAAACGCAACAGGTTGAAGCAGCTGTTAGGCCACATAGAATCATAGGGGAAAGTTTGGGAGAGGACGTCAATATTCATATATTTAGGAATAGCGTTTCAAGCTGTAATCAAGGGTTGCGTTAACAAGTTCAAAATGAAGCCTCTAAAACTTGGGAAAAATAATAAAAACAAAATAGGGACTATTATTTTCGTGTTTAGAGATGCCTAATATGCTGCCATTTCAAGCTATGTCATGGTTGGCATGGGTTCCATCCCAGAATTACTGTCTCATTTCTAAGGAGGTAAATTCTAGCTACAGGATACTTCCTGGAATAAAAAAAGATCCTGAGGTGAATAGCAAAAGCACTGACTGTATCTATACTTGTACATATTTAAATTAGAATACCTACCAAATGTAAAAGTATACTTATTTGCTGTTCCTAGTCTTTGCATTTTAGAATTTTTCAAACATTGATTTTGAGTTTCAGACAAAAAAAAAAACTCTTCACTTTGATTCAAATTTCATTTGTATCTGCAAAATTTTTGATCCAAATGCCTATTTGTTATTTAAAAACAATCATCTACGCAAGAGTTAGGATGGAAGGAATGTATCATCTGTTTATTTGTTACTATTGCTGTTGTTAAATTAATGTGCTGTGTCTGGAGATACATAAAGGAAAAAAACCTCAGGAGAAACATGTTGGGCAGTTGAATTCAAGTGGTTTATCAAGAAAACTTGCTTTTCTTTAGTGATTAAGTGGTGACCTACGTCCCTCATGAATCATTTTTCATTCAACAAAAGTCACAGCCCAGGATTCCCTGGTGGCACAGTGGTTGAGAGTCCGCCTGCCAATGCAGGGGACACAGGTTCGAGCCCTGGCCCAGGAAGATCCCACATGTTGCGGAGCAACTAAGCCTGTGTGCCACAACTACTGAGCCTGCGTTCTAAAGCCCGCGAGCCACAACTACTGAAGTCCACGTGCCTAGAGCCCGTGCTCCGCAACAAGAGAAGCCACTGCAAGGAGAAGCCTGCCCACTGCAATGAAGAGTAGCTCCTGCTCCCGCAACTAGAGAAAGCCAGGGCCCAGCAACAAAGACCCAACACAGCCAAAAAAAAAAAAAGTCACAGCCCAGATGTGAAAGCCTGGCAAGAGCCTGGACTGGCAGTACCTGCCAAATATGCAAGAGTTTGCGTATCTTTCCCTTTGCTCCCATTCTCTGCTCTCCAACTAAAGTCGACATTGCCGAACGTAGTCAGCAGAGGAGTCATAAGTTGGTCTGGTCTGGTCTTGATTCTGAATTGTCCTTCGCAAGTACACCTGGAAAGCTCTGATCTTCTTTAGGGCCAAAGTCATTGTTTTACTGTCTCCAGCAAACTCTAGGCCAGAAGGCTCATCTGGTATCAGTGTCATTCATGTGCAAAGTAGAAACTGAACTGAACACATTATCTTTGAGCTGAAATTGGTCTCTCCAACAGCACCAGCCTCTTTAAGGGGTGGCATGCACTTGAAGGTTGGTTATTAGTTCCAAATACTGCAGAAGCATCTGCTCTCGACTAGCCAGAAATCATGTTTAATAACAAGAAAATCTACTCCAGCCAAATCCCTGTTGGGAGGGCTCTCGCATGAACAAAAGGCCCCCACTTCCCCTGATTTCCATAACAGATGTAGTATCTGATGCATGACAGCTCAGCGCAGCCCCGCGCCATTATTCCCCTACATATCCATCTGCAAGAAACTGTGCTTTCATTTTATTAATTGCTCTGGTGGGCTACACATTATTTTTTGTTGCCCAGAGAGTATTCTGTTTGTGCTTCATGCTACACTGGTCACAATAATAGTTATTTTTCTTAATGTTAAAGGTTATTAGCCTTCTTCCTTTACTTGGCTATGCATCTTCCATACCCAATAAACTATTAATGCCTCCCTGGGGGGTTGACAGTTTCACTTAAGTTGGTCTGGTCTGGTGTTCTCATCCCTGGTGCTGCTTCTTTGTCTTCTTATTGAGCATTCTTGGGACAAGCCAGATATGGGGGAAAGTCATTAGCAGGGTCCTAAGGACTGAATGCAGTTCCTAATGCTTTGAAAAAAATAAATAACAGAGCATTAATTTTGACATTTGTAAGTTAACAGTCGCTTTAAAATCACACATAAACACACACACACACACACACACACAACCACAGATAAAAATATTTGCGGGCTTCCCTGGTGGCGCAGTGGTTGAGAGTCTGCCTGCCAGTGCAGGGGACACGGGTTCGAGCCCTGGTCTGGGAAGATCCCACATGCCGTGGAGCAACTAGGCCCGTGAGCCACAACTGCTGAGCCTGCGCGTCTGGAGCCTGTGCTCCGCAACAAGAGAGGCCGCGATAGTGAGAGGCCCGCGCACCGCGATGAAGAGTGGCCCCCGCTTGCCGCAACTGGAGGAAGCCCTCGCACAGAAACGAAGACCCAACACAGCCAAAAATAAATATAATAATAAATAAATAAATTTTAAAAAAAAAATATTTGCTACTTTAGAAAATATTTAGAAAGACAGATGCTCTTAATTTGTAATTAGTCCTAGGTCAGTTTTCTCCTAGTGATGAAGCTTTAGGTAAATGGTGAAGTTTGCTTCCTGATACCACCAGCGGGCCAGCTATAACACAGCCAGTCATCACCCCCATCGCGTTATTAGAGGGTGCATCGTAGAAGCTGTTGTAGTGATAGCAGCGAATGGGACACTGGGGGCAGGGGGTGGGGGAAGGAATTGGTAGCGTGCTTAGAGGGGGAAAAACAACGAAAAGATAGAAGGTAGTAAGCAGAGGAGTCATAAGTATAAAATAATAATAATATATAATCTCCACATTTCATTTATTCAGTAGAATGTTGACTGATTTGTTTTATTTTTTTTAAATAAATTAGGAAGTACATGTGAATTTTCATTCTTAAAAGACACTGTCTAGAATTTAAAACATTGTAACTTGAAAGAAAGACACTGAATTTAGTACTGAGTCCAAAATCACATGAGTGCAGCTATTGTTCAGGTTACGTCAAAAAAAAAAAAAATATATATATAGGTATAGCAGACCAAGGGCAAAGCCACAACAACAAATACGTATGAATTTGCCAGGTCAAGCTCATTTAAATATAATTTGCATGTTTGGGTAGCTAGTCATGTAGAATTTAGACATGGAACAGCAGAATAAATGAGCTGTCCCTATTACCAAAATTTCCTGAACAGAGTATCAAAACATCAGAGCGACACTGAAATATCCCAAATTGCTATTTTATAGCAAAAGTGAAAGTTAATATATAAAGAAAGAATCTTATGCTTCTATTAATCTATCCCTTTTATGGTGTTTAGTGTTCTTGCCTACTGACTCTAAAAAAAATAAAAGAAAATAAAAAAAATAAAAAAAAAACCCAGCAGCAAAAGCCATAACATATTTACTTATAAGTACCATGTCACTGGAAATCTTTCAAGACCTTTATTTCTCTTTGGACCTGGCACATGTCCACTTATAGACCCACTGATAAATCTTTTTTTTAAGATGTAATTATAATAATAATAATCCTTCTATTGCCTATATTACAAGCTAATGCTTTTATATAAAACTTTTTTTTTTTGCATAAGGTTATGTTTTGAAAAACTGTCATGAAACAAGTCTGCACAACTGAATCAGTAACATATGAAAGTGTGCTATGACTATATACTATTACTTCATTTCTTCTTGGGCACCTTTTGGAAGATTGCCCCCAAAATACAAACACCAAGAAAGAACACATTTATTAGATTTTGCCAAATATTATTTAATGGGAAAAAACCCAATAAACTATTTTTTTTAATAGTAAACTATTTTTTAAAATAGGCTTTATTATGTATTGTATTGGATAACATCAAGAAGAGGAAAGAGGTCTTCCCTGGTGGCGCAGTGGTTGAGAATCCACCTGCCAGTGCAGGGGACACGGGTTCCAGCCCTGGTCTGGGAAGATCCCACATGCTGCGGAGCAACTAAGCCCGCGAGCCACAACTACTGAGCCCATGTGCCACAACTACTGAAGCCCGCGTGCCTAGAGCCCGTTCTCTGCAGCAAGAGAAGCCACCACAGTGAGAAGCCCGCGCACCGCAATGAAGAGTAGCCTCTGCTCGCCGCAACCAGAGAAAAGCCCGTGTGCAGCAACAAAGACCCAACACAGAAGAAACAATAAATAAATAAAATAAAATAATAAAATAAATAAATTTATTTAAAAAATGAAGGAAACAATTCATACAATTCATAGTTAGTAAAAGAGAAGCTTATCAGTGTTCAGATTCTGTCCCTGACTGTACCCCAGGCCATTTCTCAACTCGGCTTGTGAATGAGGAGTGAAATCTCTCCCTCAGCGCCTGTGACTGGAGTCACAGCTGGCAGCCATGAGTACTAATTAAAATAGCCCCTTGTGAGATTTTGCTTCTTGAAGTCTATGACAGTTGCATGGGCCTCTATTACATTCCTTCTGCTTGCCATCCCAACTTTACCTGACCCACACAATAGGGCTAATCCTCAGTGAGCATTCAAGACCCAAAAGAGACTTTGGAGCAACGCCGTTCAACCCCTGCATTTCACAGATGAGGAAAAGGAATGTCAAAGCATTCACTATATACATTACTTAAGGACCATATGAGTCCAGGATTCTCTTTCCGGATTAGAAGAAAGCTTACGATCATCTAATTGACAGAATAATAAATGTGCTACCACCAATGTATAAGCTTTTAAAAAAACTTAACACACTCACATAGAGTCTGTGTGATTTGGTAGGCATCATTATCTCAATTGGCCATGATCAAGATAAAGGAAATGTTCTGGGTCAATCAGCAGAAATTCAGGCAAGATGGAAGAGTGAAAAAGACATGGGGAGAAGTCTATTTAAACATACTCCGGAACACTTCCTGTCTCCCCACTACGTGCCAGGCACCACAGCTCAAAAGATGAAAGACATAGCTCCCGTTCTTCAGAGGCTGGTGGTCTAGCTGGGGAGGGAGATGCGAAAGGCAGTGTTCACAGCAGAGTCGTACAGGATGCTTTGGGGGCAGAGGCAGTGGAAACAAGTGCCTGCAGAATCACACCAAGTTTGACAGAGAAGGACCATTTCTCGCTGGGCACTGAAGGATGAGCTTGCGTTTGAGTTCCTCAGTTAGACCGGGTAAGTCCATCATTAGGGCATCACGTACAGAGGTGAATATCGGGATGAGGGTTTTCACAGGATGTTTTCAACAATGCCCTTTGACTCTTCTCTGCTCCACTCTTCAGTATTATTTTTCATCATAAACAATGGAGAGTTACCAAGAAATACTTGGTAACATGTACATTAGAAGAAGTATAGTGAGAACAAAACAGTAAAATAGACTTAGTAAGTTAGAGAAAATGGAACTAAACCAGTGCAATATCTCTTTCTAAAGTAACCGGAGCACCTCCTGAACCCACACACGCTTTACCCTCACCACTGGAAAATCCTGCCTCCGTAATTTTCTGCCACCTTTCAAAGGCAGCATTAAGACTAGCTCACTTCCTCTGTCAGGTCCCCCCAAACTCACAAAGGTCTTTGGAAGGAGAATGAAAACTGCATCTCATTAAACGGGTAGAAGGCAATTCAAACGGAGTCAGAGGAAGGAAACTGGGGCAGGTGCTACATAAATTAATATCATGAAAGGAGGAAATTTCCCTGTGCCGCTGTTGAGCAGCATTCTGGATTTGCATAGAAAATCCAGAGGCGAAGGCTTTCAAATTTGAGCAGCACTGTTTCTTCTCTATGTCATTGTCTTCTGACTAGAAAAGGAGGCGAGGAAAACCTGGGGAGGCCATTTTGGGGTGCCTAGAGGTGGGGTGTACTTGAAAAGGAAACCTCAAGGGGCTGAACTGTATTCATCGTGCCCTTTCATCGTCCTCTAAATGGAAGCACGACGTTTACGCCAGTGCCCAGGCCGGGGGAGCTGGCAGAGGGGCTCAGTGCTGCAAGGCAGCTGAGGCCTTTCATTGGTGACAGTTTTTCTCCCAATGTGTCCCGGTAGGAGTTTGAGTTGACAGACAGCAAAGGATGGGGAGGGGGAGGTTGGACAAAGAAGCTGAATAGCCACCACCCTTGTCTCCATAATGGCACCCTGGCTAGTGGACAAAGGGAACACCTCAACTCCGGGAAAGAGTCCCGGCCCTCCTGCCTTGGGTTATCTTGAGTGAACACAGGAACTCAAGGATGAGGCACCCGGCACTATCCCCCTGTGGGTCAGCTGTTTGGGGGGCTTGGGAAAGGAGAAACTCCCTGCAAACGGGTCTGGGGGCAGGAAGAAAGCCTTTGTGGGAGCTTGTTAAAACACTACAAGGGGATTCCCTGGTGGCGCAGTGGTTGAGAATCTGCTTGCCAATGCAGGGCACACGGGTTCGAGCCCTGGTCTGGGAAGATCCCACATGCCGCGGAGCAACTAGGCCCGTGAGCCACAACTACTGAGCCTGCGCGTCTGGAGCCTGTGCTCCGCAACAAGAGAGGCCGTGATAGTGAGAGGCCCGCGCACCGCGATGAAGAGTGGCCCCCACTTGCCGCAACTAGAGAAAGCCCTCGCACAGAAACGAAGACCCAACACAGCCAAAAATAAATAAATAAATAAAATTTAAAAAAAAAAAAAAAAAAAAAAAAAAAAAACACTACAAGGATGAAAACTTGTTCCTCAAAACCCTGATGAGAGGCTATAAGAGAAGAGGTTAACTTTTCCCACCACCCACATGGTGCCTGGCCTCCAGTGGGTGTGCCAACACGCCATGTTGAAATCAAATAAAAGAAGAAGAATGAGTGCTGGTGTTTGGGATATTATCGCATGCCTGAGACCAACTAATCTCATACCTCCAGCTGTACAGAGCTCTGGTGGGGTTGGTTTGGAATTCTCCATACTCTCGAAAGAGCTGGTTGGCTATTGGGGTTTGGCAAGTAAAGGGGATGAAAACTATTTTAATTTGAGCTTTTTCTGTCACATGCCTGGAGCTCTCCAGTGATATTTGGAGTGTCAGACCATTAGTGATACCCGCCACGAAATCTCACAATAGATTTTTACATGATGTTTGATAAGCGCATCTCTGAGGAGTGTTTGATGTGTGGGTGGAGCCATTAAGCAGAGCCTGTGAAAGTGGTCAGGAAGTTAGGCTGACAAAGTCAACAAATGTATTTCTTCTTTGCTTTGCCTTCTGTCAGCATGTGTTTATATGTTATGACAGAGAAAGTACCGGAGCGATTCTCCTGCACTGAATGTTATTCTAGCAACATTGCCAAATAAAAACATGACTCTGGGTATGGCTAGTGAATAGGTCTCCAGAGAAATGTAAAAGGCTTGTTTTATAGACAAATTAACAAACAAGTTGGTTTGTCTGGAAAGAAAGGGATGGTGTGAAACCCGAGTAGTGGAGATATGGTCCCCCAAATGGAAGACCCACACGAGCTAGTGTCCCAAGAAACTTGATAACTGTTCCAGACCATTCCTTTGTGAAATCCCTCCATGGGAGGAATAAATGATGTATGAAATAAAGATGCCCCAGCTCCACAGGGAACGCAGAGAGGAGGCTTCAAGCTATAATGTGTGGTTTCTGATGGGTTTTGGCTGTGACCCCTGGGCACAATTTCTATTCAGCTGTGTGGGGCTAAACAGCCTCCCACAATCCCGAAACACCAGAACCCACACACCCTCTTCTTCTCCTGCTGGAAAAACATTCTCTCACCCAAGTTCACTTGTAAATTTCTTTTCATCACAGACACTTCCCCACCTCGGCAACCCGACAGCCGGCTACAGTTGTGACACCTCGTAATTACAGTTATTCAGCAAAAAGTATTGGAAAATCTGGTGATAAATGGCTTGAATTCTGTGAAGTTACTGTCACCAGTATAACCAAAGCTTCTGCAAGAGAGAGAATTGCAGGTGTGCAGGCCCTTCAAGACATTCAAACACTTTTTTTTTTTTTTTTTACTGATTTCTGTAATCCGGCTTGGGGTGCAGTTCTATGCTAGAATTTACATCCACTCAAGCAGCGCTGAAGACAGGGTAGGAGGGTTAACATTGTAATCAGCTAAATGTGGACTATCTTAGTAGTGGATTACTGTGAGAAATTATGAGTTCTAGGAAGCTCTACCCATTCATTATCAAGCATGCTTCTGGAACACTTCTCCTTAAAGATGCTTGATGTATGCTAAGACAATTAAGAATGGTATTAGTTTAATTAATGACATAATAACTTGAAAGATAACAGTTTAAAACAAAACAAATGAACACACAAACTTATATGGGTAATACATTTCAAATCCAAGTTACATTTGGAAGAATCACTTCGCGGAATTTTTTATTATCTGTTGCTTCTATCCTCCAGTGAGTCTAATTAGGCACTTAGTGCCATGAATCTGCCAAGATATCTAAGTGTGAATACCTTTTCTCTGCACCTAGCCTGTCTGCTCTGGTCTGAATGTGTTCACCTAAAATTCATATGTTGAAATCCAATCCTCAATGTGACGGTATTGGGAGGTGGGGAGGTGATTAGATCATGAGGGTGGAGCCCTCATGAATGGAATTAGAGCCCTTATAAAAGAGACCTGAGGAAGCTCCCTTGCCCTTTCTGCCCTGTGAGGTCACCGGGGGAAAGACAGCTGTCTATAAGGAAATAGGCTCTCAGCAGACACTGAATCTGACTCATCAGATACTTCCCAGCCTCCAGAACTGTGAGAAATAAATGTGTGTTGTTTATAAGCCACCCGATTTATGGTATTTTTGTTATAGTAGCCTGACTAGACTAAGACACCACCACAGCACGGTTTCTCCCTCAGCCACCATTCTTTCTTCCTTTGGGAGCTGTCCCGTCTAACACGACTGAAGGTACTTGGTTGACTCAAGCCAATCCTGCTGGAGCATTGAGTCCTCTTGATCACATGGTCCCTACTTCTACTGGGTCAACAAGTTCTCTCCTGGCTTCTTGAACTTGGAACCACAGTACATTTGAATCAGACTCCATTGATTGCAAACTTTGTGGGATTAAGCTCTAAAGCTCTGAAGCTCCCTGCCACATAGGGGAAGGTGGACGGCTATGAGGGGAAAAGAACAGCTCCCTGCAGAGAGAAGCAGAAATGCAAAAGACTACTCTCCCTTCTTCGCTCTGCTCTAGATGGCAGGTGCCAGATTGAGCAAAAACAAATGCAGGATGCTCAGTTAAATTTAAATGTCAGTTAAACAACTAATACTTTTTTAATACAAGCTTGTTCCATGTAATATTTATCATTTTCTTTTACCACAGATACCCCTCTACCTCGGTACCGTGAGAGCCAGCTATAGCAGTGACACTTCATCACTGGACCTCAAATTCAAACTTAACTGGCATTCTGTGTTTGATCTGGCAATCCTACTCCAGATATATTGCCTCCTCATTGTTTCTTTTTTCTTTTTTTCAAACAATTGGAAGGCCTTTTTTTTTTTTAATTTTATTTATGTATTTATTTACTTACGGCTGTGTTGGGTCTTCGTTTCTGTGCGAGGGCTTTCTCTAGTTGTGGCAAGCGGGGGCCACTCTTCATCGCGGTGCGCGGGCCTCTCACTGTCGCGGCCTCTCTTGTTGTGGAGCACAGGCTCCCGACGTGCAGGCTCAGTAATTGTGGCTCACGGGCCTAGTTGCTCCGCGTCATGTGGGATCTTCCCAGACCAGGGCTCGAACCCGTGTCCCCTGCATTGGCAGGCAGACTCTCAACCACTGTGCCACCAGGGAAGCCCCTCCTCATTGTTTCTTAACATTCTAGATACTCTCCTACTTTAGGGACTATGCGTGGGGCTTTCTGTCCACCAGGGCTTTTCTTCTTCCAGGTACCCACCTAGCTAACTCCTTCATCCCCTTCAAGTATTTGTTCAGCTCTCAATGTTTTCTCCTCAGTGAGGGGTATGCTGACCTAAATTTCACACTGACCACCTCCACCCTTCTTACCCTGTTCCAGGTTTTCTTTTCCCACAGCACATATCACCTGAACATACTATATACCTTAATTATCTACTATGCCTATGTTTATTATTCGTCTCCCTCAGCTCAAATATAAGCTTCATGATGACGAGGATCTGGTATGTCCCAGACACCGAAAGTGTCTGATGTAGAGTAGGTGCTCGCCAAACAACGGCTGAATGAATGACAGAGAATTTGCTCTTCCAGATTTACATTACTTAAATCCTTTGGGCTTATAACTGCCATTTTGCCTCAATTTATTCACATTCCAGATTTTTGTGCAACCAAGTCCTGGTTTATATGAAACCCTCCTAGTAATTGAGGAGAGTCAGCGCCTTCTCTCTCAGGCTCCTCATTTGTTCATTTATTCATTCAAATAAACACATATTAAGGATTCCTGCACTTTAGACGCTGTGCTAGGCACTGGAGGTGGATGCAAGAATTAGACGCAGACCTTGTCCCTAAAGCGTTCACAATTTACAGTGGGCTTTGGCCGAATTCCTTATGGTTTGTGGGCTTCCTTTTCCTCAGCCATTAATTGGAGGTGGGAACGGTGCTCGATTCATGATTTTGTTATGCAGATAAAATGCGATGAGAGAGGAGTGTGCTTGGCTTATACTCGATAAACAGCAGCTACTATTACTAATACTACAGGTATAGGCAGAGCTGTCCCACGAGCCATTCATATATTCTACAACGTGAGCAGTGTTTTCTGGAGTTGCGAGGGGAAAACATTGCATGGCCATGTGTGGCAATCTAAAGTAGAGCAGCGACTTGCCCATTGATATACTGTGATAGATACAATAATAAAAATATGCACAGAATGGGAAAACAGCCCAAAGAAGGAAGCGATTGACTGCTGGGAACACAGAAGGACAAATGGTTTTCCAGGTAGAGGCACAATGGGCATCAAAATCAGGAGAATTATAAGGAGTCTGATATTGCTGGAGTAATAATGGGTGGTAGTAGGGGGAGATAACAGTCAATACACAGCAGGGGGTGCGGCTTATGAGGGATATCTTATGTTGTGAAAGAGTTTGGGGCTTTGTCGTTGGGACTTAACAGAGACAGACACCATCAGACTTGTGTTTTCAAAGGTGGATGTGGAAGAGAGTGTATAGAGGCAGAGGCTGGCTGCAGGAAGGTGAGCGGGCGGGAGGCTATTAGAACAAATGCTGCAGGTGGGCCTGATCAGGTTTCATGAGTTGAGGATTCCCTGATGCTACCTGTTTGTTCTCTTTTGATTTGCTTCAGCTTTTGAACAAACCTCTCAAAGTGTCTGCGTTCAACCACACGCACTGTCTCCTCTGATGAAGACGGAGTGAGTTGGCCACACTGGGACACTTCCCGAACTGCACGGCAGTCATGGTTGTGGCCCCCTCCCTGTCAAGCGGGGCTGTGAGTGGATTGAGGGTGACCTCTTGGCAGGGATGGAAACAGGCGATCTCTATACTGAAAGCGGGAAGCTCTCCACCCTGCCCACCCCCATTCTTCTGATCGACCAGCTCACTTTTGGGTTATGATTCTGGAGACTAAACAAAGCTCCATACATATAATTTTCTACTCCTTTGCCTCCTTTTTTGGGATCATATGTAAACATTATAAATAGAAGTTCTCTTCAGGGCAAAAGCTGCCCTACCAGAGATCAGCTACTGTATAATCATTTCAAAGACAAGACTGAAGGCTGAAGGCATAGAATGTTTAGTTTGGTTTTGCTTTTCCCAGAATAAAGGCAGGTATAGATCACAACTTTGCTTTTGAACAAAAGTTTTGAACCAAGTTTTGAAAAAAAAAAAAAAAAAAGCTGTTCTCTCAAAATGGCTAGAAAGCAGTTTACCAATATGAATAGGGAAAGAGGGGAGGATAGAAAAGAAAAAAAAAAAAAGAGAGCAAGAAAACATCTACAGTATACTCAAAAGCTAGAAAACTCTAATCATTTTGTTAATCTTTGCTTTCTTAGATAACTGGGAAACTATTTTTCCAGTAGTTAAGATATAAAACAAACAAAACAAAAAAGATAACAAAACAGCAAAAACAAAAAATTCCTTGGCAGATTTGTACTTCTAAGTTTTGTTTGAATAACTTCTGTTTTTTTCTAAGTGACTAGTTCTTACTTCAGGTTTAAGAGTAGTCTTAAGTAACTTGAGACTGAACATTTTAAGTACACACATAATAGAAGGAAACTTTTGAAGCCTTTGTTTACTTATCAAAACCACATTCTGTAGAAGAATTTAGAGCTAGAGCATGAATGCAATTTTTCACAATTCCCTCAAGAGACACTGGAGAATTATTTCAGTGAGATGGGAAATCATATTGAATGATGTGTCAAAAAATGTTGCAGTGAGATTGTAACTTAGAAGTATCATCTGCAGTTGCTTAAATTTCAAAATTTGGAAGAAATAAAAATTTGAAAGTGGATATAAAATCCTCAGAGAAGGAAATGAATAGTCATTCATTTAAGAATTATTCAATGTGTCAGATAATTTTCTGGGCTCTGCAGAAACTGAGATAAATTGAAAAGGTGCCTGACCTCAAGGTGCTTAAACTTTAGTGAACATTTAGCACATACACAAATTAGGATTTGGGGGAAAGAAGAAAGAAAGCTAATAAATCTTGGCTTTGTCCTATGATTCAGGCCATGGGTTGCTTTCTTTCAATCGTTCTGCCTTTTCAGTTCTCACAACTGCCCCATGGTGTAGATGTGGAAGTGTTCGTATTTTTACAGATGAAGAAAGTTACTAAAGTAAAACAGGGCTTGTTCACGTAGAAATGTCATCAACTTGCATTTAGAATGTTAAATTTATTTTAGTGGTTTAATTTTTTGAGAAAACAGACCAAGGGTTGAATCTTCTAGGGAAATGCTTTCCAAACTCTTTCCGATATAATACACATGGGGAAGGATAGTATTTGGGCAGCACCAGTAGTGAATGGAAGAGGCTTCTCTCGGCCTGAAAGAATAAACCTCCTCAGCCATCTCTCTCTCTGCCCCCCAGGGCTGAGGGAATCAAAATCTTGGGAAGCCTGTATCTCATGTGGGGATGGTATACTAGCTGGCTCTGTCTAAGGCACTCAGTTAGCAGAGGTAAAGGACCAGGAGAAAGACTGTGGTCCTCCCTGTTTCAATTCCTTCTGCCTGCTCCTGCCCCTAGACTCTCAGTAAAAGGCTAAAGTCTCTATGTATTTGCATAATGTCTAAGGTGAAGATGAGATAAATATTGCTCATACACAATAGGAATAAATCTATCCATTAAGGGCTTCCCTGGTGGCGCAGTGGTTGAGAGTCTGCCTGCCAATGCAGGGGACACGGGTTCGAGCCCTGGTCTGGGAAGATCCCACATGCCGCGGAGCAACTAGGCCCGTGAGCCACAATTACTGAGCCTGCGCGTCTGGAGCCTGTGCTCCGCAACAAGAGAGGCCGCGACAGAGAGAGGCCCGCGCACCGCGATGAAGAGTGGCCCCCGCTCGCCGCAACTAGAGAAAGCCCTCACACAGAAACGAAGACCCAGCACAGCCAAAAATAAATAAATAAATAAATTTAAAAAAAAAATCTATCCATTAAATAAATAAAATAATCCAAAGGACGATTTGCAATGACCAGAAAGATTAGTTATCAGGAATGTGCTTATAGGAAAACAAAACTATTGTTTCCAGGTTCTAATTTTAAAAAATGAATGAGATGAAAGTGCTGCGTCTTAGATTCCCTGCCTATGCTCCTTTCTTACATGTATTTTTTGAATAAAGGTAAAAATCTAAACAAATTTTAATATGCAATTTTCAGGAGAAAAATCTGCCTGAAGAGTAGAACAAAGAAATGTTTTCCATTGTGCTGAGTCTTCACCAGCCAGGTGTCAATGTCATGTTTAATTATAACTTTTAACATTCTTCCTTCTGCAGCCTCCATCCTCTTGGTTGCACAGCATGCATTTAATATGCTAAATCTTGTCTCCTGGAGCCTCCTACTGCTTCTTTCATTCCAAAGTAGGATTTCACCTTAAACTTACACAGTGTTATATATCAATAAACTTGGAGGGAAAAAAAAAGGGTGGAAACATACTGTGTGAAAATTTTGGTAAAATATTTTAAAACGTGACCTTAAAACGTAAGCTCTGCACAGTAAGAAAATGTATATATGAGGAATATCACATTTTCTGATGATTTTAATAAAAAATTAATTACATTAAAGAAAACCAAAGTGGAATTTCACCAAAATTGGTACATTTTGCATGTTGAATCTGTGATATTATGCATTCATAGACACTGACTCAGATATCTTGGTTAAAAAAAAAAAAAAGCATCAATTTTTATTATAACCCCCACTAGAAAGATCTCCATCAGGATGAGTATAATTATGTGGTCTCATTTACATGCTGGTCAATGTTATCATGTTGGATGCCGGAAAGACCTGGATCCAGGTTGAATCCTGACCCTGGCTCTTGAGTGACTTAACTCCCCTGAGCCTCAGTTGCCTTATCTGTAAAATGGAAATCTACTTTAGAAAATATACAGGGTAGTAATTAGTACACTGTAGCTGTTCAGTAAATGTTACTTTTCTCCACTTGGTAGTTTCAAGTCCCTGGGCTCAGAGAAGCAGAGGAAATTAGAGCTCACCCTCCGGTGCTGAAAGTGACACCTGGGTGCCTGGAGCTAATCTCTGGAGAAGCCTTTCTCTCAGTAGTTTGACACAAGCCCCATCAACTCATTATTTCAGGTGGCCGGTTCTATATCACTCTTAGCTCCTAATTTGTCTTATTAACATTTTGTAGTTTGGGGCCTAATTGAGGGTTTTCCAACACATGCTCACAGTACATTTTGCAATTTGGCAAAATCTATGAAATGTATCTTTCCCAACCCATGATAATTTCCTCTATCAAAGATCTGGCCTGAGGAGCTTGACTCTCCTGACCATCAGATAACTAACAAATCAGACACTGGGAGGGGAACTTACACACACTGAAATTTTATTCCACTCAGTAGTAAAATAGCTCAATAAAAATGAATAAACCTAAACCATTTTGTAAAACTAACACAACACTGTAAAGCAACTATATACTCCAATAAAAATTAATTAAAAAAATTAAAACAACAACAACAAAAAAAACATTTTGTAGACTTGGTTGACCAACAAATAACCCAGAGCTGCTGAATTCAGAAACATTTTTGGCAGTTAGATAAAACAGAGCTGGTATTTGGGCTACATAGAACATTTTAGCAAAAATCTTCCCTAATTAGAGCAAAATTCCTGCTTAGAGAGCTGTTGAGAACCTGAGATTTTGAGGGTTTTGCCTTTGTTTCATTTTTAATTTCAGAGTTTGGCACTCTTCCAGATATTTAATTACTTACTCCTTGTTTTAGTCAGGATTAGTTAAATTGTGCTGTGGTAATAAACAATCCCGGCATAGAAGCTTAACAACACAAAAGTTTATTTATCATTCATACTATGTGGTCTGCATTGGTCCTCTGGTGCTCTGTTCCTTGGAGTTACTCAGCAAGCCAGGCGGATAGAGCCTACATCATTTGTAGCTCTTGTATCTGAAACATGGGACCTCCTCAGTCCTGATGATAGGGGAAGAGGGAAAAATTAGAAAACTGACCATGCCTCAGACTGGGAGTATTAATAAATCACACCTGTTCACATTTTATTAGGCAAAACTAGTCAAACGGCCCAGCCTAATTATAAGGGGACTGAGAATTGTAGAGAAATAAATTGAATATTTGGTGAACATTATTATATCTCTTATTTCTCTCGCATTGGTAATTTTTAAATTAGTTCACTAAGATTCAGCATTTATTTCCAGGCAATGAACCTATTTTATTTTTCCAAATTCATCAGCATTTTTAATTGAAATAAACAATAAAATTTACTCTTTCCCCAAAGATACCAGGCTTTCTCATTGGCTCTGCTTTATAATACAATCCAAAGTTTTCTGAGCTTTCCATTTAATGGGAGTTTTGAATCATATTTATCTGTTACTAACTTATACATTTTGTAGAGCTGGCTTATCTGAAAAAATACGTTTTTCCTTTACATAGCAACAAATGCACTGGTAGCCTGATTATATAGTTCACATTATATGTGAAAGGGCTGTCACAAACTCCCAAATCCCAAAATCTTCTTTTTAAGCAAGAGTCTAATAATTTTTTTCCCTATCCACTACCTTCAGCAACAGGGGAGGGAGGAGAGAAACACTTCTTCCTCTACATCCAATATGTGTTTTGCATTCCCGAAGGAAGTCACAGATAATATATATTTTATATGTTCCCAGTTGTTGGTGATCCTGAAGGAGTAATATGGTACTAAGAAAGTTGTCCTTATGTAAATCATCTTAATGAAATGACAGTACTTAGCAAACAAGAGTTAGCTGTGACCAAGTCCCAAATACACACCAATAACATCAGCGTGATGATGGATCTTTAGCTGTGGGTGTGCAAGAATGTGAGTAAAAGGTTGTGTGTGTGTGTGTGTGTGCGTTTTAGAGGGACACCAAGGATTGATTTCCAGGGACCTCTGTAAATTCATGTCAGACTACTTATAGTACTGAAATTCCCAAACCAATCTATTGCCAAGTTTTACTAATTTTCCTCTCTTTGGACTCATTCTTTCTGGCCTTTCTTCTTTTTTCCCCTCCTCCTCCTTCTATCTTCCTTGGAAGTTTTGTTTTATTACCTTCCAAAGTGAGTTCAGTTGTTGGGATGGCAGTGCATCTATATGTGACCTGCTGACCATTATCTCCAGGTTGCACATCACACACCTAGACAGGATGGGAAGGAGTCATTGGCCTTTTCTGCTGGCCTCTTCTAAGGGTTGTGGTGAAGAAACTTTGGCATTATATTTAATTATGCCTGTACGACAGATACTGCAAACTGGCTCCTAATATCCATCCTCCCTTTCTCCCATAATGAGAGAACAGACAAGTCGTAGCTGGGAACATGGCCAACCATCTTCCTCACAGCTAGATCAAGCCATCAGTTTTGGCCAGTGAAATATAAGACCTGTCATGTTAGCCTTTGGAGGAGTTCACTGAAAGAAACGGTGGTTATGTATGTTTGCTCTTTCCTCCACGTTGCTGGCTGGAATTCAGAGATGGTGGTGCTTAGAGTTTGAGTTTTTATCTTGGACCATTAGGTAGATGTCACAGGCTAAAGATGAGATGGGAAACAGCATGAAAGGAGGAGTCTGGGTTCCTAATGCTGGCCTATCAGCCCTGGCCCACCATCTTCAGACTGTGTGTGTGTGTGTGTGTGTGTGTGCACATGTGTGTGTGTGTGCACGCATTTGCACGCACGTGTGCTTGCATGCACGCTCGTGCGTGCGTGTATCACAGAAACATATTTCTACCTTACTTAAGCCAATTTAATATTAATTTTTGGTCACTCCCAGTAAACTCAGTCCTAACACATACAACAAATAAAAGTTGTATGTGTTAAGACCATACATTCAACTGATGGTCTTAACACAAACATGAATCTTCATTTTCCCTTCTCCATGTCCCTGTTGAAAGTCTTTAAGCGTGTTGGGGAGCAGGTTGACTCTGGTATTTGGCGGCTCCATGCTCTTTCACTCAGCATATTCGTGCGATTAACAGCTGTTTCCAGGATTCAGTGCATTGGTTTCTTCTTCTCCCTTAAATCTCTACGTGGCTTATCCGCCAGCTGCTCATCCTGGGAAAGAGGGCCAACCTCTCTTCCACCTCGGCAGTTCTGTGCAGACTCACTTTTTAAAATAAATTTATTTATTTTATTTATTTATTTTTGGCTGCGTTGGGTTGTCGTTGCTGCACGCGGGCTTTCTCTAGTTGCAGCGAGCGGGGGCTACTCTTCGTTGCGGTGCGTGGGCTTCTCATTGCGGTGGCTTCTCTTGTTGTGGAGCAGGGGCTCTAGGTACGTGGGCTTCAATAGTTGTGGCACGTGGGCTCAGTAGTTGTGGCTCGTGGGCTCTAGAGTGCAGGCTCAGTAGTTGTGGCACACGCGCTTAGTTGCTCCGCGGCATGTGGGATCTTCCCAGACCAGGGCTCGAACCCGTGTCCCCTGCATTGGCAGGCGGATGCTTAACCACTGCGCCACCAGGAAACCCTGGACTCACTCTTTGAATGCAGCTGGGAGAAGTGAGGAGAAGTGCTCCTGCCCAGAAAGGGAGGACGAGGGAGCAGTGACTCTACAACGCTGACCACTTCAATGTCCCCTCTGCTGCCACACTCAGCTAGGCTCCCATCACCTTATTTCTCAATCGTGGCCCCAGCCTCCAATCCACTGGTCCACACTGCAGGTGGCTTGCAGATTAATCAAGGGTGAACACAGAGTAAGCATACGATCGGTTCTTATTGACTGATCGATGGGTGTTCATCTCCTGCGTTTCCAGGAGGGGCCATTAGAGCAGCTTTGGAAAGGAAAGACAGCTGCCACCCAAACGGTCCTGCTCAGTCATTCCTTCGTTCTGTCAATCAGCCTTCTCTCTCTGGCCAGACAGGGCTCTTCCTCCACTACTATGGCTAGCCTACATTTCTAGACTATGCATGTAGGATTTAGAAAGCGGATGTATATGCTTCATCTCATGTATCCACACAGCAAAAGGCATGAGTTAACTGCAGAGGCAAGACTAAAACCTGGGTTTTAAAACGCCAATAGAGCTATGTAAGCTTAAGTTTGAGAAGGTGACCACTGGTACTCACAACTCGCAAGCAATATCATTTAACGTGGGCTTTGCTTGCTCATTTCTTGGCCTGACAATGTAGCTAGGAGAAGTCTTCTGGAGTAGTTAAAAGGGCCTAGTCTTTGAGTCAGATAGATGTTGATTGGATTCCTGCTTGAAACACTGACTATCTGTGTGATTTGGGGCATGCTTTTTTAACCTCCTTGAATCTCATTGTTCTTTCTTTGTCAAACAAGAATATTGACATATCTATTTTTAGGCATGTTATGAAGATTAGGACTAATGCACAGTAGATGAAGTGACTGGCACATGTTAGGAGTTCAATATGTATTAGACATTTATCTCAATTCAGTTGACATCTATTGATTCCCTGCCATGTTCAAGAACCTGTGCTGGGTGTCATCCAGCCACTGAGTTGTAAAACTTCAGGTGTGGTGTTCCACTGACTATAGCCAGCCTCTTCTTTCTCCCTTGTCCTCCATCTCGCCCCTTGACTAACCATGTTGATGGGTGCCTGGTCACAAGCTTCCTCTGATGAGAGCCGGGTCAGGTCAGGGCACTCAGATTTTTTTCACATGTTTTTGCAGCCAGCCTAGTTTCCAGAGTGAATATCTGGACACATTCTGTAAAGTGGTCTCCAGGAAAAAAAAAACAAATACTTGCAACTTTGCTCTGGGTTTTTCATTGAAACAGATGTATCTATGATGCATGAAAAGGCTGTCAAGCAGGCTGAAGGAGGCTGAAAGCTGGGCATCTGTTACTCCACGCCCCAATGTGAGGTCTGTTCTCCTGGGTGAAGCAAGGCTTGGCGAGACAAGCAGTACTATTGTAAAGTCCTGACAATAGACAAGCAAGAGGACTTGGCTGTGATGGAGAAATCCCAACCCCTTTTCAGTTTTAAAGGCAGGGAAGCTGGGGTCCAAAGCCTGCCTTATTAGAGAGAGACAAATCACCCAAACCAATCTTTATTATGAATGCCAAGCTATTGAATTTCCTTGGCTCTGTAAAGCCTATTGATTTTGTGACAGTCAAAGATAAGTTATGCCCATGAAAGCTTTTTGTTTCTCCTGCCTTTCCCTCCACAACATATTTTTTCAGGCATATTGGCATTGGGGATTGTAAGTAAAACTCTTATTGGTCTCTTTCGATTTAAGTATAGGTCAGTGCTCCAGCGAGGCTAAGGACCATTTTTACCGTGGTTTCCAGTGCAGAATAAATGAGGCAGGACTCTCCAGAGCCGGGGTCGCTCTGTTATGTTATTTCAGTCTCCAGCAGGAATGATCCCGGCATCCCAGGCATTTCTGGAATTCTGACATTAGCAATGATCCACTAACTTACTCTTTGTCCTGTCTCTAGCACACCACTCTCCTCTGACTGACCTCTATTCCCTTCTCACCAAGCCATACCATAAGGTCAGTCAGCCAAGACTTTGAAAGGCAGAACTTGAAAGAAACACTTGCTGCAATGCAGAATGCTGTGTTACGTGTATGCAAGAGTGTATTCTGAATAAATAAAAGATTTCTTAAATGGTAGGTGTTTCTTTTTAAATGCCAAATATAATTTCCACATTTTACAAAGAGAGTAGTCCCTCTCTTGATGGTTTATTCAGAATTCTATCACGTTATAAAAATATTTTGGCAGTGTACATACATTTATGTAGAAGAAAGGGACGATGATTCCTACAACTAGTGACTTTTGAAGAAAATTGTTATGATATATCTAGACAATAGCATTTACGATGGTTCAGATACCATTTTAAATCACAAAAGTTAAGAGATATATATGTCCGATATTTCTGAATGTTCAGACAGAGAATAAACACAAATGAAAAGTCCTTTAATGTATTCAGTGGACTCTAAGCCCTGATTAATACTCAGCAACACATTCATTCATTCAGTCATTCAACAAATAGACATTGAATACTAACAATGTACCAAGAACACAATAAGAATATGGTGGATTAATCTCTATTTTTAATGACAATGAGCCTAATTTTGTAATTTATTGGCTAGAAAACCCATATTCAGATGAACCAGAGAAAGATGGAGGCGAGAATTGCTCTCACATTTTCTTTTCTCTCATTCTCCGACCTCCTTTAGAGAGAAGACCCTCTGTTTCAGTGGGGTAGAAAGCTAGAGAAGATATTTTGGAAGGGCTCATAAAAGTAATCCTCTTTGTTTCTGTTCCTCACAATCAGTATGTGTGGAGTGGCTTTCCTCAAAGTTAACAGACCAAAAAACTTTTTTTTTTTTTTCCAAATAAGAAGCTTCTCGTGGGAAAAAAGGTAGAGCGGCATCCCAGTTGGCAATCACACATCTATTTTCAACAAAGCATAAAATCCACTTGACTAGACTATGAATGAGAAGGGGGGGGGGTTCACTCCCTTCATAAAAATGAAATCATTTTCCATGCATTCAGATTAATTGGAGTGCACATGCCCTGTTGTAGAGTTATCAGAAAGTTCCACCATTGAAAGATATTTCCTTTAGCAATAGGTCCCAGGGTCAGAGGGTCAGAGAAACATTATCTGAGGGTCAGACATTGCTCTTTCAGGAATCCTCTTTCAAAGTATATACCCCCTGATTGAAATGCTAATGGTCTGGAGATTTTATATGGTTCCAGAGAGAGGAATATTGTACAATTCGGACATTTCCTTGGAGGGCTGGCACAAGGGAGGGGCTGCAACAAAAAGCTAGAAGTAGGCATTTCTAGATCAGACAGCAGGAGCTAATGAGGTAAGAAATAAACCAGAGAGAGACAGAAGGGCACGGAAAGAAAGCTTCTCTACAATTTCATAAAGTGACTCTAGACTCTAATCATTACTGCACTCTACCCCATCCTTCCAAAGTGTGGCATTATAAAAGAGGGTTTCAAAGAAAATTTTCTAACATGTACACTTATTAAATTTAATTAGGTTTATATTTTAACTCTATGTATAAATGATTCCCACAATTTCTGCTTCATGCACTATTTCTTTCTAGTAGTCTTAGATTCTTTTAGATCTTAGACATATAGTCTCTCTAGACAAAAGTATTGAGAAAAGAATGTGGTTGAGAATCAGACAGATTGGGGTTAAATTCCTGATCCAATATTTGCCAGTCCTTGGGCAAATTCCTTAACCTCTCAAAGTCTCAAATTCCTTACCTATAAAGTCGGTTATACCTTCTATCTCTTAAATCTACTGTAGTAAAGTAAAATTAAAAAAAAAAAAACAAAGTAGTTGACACAGGATGAGGGCTTGGGAAAGATTAGATTATTAGCTCCAACAATATCCCACCTCCAGTAAAGACAGTACCGACCAACCCCTTGTTATGTGGTTGCATGTACCAACTACAGCACCCTTACCCCATTGACTTTTGGCTTGGCTTGACCGTGGACTTTCTTTGAACAGTAGAATGTCAGTGGAAGTGATTGGTCCTAGCAGAGACTTTAGGGTATCATGTGATTCTGCTCACTCCTCTGGAGATTCTCCCCTCCACCATAATAAGCATACCCCAGTTAGTGTTCCCCAAACAAGAAGGCATGTGAAGTCCATCCAAACCTAGCTGAGTCCAACAGAGTCAGGGCCAACCTCCAGACTCAAGAGCAAGAAATACATGGTTTGTTGTTAAAAACAACTGAGATCTTGATCTTGTTTATTACCACAGCAAAAGCTGACTAATGTAGGGTTCAAAAAGCGTTAGTACCCACCCCCCCACCTCACACATCTTTCTCTTTAAAGAGTTTTGTCCAAGTTAAATGACAAAATGTAAATAAATCCTTAAACCAGTAACTGACATTGTTGGTTGCTTCTCCTTTCTCCTTATCCTCTGCTTAGTTCTTTTTTTCTTGGTTTCATAATTTCTCTGGTATTTATCTGGGATCTAGATATTAAATAGATGGAACTGTTACTTAGATTTTCAGCTGTCATCATGGTTCCTCTAACTAGCTGAGGATCAGGTAATTGGATCAATTTTCCTCCCTAGGCTTCATCCTACTAAGGCCCTGGTGCCGGGTTAGAAGTTCCAGCATTAGATTAGTGGTTAAATGCCACAAACTCTGGTCCAGAAGCAGCAGATAAGAGCCTTGGGCTTGCCAGCCCCCAGATATTTAGCTGTGCTCCATAGAGACAAATAAGAAGGAGATGGAAATAAAAGACCAGGCCCCAAAGTAGGGGCATTGTTCAACAAGTACACTGGCTAAATGGACTTCATTCTTAAACCAGCCTTTGTTGTTTTACTTCTATCAAGCCCCATACTCAGCTACAAAGAGAATCTGGGATGTGCTGGGTCATTGTATAGATTGCAATATCAGAAGTCATATTAAATCCATAATCTGGAAGTATGCTTTGTGAGCAGTTTCCAGAGGGGTCAGTGAAAGGGATCCACACACAATACAATTCTCAGACATGTCTATAGAGGGTTAAAAATCCAAAGCTTAGAGTTGGGAGAAAGCCAAGTTGGGAGCTAAAGAGACTTAATTGGATGGAAACCAGAGCAAAGGTTCAGACATGGGAGGTTCAGATAAATTTTCCCTAATGGCTCTCCTCTTAGCTGCTCTTATGGTTTTATAGGGGCAACTGTTTGTAAGGGAATTTAACTCGGTTACCCTAAAAGGGATATTTAGCTTCTAACATACTCCTATAGATGGGGGATGCAGTGAGGTGATCCCATAGGATCATAGAGTCAGTTTGTCCTTCCAGAACTCAATAGAAAAGTGGGACGTGAGAAAGGTAAGACAAAAGGGCCTCAACACAAGCCTGCCCTATCATATGAAAACATTTTTTTGGTATACCTGATATTAATAAATTGACGCTGCCAATCCAGTATGAAATCAAAATTGTTTCAAAAAATCACTTAAAATGTGGAAGAATTCAGGAAGCTCAGAATGTTTACTTTCATTCCATTCTCTAACTTTTGGGGGAAGAAAAAGGCTTAGGTCGAGTTGAGGGAGGAATACAGCTCAGTTTTTCTTGTATAAAGGTGTCCATAACATGAAAAAAATCCTTTGGGAAATGAAAGTTTAATTAGAGAGACTGGTAAAGTCTCTTGTGGGATATAAGAAGCTTCAGTAGGTGAAGGAACTTTAAGAGACAGCATGCTTTATGAATAATGCAATAGCTAGACTACCCCATCTCTTTCTGCAGATTTACATTTCTGAAAACAAAGGGTCAAAGTACATGGGAAAAGCATTTGAATCTCCAGAAACCACTAAGCTGGCACAACCAGCCTCCACAATATATTTGCAGCCTGCCTCCCCGGCTTAATTCCTCTTACACATGCTCTGGGCTACAACTAATTCCGCCCCATGAGGCCTCCTGCAAACACCCTGAGCTTTTCTACCCCTCTTCACCTACCCCTCCCTAACCCCGGCCCGGCCCGCCCCTGCCGTACGTCTCTTGATAGAGGTGTACAGAGGACCCCTGCAGAGGACCGCGAAGATGCCTCCTCCTCCATTGAACCTCCTTCAGCTGCAAGTGACATTTTCCCTCTAAATTTCATGGCATTTCGTCCATCTCTCTCTCTTTTTTAAATTAATATATTTTATTTTATTTTTGGCTGTGTTGGGTCTTCTTTGCTGCGCACGGGCTTTCTCTAGTTGCTGCAAGTGGGGGCTACTCTTCTTTGAGATGCGGGGGCTTCTCATTGCGGTGGCTTCTCTTGTCGCGGAGCACGGGCTCTAGGCGCACGGGCTTCAGTAGTTGTGGCTCGTGGGCTCAGCAGCTGTGGCTCATGGGCTCCAGAGCACAGGCTCAGTAGTTGTGGCACACAGACTTAGTTGCTCCGCGGCATGAGGGATCCTCCCGGACCAGGGCTCGAACCCGTGTCCCTTGCATTGGCAGGCAGATTCTTAACCACTGCGCCACCAGGGAAGCCCTGTCCATCTCTCTTGACGCTTGTGATTTTCTACTTTTTATAATTATTATATACTATGTCACTGCTACTGGACTATAAAACCCTGAGGGCAAGGATTGTATCCAGTATCATCTCTGTGTACCAAAAGGACAAAGAAGGTGCTCAAGACAA
The DNA here is from genome assembly GCF_009873245.2 of Balaenoptera musculus. Taxonomy (NCBI): domain Eukaryota; kingdom Metazoa; phylum Chordata; class Mammalia; order Artiodactyla; family Balaenopteridae; genus Balaenoptera; species Balaenoptera musculus. The sequence continues at coordinate 33,888,868 of NC_045791.1, read as the reverse complement.
TTAATATACTAAATAGAAGTAATGAGAAGAAAAAAACAACTAGGCATCACCTTTTTTTTTTAATGTTCATCACCACCTTTCGTTCAAATTTTTATAAATAGTTCTATAAAAATTGTTGACACACATGGTTTAAAAAAGCTTACTATTTCTATGGAGTTTGTTGCGAACTAATGATGTCCTGCTCAAATATCCAAAGGCAACCACTTTCAAGTGTGTTTGGCCTTTGTTTTTCTATTACCTCTACATCTCTCAATGCATGGTTATCCCTTTCTTGACTTTTTTACTCTTTGCCCTTATCTATTGATTTCCTACCTTAAGATAAGAATTTATCTTTCTTGGGACTTCCCTGGTGGTCCAATTGTTAAGAATCCGCCTTCCAATGCAAGGGACGCGGGTTCCATCCCTGGTTGGGGAACTAAGATCCCACATGCTGTGGGGCAACTAAGCCCACACGCTGCAACTACTGAGGCCAAGCGCTTTAGAGCCCGTGCACCGCAACTCGAGAGAAGCCCATGCACCACAACTAGAGAAGCCCGGGTGCCACAATGAAGAGCCTGTGCACTGCAACGAAGATCCCACGTGCCGCACCTAAGACCTGATGCAGCCAAATAAATAAATATAAAATTATAAAAAAAAAAAATGTGGCTCAGTTTAAAAAAAAAAGAATTTATCTTTCTTGCATCATACCAGTCTGCCACTCATGCCAACTTCTTGAGGACGCCTCTAATATGTTTCAATCTTAATTCGGTTAGAGTACTACTCAGTGTTCACATGATTATGATCTAAGTAATATACCCTGATTAACTTTCCTTTAAAAAAAAAAATTTCCCTGGAGTTAATAACTGTCCTGCCCTTTCTTAGTTTTCTGTAAACTCATCAGTAGTGAAACCCCAAACTCTCCTCCAATTATTTAAGTCCCCTCTCAGTATTTTCAGATATTATCAGGTGTTCAATCAATTTTCTCTTATTGAATAAATTTCTCCTGATTATCCCTGGACTGGCCTCTCCTACTGCACTGTGGTCCTGTGGGAATTCCCTGCATCACCATCACTGGGATCCCCTTGCTTCTCTCCTGGGTTAGCACCCATGCTATGTCTTCCTTGGGTTAGAGGGAAAAAACTCTCAGAAAGCTTCCTAGGGAATCATGTAAAGAAGGTACATTTCTTAAGATCCGGAAGCTCTGAAAATATCTTTGTTCTACCTTCAGCCTTGACTGATAGTCTGGCTTTGTAAAGAATTCTATTTGTAAATAATTTTCAGTCAGAATTTTAAAAGGGCTGTTCCACAGTCTTCAAGCCTCTACACTTATTGTTGAGAAGTCCAAAGCCATCATAATACCTGATCTAATTCCTATGTGAGCATTTCTTTTCTCTCTGGAAGTGTGTATGGTCTTTACTTTTACAGCGGTCAGAAATTTCACAGTGATATACCTGGATGCAAATCTGTTATTGTGCATGTCACTGGACACTCAGTACGAACTTTAATAATAAGTATTAAAAAATATTTTTCAAAAATATGTATATCCAATTATTTTCTAAGCCACTTAGAATTTGTTTATTATTACAGAGTTGCTTTGAAATGTAAACAACTGAATTTTGTATTCACATAATTTTTTTTGACAGGAAACACTGTTGGTCCTAATGTGTTTTTAGAAGCTGAAAGTAAATGGTAGAGATGTGTAATCATGATATAATTACCTGTCTGAACATTTGAAACCTTGAAATGCCAGGTGTTTAACATCAGAGCTGGATCCTGTGACAGGAGCAGCTGAGGGGCCATAGCAGGAAGGAGCTCAAATGGTCAAACAAAATAATCAAAGATCTAAAGACTTGAGGTTGTTTGTGTCCGTTCTTGTAAATTCACGGCTAAGTCTTGACATGTAAGAATGTGGCAGATTGCTTAACGCCAGCAAATATGTAAGATACAATTTGTGTATAAGAAAAATGCTCTAAGGCCATTCACTGGCAAAGGGAAGGTGGTAGAGAGGCCTCCACAAATATGAGATTTAACATTTATATCAGAACTATAATAATTTCTCTAACATAAATCAGATCATATGAAGGGGGAGAAGGAAGAATGTTGCACTACTTTGTAAAGAAGAAAAACTATAAATTAGAGAATATGGAGTTATAATTACAGAAAGTTCTGATTAATTTACCTATAAAATACGGTTTATGGTAAAGGTCACTAAACCTTAACCAGTGACATAATTCAGATCTGTCAAGACACCTCCAATTGTTCCTCAGGGAAATTAGTTTGTCAGTTACAGAGCCAGTGTCACTGATCTGAGTGGGCCAGAGCGGGACTTGGGACTAGTCGGTTTTGGAGCAGGGAGAAGACCTTAGGATATGGGTGACACCATTGTCCCCTTTGATCAAAACTTCAGCCGCAAGTGCTGCTATCAATCACTGATTTCCTCCTCTTTTCAGGTCCCTCCCTTCCCTTCTGGACAAAGTGAAACTTTTGGCTCTGACCTTGAAATATTTCCATCACTTCTATTTTTCTATCTATATTTCCATCTCCATTTTCTTCATGGCTGGTTTAAAGTAGCTTTCCTGGAAGCAAGAAGCGTCACTCCAGCTATCTCCCTTAAGGAAAAAAACCAAAAATCAAAAAACATAGATTTTACATGCTTTGAAATGATACATAAGAAAACAATATTAAAAGGGGATGGGGAGACTTCCCTGGCAGTCCTGTGGTTAAGACTCCGTGCTTCCACTGTAGGAGGCATGGGTTCGATCCCTGGTCGGCGAAGTAAGATCCTGCATGCCGTGCTGCATGGCCAAATAAATCAATAAATAAAAATTTTTAAAAAATTTTTTGAAAGCAAGGGGGAGAATGGGAAAGGCTGAGCTGGTGGAAGGAGAGGCACTGTATATAATCGTACATGTTTTTTTTTACTGAGATTATTTTAGTCCTCTGAGAAAAATAACTATCTCAAATCATTCCTTGTGTAGTCTTCCTGCTCAGTGTACCATCTCCCCATTCCACACACAAACTGATTATAAACACGTGTGTCCTACATCAGACATGGATGATAGAAGGAAACAAAAATTGTGTGTTATTTATCACGACTTTGATTTATATGTTTATAAAATTATGTATTTCATGATAAAAAAAAGGGTTGGAAACAGAAAAGTATAAAAAAGGGAATAAAAGAAAGTTGTGTCATGCTTTATCACTAGATTTACTTCCTTTTTTAAAAAAAAATATTTATTTATTTATTTATTTGGCTGCACCAGGTCTTAGTTGCGGCATGCGGGATCTAGTTCCCTGACCGGGGATCAAACCCAGGGCCCCTGCATTGGGAGCACGGAGTCTTAGCCCCTGGACCACCAGGGAAGTCCCTAGATTTACTTCTAATCATAAAAGAATTCAGATGTGCGTGTATCTATGAGTTTACCTATGAATATGAAACAATAGTATAAATGTCTAAATCCTAAATATTGCAATGCATGTATTTTATATTTTTAAATATTGTTTGAGAACCTGATCATTACTGAGCTACACAACATTTCGTTATTTGAACATTTCTTAAATTCTTTAAGCCACCCTTTGATTTTTGGACATTAATGTATTCCTGAAATTCTGTGTATAAGTTGCAGTATTTTGGGGTTTCGATACATTAATCTTTTTATTCTTCTCTGATTGTTTTCTTCGGATAAATTCCAAGGAGTGGAAATACTGGGGACAAAGGATATGATTGCTTGTGGCATTCTTGATATATATATATATATGTATTGCCAAACTACACTTTAGAAAGGTTGTATCAGTTTTCACTAAAGTAGCAAACTGTGAGTATGCTTTTACAACAAGCATCTTTTCCAACACAGGTACCATTTTTATTTTAATACTGCTTTTTGGAAAACTGGTTGGTAGTTTCTAGAAAAGTTAAACATATACATATGATTCAGCCATTCTTGCTTTAAACTAAACTTTTTTGATTGTGAATAAGGTTGAAATTTTTAAATTGTGTTTATATTTTCTTTGTGGATTGCAAGAGCTCTTTATAGATAAGAATATTAGCCCTTTTTTGACTTCTAACAGTTATATTGAGACATGATGGACATAAAATAAACTACACATATTGAAAGTATACTCTTGACCTATAAAAGCATCACCATAGGGGCCTCCCTGGTGGCGCAGTGGTTGAGAATCTGCCTGCTAATGCAGGGGACATGGGTTCGAGCCCTGGTCTGGGAAGATCCCACATGCCGCGGAGCAACTAGGCCCGTGAGCCACAATTACTGAGCCTGCGCGTCTGGAGCCTGTGCTCCGCAACAAGAGAGGCCGCGATAATGAGAGGCCCACGCACCGCCATGAAGAGTGGCCCCCACTTGCCGCAACTAGAGAAAGCCCTTGCACAGAAACGAAGACCCAACACAGACAAAAATAAATTAAAAAATAAATAAATAAAAGCATCACCATAATCAAGATAATGAACATATTATATTCATTAGCCCTAAAAGTTTCCTTGTGTCTCTTTGTAAAGCTCCTCTCCTTCTATCCCACTCTGACCCTGTCTTGTCCCAAGGCAACTACTGATTTCATTTCTGTCACTATGGGTTATTTTTATTTTAAAAAAACAGTACTATATAATATGTACTCTTTTTTTCTTAACCTGGCTTCTTTCATTCATCATGATTATTTAGATATTTATGTTCTGTCATATATCAATAGTTTCTTTTTATTGCTGCATTAGTATTGCACTGTATGAATAGAAAACAATTCACCTGCTGGTGGAAATTTGGATTGTTTCCAATTTTGAGCTATTACAAATACAGCTTTTACAAATATTGCTGTAAACAGTTTTGTATGGACATATGCCTTCATTCCTCTTGGGTAAATACCTAGGAGTGGAATGGCTTGATCACATGATAATGTGTATGTTTAACTTTTCGAGAAAGTATCAACCTGTTTTACAAAGAGGTTGCACCACTTTATATTTCCACCAGCTAGATTGAAGAGTTCCATTTGCTTTACATTCTCCCTAACACTGCATTCCAATAAGTGTGGCATGGCATCTTACTGTAATTTTATTTTATTTTTATTTTTAAAAATGTATTTATTTATTTATTTTTGGCTGTGTTGCGTCTTTGTTGCTGCGCACGGGCTTTCTCTTATTGTGGCGAGCGGGGGCTACTCTTCGCTGCAGTGCACGGGCTTCTCATTGCGGTGGCTTCTCTTGTTGCAGAGCACGGGCTCTAGGCATGTGGGCTTTAGTAGTTGTGGCATGCAGGCTCAGTAGTTGTGGCTCACGGGCTTAGTTGCTCTGAGGCATGTGGGATCTTCCCGGACCAGGGCTCAAACCCGTGTGCCCTGCATTGGCAGGTGGATTCTTAACCACTGTGCCACCAGGGAAGCCCTCTTACTGCAATTTTAATTTGCATTTGCCTAATGATTAATAATATTGAACATACTTTTCAGGTACTTGTTTACCATCTGTATATTTTCTTTGGTGAAATGTGTTTTCAAATCTTTTGCCTATTTTGAAATTGAATCCAACACTAAATAAAAAGAGTGATAAATTGCAACCAAGTGGGGTTCATCCAGGAATGCAAGGTTAGTTTAACATTTGAAAAATCAATCAATGTAATTCATCATATGAACAAACTAAGAAAAATCATATGACCACCTCCATAGATGCAGAAAAAGTGGCTGACAAAATTTAACATCCTTTCATAATAAAGATGCTGTCAGCCTTCTAGGGACAGAAGAGAACTTGCTCTACCTGATAAAGGGTACCTACAATACCCCTACCATAATACCTCATGGTGAAAGTTTGATACTTTCTCCCTACAATTAGGAAGAAGTCAAAGATTTGTGGTCTCACCACTTTTATACAAAATTGTACTGGGCATTCTAACCATTGCAATAAACCAAGAAGAAATAAAAGGTGTCCATATTGCAAACAAAGAACTACAATGTTTTATTCGTGGTTGATATGATTGCTAGTATAGAACATTAGATGGAATCTTTAAAAGCTAGTAGAATTAATAAGGGAGTTTATCAAGGATGTAGGATAAACTGAATACATAAATCAAGTATAATTCTATATACTAGCAACAAGCAATAGGAAATTGAAATTAAAATACAATTTAAAAGAGCATAAAAAATGTTTTAAAATTTTTTAAAAATAAAAGAGCATAAAAATTATGAAATATGTTGGGATAAATCTGAAAAAAGAACAAGACCAACATACTGAAAATTATAAATAATTGCTAAGAGAAATTTAAAAGACCTAAATAAATTTAGTATATACTTTGTTCAAAGGACAGAATACTCAATATTTTTAAGATAACACTTTTTCTGGAAATGATTTATAGATTCAATGTAATCCCAATCAGGGGCTTCCCTGGTGGCACAATGGTTAATAATCCGCCTGCCAATGCAGGGGACATAGGTTTGAGCCCTGGTCCAGGAAGATCCCACATGCCGCGGAGCAACTAAGCCCGTGTGCCACAACTACTGAGCCTGCGCTCTAGAGCCTGCGAGCCACAACTACTGAAGCCCACGTGCCACAACTACTGAAGCCTGCGTGCCTAGAACCTGTAGTCTGCAACAAGAGAAGCCACTGCGATGAGAAGCCCGCGCACCGTAATGAAGAGTAGCCCCCGCTTGCCGCAGCTAGAGAAAGCCTGTGTGCAGCAACAAAGACACAATGCAGCCAAAAATAAAATAAATAAAAAATTTTTAAAAAAAGAATCATTAAAAAAACCAATGTAATCCCAATCAAAATCCCAGCAGGCGTTTTGTAAAATTGACAAACTGATTCTAATATTCCTATGGCAATTCAAAGGCCCTAGAATAGTCAAAACAACTTTGAAAAGGAATGATAAAGTTGGAGGAATAACAGTTCTTGATTTTAAGACTTAATGCTATACTAATTAAGACAGTGTAGAGTTGGTGTAAAATAGTAGACACATAGGTTGATGGAGCAAAATAGAAATTCCCACACATAAATGGGCAAATCATTTTTGACAAAGATGGAAAATCAAGGTAATTCAGTGGAGGAAGAATATCTTTTCAATAAATGGTGCTGGACCAATTAGATATTTGTATGCAAAAAACAATAGCTTCAATATATACATTACACAATATACAAAATTTAACTCAAAATGAATCTTAAACCTAAGTATAAAGTAAAAGGCTGGAAAACTTCTAGAAGAAAACATAATAGAAAATCTTTATATGTTTTGATTAGGCAAAAATTTCTTAGCTATGTTGCTAGAAGTATCATCCATAGAAGAACAAATTGATAAACTGGAATTTATAACATTTAAAACTTGTGCTCTTTAAAGACACTACTAAGAGAATGAAAAGACAAACCAAAGAGGAGGAGAAAATATTTACAAATCATATGTCTGGTAAAGACTTATATTTAGAATACATTAAAAAAAAACCCTCAAAACTCAATGATAAGAAATTAACCTTTTTTTCTCCCTGATATTTGTGAGGTAGTCTTCCAAGATTATCATTTAATTTCTATTTTCTTTTTTTTTTTCCCCACCTCTCTTTATTTGGCTTCATTCCAGTCTTAATGAAAACAAAATGATTAGCATCCCTCTGTGTATCTTTTATTTTCTTAATGGTTTTCTTGAACAGATTGTTTTGTACTTTCTACATCATCATATTTATCAATTAAAATTCATTTTCATAATATGTAATAGTGATTTTTTTAAACATAAAGATTTTAATTTTGTTAGGTAGTGGAAGAAAGCTAAATCCTATCTTGAAATTGACTTTGTATGTGGAAAGATATTTTTTTAAACTGTCAGCCATGTGCAATTTTCATGCATAGATGTTCTACATTAGAAATGCATTATACCAGGAAAAGCTGCCCATGCATTTGACCCTGGCTTTGCAGCCCCAGGTAAACTTCTGTGTGGTGAGGTGACTGGTGTTAATGATAAGCAACGAAAGACAGAGAAATGCCCTGGGGACACTCTCAAGCACAACTTGGAAGTCAAGAGACTTTTTTAACCAGTGGGACCTTGGAGACAAGTTTTAACCAATCTTGAGGAAATTGAATATGACGGTGGCTGACTGACCTGGCACATAGCAATCAGAAATTGGGAACTATAGGAGGGTAGAAATAAAAGAAAGAATATGCATCTAAGATGCCAAATAACCCAGCTTGCTCGCTGTTCTAATAAAGTTCCAGTGATGCTGCATGTAGCCATGGTCACCCCGAACTTCAAAGCCCAGCCCTCCTACAAGGAGGAGGATCACTGCCCAATTCATCATCTTAAATACTGAAGACAATCACTCTATTGTCTTTATATTCCTGTCTCGCTTAGTTCATAGAGTTTTTGTTGGAAATTTGTTAACTTTTGGAAGGATGATGCATTTGTCTGTCTTTCTCCCCCTTCTCTCTCCTCTCTCTTCTCTCATAGTAAACATCAGTTCTGATCTTTTAAATGTTCTAATGTTTTGTGGAATGTGCCTTTTACTCCCATTCTCATATGCCTACGGAGAGGGGGTATATGGAAACTTTTGAAAGGGTAACTCTGAGATGTCAAAGTTAGGACAGGAAACCTCACTGTACCACACAGGTGAACTCCTCACAATCCCCAAGGGTCCTAATGATGTCCTCACCCTGGAGTCAGCTATCAAAAGTTTAGAAAGTTATTTGAGTAACTTGCAGAAAATTAATAAAATCAGTAATGATTGATTCAGAGAAACCAATTTATCCTGGCTGCAAGCACAATCAAAAACAGTGGTCTTCAAATTTTTGCTGAAGCACCTCCTGAAAAGAAGAGTGGGAAAAAAACACAACATGAAAACCATCACATATTTTAGGTAGAAATAAAATTTTTATCTCAGATTTAAGCAGTGGCAAAAAATATAATTTGTGTCATACTGTAAACAAGGACATTTTAAAAGAAAAATATTAATTACCCTTTTAAAAGTATGCAAATAGTCAAAATACCTTATCGAGTTGATATCCACTCTCATCTGTTTTAAAACTGTACGATGACTTCTGCTTTAACAGTATGAAATTATACATGATTTTATTTTTCCTTGACCAAATATTTCCATTTTATTTTTTCACAGTATCCTATCCTAATATCCTATGTTTGAAAATTTTTTATTCATAATCTTATCATACTTACATGCTGCAATAATATTTATATATTTAAATATTATTTTTATTTTTGTAACCATAGCCCATAGTTTAAATTTTTTTTCTAGATTTAGTTATTATTACAATTATTTTTCATACACATTTGTTGTAAATACATACATTAAAATATTGACCAGATTAATAATCACAAGGAGAAAATTTTTCTTGAAAGATATTCCTTAATAAGAAGGAGTGAGTCTTATTTTTTAATGGGTTCATGGATCCATGAATAAAAATTACCTAAGCTAGAGTAAGACAGAGTTCAGCCGTAATACTATTCCTATTTTGTTTAAATAAACATAAGCGGTAAGAAACCTTATTCACATAAATAAGTAGATTAAAAATGGAAGGAATTTTTTAATAGTAATCTCAATTTTTTGAATTTTTTCCTGATGAGGAGGGTTGTGGTTTTCTTTTGCAAACTGGGAGAAGGACAATCACAAAAGGGGATGCAGAAAAGTAGAACCACTGATGAATTCTCAGACGAATTACTTTATTATTAGGAAAGAGTAATATAGAAATTGAGGATCTGAAACTTTGATCCCATTAAAATTGTCGACTCCTGAGTAACCCTGGAAAAGTTTTTCTGTATCCCTAAATGTATACATGTCTCAGTTTGAATATTGCTTGCTTAGACCAGGGGCTCTCAAATGTGGTCCTGCACCAGCATCATTTGGGAATTTGTTAGAGATACACATTCATAGGCCCCACCTTAGAATCATGCATTGATATCTACTCAACCAACTCAGATAGGAACAGTCTACTGTAACTGAGTAAGCACTAAATTCCTCTGCTTCTCAAATAAACAGCTTACAGAAAAGGGCCCAAAGAATTTAACCTTTTCAAGACTGGCCATTCTGCTTGCTCTTTCAAATGAAGAGCGCTTCTTCCCTTACTGTGTACGTGTGTTCCTACCAAATACCTTGAAGTGCAGGATTATTTGGGATAAAGTTGACAAAGAGACAGAAGACCTAAAGCTATACTATAGTCCCAAAGGTCATTTTCTGATAACGTATCTATCTTCTGCACAAAGCCTTAAGTCTCCAAAGGCAGGGACAAAGTCTTATTTATCCAACAAGGGCACAAAGATGTTTGTTGAATTGAATTTAAATGGTACTATTTAAATGTAATGGAAGAAGTGATGTGTCTGGTGTCTAAACAGCTATCAATGATTTTGTGCTCTTAGGTCAGTTTTGTCAAGACCATGGACGGGGACTCAATGCCAGAACAAACCGACTGTGACAAGAAAATGGAAACTGAGGCAGTACAGTGTGAACAAGAAGGAATTGCTGTCAATCACTTAGAACCTCAGAGGCCACCAGCTTTGGAAAATATTTTAGTATTTTTTATGTCCATGTGTTTCTTAATCCACTTACTATATGCCTTACTAGCCAATTTGGATGAGTTCTACTTTCTGAGGTTTTGAGTGTTTAAGCAAGAGTGATTTTTATTTTTTTTAATATAAAATTATGCTAATGGGCTTGAAAGAGTTTATGCCCCTTGCCCAAGGTCACACAAGAAGACATCAGTTGAGTTGGATCAGGAACAGCCTTTCTTGTTAAGTATTTTACTGGCTCTAGCACCCTGCTCTAAGATTCCTGGAAGAAATTCCTACTTTAGTAGGGGGAAACTCAACAGAGTGCGATGTCGGGATTCTGGTGTCAGCACCACCGCGCAATATTTTAGGTGTTGGGTAGGTCATTTTACGTCACTAAGTCTTGCTAAAAACCTTCTTTGATTCTAAAATTTTATGAAGTCTGTCAACTTCAAGATATTTCCCTGATGAAATTGAAACTCAGAATTTTATGATATTCGTGATTTGTTTATGACTTCTCTTATCTTCAATACCTTCCCCTATTCTGCTCCATTTGACTTAGCTAATAAACCTTTTATTGTTATGCCCTGGAAGTTAATAGAACTTTTAGAGGGTGTTTTAGAGTTTAGGCTTCGAATAGGCAAAGGGAAACGAATTCTAATAAGACAGCTTTCTCTTATTTCACATGAAAAACAAAATTAGAATTTATGTGTTTTTTTTTTTTTTTTTTTGGCTGGCTGTGTGGCATGGCATGCGGGATCTTAGTTCCCTGACCAGGGATCAAACCTGTGCCCGCTGCATTGGGAGTGTGGAGACTTAACCACTGTACCTCCAGGGAAGTCCCAGAATTTATGTTTTATTGCTGAACAAAAATAATAGGTAGAGTCTGTCAGAAACTGTTAAGATGTATGTATGTATGAATAATCTTTACTTTCTCAGAGGCTATCTTTTCTCGTGCAGAACATACCCTATCCCTGTGGTCCTCGGTGCCAAGCTAGGATGATCTGACTGTGGGCACAGCAGTTCCTGCAGCAAGGTCCTCTCTTGTCTTCTTAAACATCTTCTTGATCACAAAAAAAGGGTATTTGATCACTGAGAAATCCGCTTCCAACTCTGCCAGTCATGTATTATTCTTCTTCAAGATATGCTATAGGAAGATGAGGGGAAAAAAAAAATCCCCTCCTGTTAGGGTGGCGGTGAGGTTCTGGAGTTCTTTAGAAATGGTTGTATTGGAGGTCTAATAACTCTTTTGAAGGACTAAGCCTCTGCATTTTTTTTTTTTTTTGGTCATTGTGTTCCCATCTATTCTATTTTCTGCAGTAATTTACTTGTCAGAAAGATCACAGGAAACTAGTAATTTACTTGGGGCACAAAGCATTGTGTGGCTGTAGCTGCCTTTTCTCATGGGACTGTAATCTTTCATTTGTCTAAATGGAATGATGGATGAGCAGATATCACCACTTGGCATGCCCAGGCTGCTATTTGTCCACGCCTCTTGGGCCTTCATGACATAGCTCTTCTGACTGAGACACCCCTAAAAAAGGGAGCTGCAGGACCTGGGAGAAAGACTCTTAAATGAGGATCTCCAAAATAGGTTGATAACCACTGGAAACCAATCCATAATGTTGGAAACGTTTACATTGCTCAGTATATCTTAGTCTCATTATATAGAAAAGAATTAAATAAAATTCCTTGTTTTGCTTATGCAAAAAAATTGATAAACATACTAAGCATTTCACAGTTGTCCACATGAGACGATAAAAAATGCATTGCTTGTGGTTGACCCCTCTCCCTTTCCCAGCCAAAGGAAAACAAGCCATAGCATCTGTTAATTACTAGTGGGTTTCATTCATAAAGATGTTTCAATTACCTTCCTACACACACTACACCTCTTAAGCCCAAAGTCTGTGCTGAATGAACATAAACAGGATTAACAACTTCATAATTTTCCCAGGCTTCATTCCCATCCACCCTCTTCATGTGACAGAAGCCAAAATGAAAAGAGTTTAAAATTTAATAAGAAGGTTTCACTGGAGATAATTATAGAGATGTTCATAGGCTTTCAGAACCCTCTTCGTTATCAGAAATAGTTTGGAGATTTTATTTCAATTTTGTCTGTGCAGTTTACAGTGTGAGTACCACGGCCCAGCAACTCTGCTGTCTGGGATGGGAGGAAATGTTGAGGTCAAGGTTTCCCATATTCAGATATTACACCCTCAGTGTCATCATTCTCAAGCAACAGGGAACAAAAGGTAGAGGCCTTATCTGGCAAAGGCCATAGACCAAAAACCTACAGCAAAGATCGCATTTAACGTTGAAATATTGAAAGCTTTCTTGCAGGAGTTTGGGAAGTGGAATTTTTGTCAAGCAGAACTCATCCACTCTCTCCTAACCACACACTTCTCTGGGAGGCAAGTTCAGCAAGAATCTATGAAGCATATATTCCATGTTTAAACATTAAGGGTCCAAAGATGAATAAGACATGGCTCTTGCCCTGGGAGGCCTGATGTATTACTGCATAAGGCAGGCAGAATCTAACTAACTATAATACATTGTGATAAGTGATACCAGCAATGCAAACAGAGTACTGTGAGGAAAAAAACCTTTCATAACGTACGTTATACATACTTTTTCATAAGTATAAAAAGACGACTGTTTCTATAGAATTTGGGAAATAATAATTGTGTCTAGTGGCAAATATTTGTGACTAGTGGCAATAGTTGTATCTAGTACACACAGTTTCTGAGTAAAAAATAAGTCATTAATTCATTCTTTCATCTATTTCAAACATTTATTGCGTCTTACTCTTTGCCAGGAAATGTGCTACGTCCTTGGGCTACAAAGATAATTTTGAATTGGCTGCTGTTGCCAAGGAGCTGAGTGCTAGATATTAGAGGGTAGATTAAAAGACCTTGAATGGTATGTAGATGTTCAAATATTATTCTGTAAGCAAAAGGAGCCATGAAGATCTGGTCGCTTTTGTTCTTCAACAGGGGAATAATGCTCTGATAAGATCTTTGGAAAGAGGTTGGTGGGAGTGAGGAAAGACTGATGTAAGGGAGAAGCAATGACCCTTGTCCAGATGATAAGGGCTTAAACTAGGGGAGATAAATTAGATCTGGAGGCAAGAAATCTAAAAGATAAAATAAAAAGGAAATAGGGCATACATAATTCAAGAAATTTTAACTGCAATTAAGAAAAACTGACTCTGGCTATGTATGAAGAAAGGATTTTATTGGAAGGATTTTATCTGACTGGTCTGGATAATCAACTTGAGGCTTGAGAATCAGATTTAGAAAATGTGCAGCAAAGGAACCTCTGGACAGTTACAAGCAGGGAGGATTTCCACTATCTTAGAGGAAAAATGAGCCCCAGATGCAACAGCACGGTTCCTGCTACTCGGCACGACTCCCTCCAAACCTGCTACCCTGAGTCTATACTCTGTTCCAATTCTGTTAAACCTATTTGGCTCAGAATTCTGGATGCGAAGGCTGAATGTACAGGGAGAGGGGAGGGGAATACATGCTAATAATTCTGGTGGATTCTCCCCAAATGTAAAGGGAGCTCTAGACATTGAATGATGATGACAATTGTTCACTCCAAGGATATTAAACCTTTATCATCAGGACTCCAGGGGATCTGGATTTATTGACAGAGTGAATGATGGTGACGTAACGACAACAGGACACAGATCCAAAAGGAATGCAAAAGTGAGTCGGGGCAAATTAAATTTGAGATACCTTTGAGATAACTAAGTAAAAGCCCAGAAGTTGGAGACTGTGGTTTCTGGATAGCAGGACAGAGGTCAGAGCTAAAGATAAAGACTTGCAAATTCCTTTTATCCGGCATTATCATCTCCCTGCCACTACTGTCTGTCCAGGACACAGAACCGCCTGGAAGAATTCTCATCCCTAGTCTTGCTACTATTATCTCCCTCTCTTGTGTGTTTCTGTATTTCATTCCATTCCCTGGTCTTTCAAAATGGTATTTTGTCCCACAGTTCGGGAGGAAGTTAATCCTCAATTGCCCACGTGAACACTGATAATTCAGAGGAAAGAATGTGCCAAGAATGTTCCTCATACACCTACACTCAGACACCACCGTCTCTTCATAAAGTCAGTTAATCACTTTTGGGTGTCTTCACCAGTGATTCCACACATAGTTATGAGATCAGAAGCCATAAGATAAGTATTTTTAAGTAAGAGATCTCTGGACTCCTGAGTGCTTGCCATTTGATGGACTGAGAAGGAGACAGCGAAGGCATTCACGCCTGCAATCTGCTTTGATGCTCCCCCATCACTCATCTTAACGGTTCACCCTTGCATCCTTCTCCACCCCACAGGCCTGGGATTCCGCAGTTCCTGCCGCCTGCCTGATACATCCATTGATGCTTCTGCACAGGTTTTTGAAGCTGGGATTATAGAGGGACTAGGGGCGGGTGGCAGGAGATAGGGGAGGGGTAAAACAGGGGTGCATTTGGGTCCTTTTTTCCCATTTAATCAGAGCAACTCTGATTTTATATTTTTGTAAATTAGACTTACATAAAATTTCCTTTGAGCACAGAGTTCTGATGTTAAAAACAAGTTTACAGACCATTGCTTTTAACTGGCAGTTCTCAAACCTTTTTTGGGTTCCGGACACCTTTACACTTTTAACAATTATTGAGGACCTCAAAGGGGATTTATTTATATGGATTTTATCTACTAATGTTTACCATGTTTAAACTTAACACAAAAATTTTAAAATATTTATTATATTTATTTAAAAGAACAATAATTACATGATACCATAAATATCATATTTTTGTAAAAAATAACTGTTTTTTCCAAAACAAATAGTGAATGAGAAGAGAGGCAGTATTTTACACTTTTTTGCAAATCTCTTTATTATCTGGCTTAGTAGAAGGCAGATGGATTCCCATACCTGCTTTGGCACTAAATCTGTTATGATATGTTGTTTTGGTAGAAGTGTATGGAAACAAAAAAAACCAGATCTCATAGAGATATATAGTTGGAAGGAGGAGGACCGTTTTAACATATTTTCTAGATAATTGTGGCTATTCCTCTTTGACACTAGACCAAAACTCCACAATTAATAGTTTCTTAAAAGTTAATTGTAATGTGCAATCAAAACCCATATCAGTAAACATTTTGAACTCTATAACATTAAAATATATTTTCCTATCTTACATTTTGGATGGATCTTTTACCCATGAATAACTTTGTAACATCATGCATTGGTCATTTGGAACATATTGGCTCACTACTGATTTAAGTTGTTTTTCAAATTGATACTTCATTTTATAATCTCAAAAAATTGTATTACCACGGATTTCATCAGAAAAATCTCTAAATATTGGGCAGCTGTTAAACTCAGAGTGGTGGATTACAAGTTTTCAAAATTCTAATTTTTGCTTGAAAGTTTTAATTTTATTATTGGCAACAAATACCATCAGCTATTTTCCTTGAAGTGACAGGCTCACTTTACATTAAAAAAAATCTGCAAAGTATCTATTTCTGAATAACCAGAGTTTGTCTGTTTCTCTTTCAAGTTAAAGTATGTTTCATGGAAAAAGGATCTAGTTCAGCTTGCTACTAAAACAAACACACCCGTGCTTTTCCTCAGGGCAACCAACATACTTTTGTACGCAGCTTAGAAGTGCCTTATGTGTACTTACCATTTCATCACATAGACTATTTAAAAGATGTGTACTCAAAGGTAGAGATTTAATAAAATGAACACGCATTTTATTTTTCCTCAAGGGCATTCTTAAGTGAAACTGGGGCAGGGAGGTTGCCTCTTTTTTTTTTCTTTTCTGTGAAGTATACAATGTTACTGGTGGCACTGCCTTGATTCCTACTAAGGCATCAGCAATTTTACTCACCACGGCTTTTCTAGCATCAGTGAAAATGGCGCTAGAGTGAAAAAGATAAATACAATTTTAGTATTATTATGAAAATACACACACATATATCTACAAATATATACATATATTTTACACACGCATACGTATGTGTGTATACATATATATATATATATATACTGCTTTGTGGTATTTGTGTCACTGGTTTTTGATTAATTGGTGAAAAACCTATTTAGATCTTGTGAAAAGTGAAGAATTGACAATTCCATTTATACTTGGTAAAACTATCAGCTTTCTCTGGCTTCTGAGACTAAACTGGTAAAGTAAGTTTCTCCACTAAATGCATTCCTGGACAAATGGACTATGTACGTGTGACTTGCAGTTCTGGAGGCGTCCTGGATTAGCTTCTAACGCACCCGTGTGGAAGATAATGCTGCGGGAGTCCTTGGAAGTTGGTGTCTGAGTATCTCCTTTGCCAGGTGCTTCTCCACATCTGCATGCCTTATGGCGCTCCCTGATATTCTTCACAGGGGACTTGGCTACTTCCTCTGTGGAACAGGGCTAATTCCATTCACTTCTGAGCCCCGGTAAAAAATGTTTTGAAACCGCCTCCTGACAGGTGCTAAGTAAAGAAATTATTTCACTTACCTGGTTTATTGATTGAGTTGAGTAATTGATTTTATGGTCTCTACTAATATCACTTCTTACATTGTAAACTAAAAGAGTCTAAGCAGTTCATATAAAATTGACGTGGGAAAACATCCTAGTAGAAGATCCTAGAGATGAAATATCTTGGTAAAAAGTACGAGAATTTCAGCAGTTGGCACTCTTTTGCTGCCTCAAACTCTTTGGCACCTAGTGGTCTAGTCTAGGCATCACCACTAATCTTTTCTCAGGAAAACCCCCAGTTATGTGAAATCATTTCTCATTGATGTACTCCACTGACAACACCATCCATCACTGTTATGTGGGATGTAGAGGAGCCCTGAGATCTCAAATTGTGAAGAAATGAGCAATTAAAACCAATGGGTGTTTTTCTTTAGCCCGCAAAGACAGACTAAAAACTGCTACCTAAGATCAAATAAGCCCCACTCTCAATCTTGGCAATGCAGTTGTGGGAAAGAGCATTACCAAGTTGCATCCATTGTGTTATGGTACTTTAACTTGGATTGATTCTCTGTACCTGCTCTGAGGTTTGGCTTCAAAGAGTGAGCATACTGAAATATCCAAAACTCATTTCTTACCATCGATCATAAAAGAATATTGAGTTTAAATTTCTGCTTTGAATCTAGTATACAGAAAGAAATGGCAGAAATCAAACCTTTTGCCATGGTACTTCCTGAAGATGACCTTGTCAGAGTTCTGATCATTACCATGGCAGCTGAGGTCAAAGAGTAAATTCCACTTGCACAACTTGAGATCAGCTTGCTCTGGGATTTATGCAACTCTGAGGCCCCAGGAGCCAAGTTTTCACAGGCTTTGAGGAAAGCTGCCTGTTTGCATAATGTTCAGGTGCCCCCTGCTTTTTGAATATGCACAACTTCCATTCGTTCATGCAGATTTGGTAATTGTCTATTTAATCACCTATTTGCATGCACAATTACTCCGTTTGGGCACATCCACACAACATTTGCATATGTAAATCTTGACTGGGCCTCCAGCAAAATGACTGCACCTGCAAACTGCAGCCGGGCCCATTTATAAGCCCTTAGGGGGGAATCAGCCTTGTCCCAAGAGGGAGAGCAAGACCAAATGGGCTTGAGGTCCTAATATTGAGCATTAATTGTATGTATAATGAAATCGATTTTATTTTAAGCCTAAAAAGGAAAAAGTTAAGAAGTATATTGATTATTCTCTAATAAGTGGAAAATAGGATAAAAATGTTTAATTAGAAAATAAAGGAAGAAAACCAGAATAAAGAGCATTGTTAAGAAAGAAAAATAATACTGAGTTGAACCTTCTCCCCAGACTCTCTGTCAATATAACATTTGTTACTGTTGATACTTGAAAGAACCGAATTTTAAAAACTGGAGGCCAGAAGGCTGAAATTGAAGTAATAGCCATCTTTGATGGAAAATGGAGCAAGTGACACAAATGCAGGGCTTTCTGAAGATCTCTTTCTTCTCCCACTGATAACAAAATTGGCTTAAGGCCCGATGCATGAGATTACTTTCTCTGTTCACAGAAAAGTTCAACTCGGCTATCTGGGGCTTCTTTAATGACTTTTAACTGTCAACATAGAATGTGCCCAAATAAACATGGGGAAAATAAACGTGTGTGTGGAGAATGGAGGGAACATAACTTCTTTTGGTCACGCATGGGAACTTGCCGCTCTGAAAACAGTTTCTCTAGCTTCGGTTTGAATGTCTCATTTGAAAGGTTGTTTAAAATTCAGGTTGCCATCCCAGAGACTGATTCAATAGATGTGGGACGGGGCCCAAGAATCTGCATTTTATCTAAGACTCCAGGGGATCCTGATATATGTGAGTTTGGAACACACTCTGAAACACTGATTACTATGACTTTCAAGGAAACTAATGTGTGTGTGTGTATTCCTCCCCACCCCCCAAACACACAGAAAGCTCTTCCTGATCCTATGAATCCAGTTCTTTGACTGCTGGGTAATAAACATACAGCTGGTTTTCAGTGTGGTCTGTAGCAGCAACCAGGTTTGGCTCAGTATTGCTATTAATAGCACTCAAGGATGGGCATACAAAACCATCCCAAACTCCACCTCCACATAACACTAGACATGTCTTTTTTAGAGGCCCAGGAAACCAAGAGGCCCTAAGTTAGCCACAGCGAAGACCAGCTCTCCCTGGAACAAGTCCGAGCCACAGTGTCAGGCTGAAAGCTAAGTAGTGTTGTGTCTGTTGTTAATATGTTGATTTACCTTTTCCAGTGTTTCTCTGTGTACAATTTTTTTTTAACAAGTCAAGAATATATGTATCAGTCCTGCCATTACTACCTGCTATTTTTCTTCAGCATTTCCAATGTCATTAAAAAGCCTTTCAACGTAGTTTTGTCTGTATAATATCCCATATTATGAAAGTATTGTAATTTATTTTATTACCCCCTATTTTACATTTTAAACATAGAAGTTGTTTCCATTTAAAAAATGTAAATGACACTATGATGAACATAATTTGTACACATTTTAAAACTTCATTTTTAAATATTTATTTGTTTATTTATTTGATAGTTACAGGAGGCAAGGGATCTTTTTTTTTTTTTTGGCTGTGTTGGGTCTTCGTTGCTGTGAGCAGGCTTTCCTACTTGTGGCGAGCGGAGGCTACTCTTCGTTGCGGTGCGTGGACTTCTCACTGCAGTGGCTTCTCCTTATGGAGCACGGGCTCTAGGCGCATGGCTTTAGTTGTGGCACGTGGGTTCAGTAGTTGTGGCGCACGGGCTTAGTTGCTCCACGGCATGTGGGATCTTCCCGGACCAGGGCTTGAACCCGTGTCCCCTGCATTGGCAGGCGGATTCCTAACTACTGCGCCACCAGGGAAGCCCAAGGCAAGGGATCTTGACTTTTTACTGGAAAGGTTGCCCTAAGTTTCCTGATCACCCTTCCTTTATCTTTTCTTTTTATTGAGTACATTTGATTTTAACATTTATTTAAGATAGGTTGTTAAAAGAAAGAAATTGATACAGAGGGAATAGTATCACTAATTGGTTTTGATCACAGGAGTAGCTATGCAATAAATAAGCCTTCAGTGAATTTTGTTTCCAAGAGGAGATTAATTTATTTTGATTCCTTTTTACTGTATGGCTTGTGGGATTTTAGTTCCCCTGACCAGGGATCAAACCCGGGCCCTCGGCAGTGAGAGCGCAGAGCCCTAACCACTGGACTGCCGGGGAATTCCCTGACTCATTTTTTGAAGGTGATGTGTTTTAAAGGTCTGATTTGTTACAGTGGCTATGATAACCAGAAAACATCATTTTGCAAAACATCTTCAATGGGAAGAATTTCAAAAGAGAAGGACAGCTAGATGTTGATTGTCTTTGATGGAGACTTCTAGATAAATTAGTTGAATTAGATGGACCTAGAGATTATCATATTAAGTGAAGAAAGTTAGAAAGAGAAAGGCAAATGCCATATGATACCACTTATATATGGAATCTAAAATATGACACAAATGAACTTATTTACGAAACAGAAACAGACTCACAGACATAGAGAACAGACTTGCGGTTGCCAAGGAGGAGGCGGGATGGGGGAGGGATGGATTGGGAGTTTGGGATTAGCAGATGCCAAAAAAAAATGTTGAATTAGTTTCTAGAGAGGGGATGGAAATAAGTCCTACCCAATTATCTCATTTAATGCTCACCTGCAAGATGGGTATTATTGCCTCCATGTTGCAAATGAAGAAACTAAGGCTTAGAGAGGTTAAGACGTGTGCCCAAAGTTATACAACTAAGAGCTGGTAGAAGCAGGATTTGAACTCTGGTCTTTCCCACCTGATTCTGAACATACCCTGGCTGCTTTCAAGCAAGCAGGGAAATTGACATCTTCATCCATCCTCTCTCCTGTGAACATTCTCCCAGAGGAAGGGCTGGCCATTAGTTCCTCTTTCTACCACTGACCTTGAAAACCATCTATCTCTTCCAGTAATTACTTGGATGAAAATGGTGAACCCAGCTGCTTCCCTGGTGATTCTTTAGCTCAATCTCATAAAAGCTGCCTTTGTAAAAGCTGCTGCTTGTCTCTTTCTTTTACTTGATAATTCCCAAGGGCAAGATTACCTACTACCAGCTGCTCCTCTCTACATGCAAAGGGATTGAGGAAAATCAAATGCTGATTAAATCTACACATTGTCTTTCCCATTCCCCTCCAGTGAACACCAAGAAAAATCACTGGAGTCATAAGACATTGGCTTCAACCTTTTTCAGAAACCCCAACAGGATTATTAAGCTGATAAAAGCAAGAAACAACAGAATAGTTTCCTCTAATCCACATGGAGATTGTATCTAGTGTTTCTCTCCATTCTTCCTCCATCCGGGGGCTTTTAATTTATAACTTAGCCATCACTGATGCACTCATGAGTGTCTTTCAAAGTCAGACTGCCCATTAGTAATACTTAATCAGGAAGGCTGTCCCTCCCAGGATACCAGAAGAGTTTTTAGGATCTCTTGTTTATTATAGCAAATTGAAAATTCCCTGCCTAGGTACATCGTTTACTAATTAATTGTTGGTAATAGCCACATATTAGAAATGCTGTGCAAATACATCTCGTTTTCTAGTAGCTTCAAAGTGTATGTCTTCTTGTTCATTCTAAAGAATCATGGGAGAGCATTTTTAAGGAGTGCTTAACTTTTCCTAAGAGGTGCTTGTGCTGAGAATCAATCTCTGTATTATAATAAGATGTTAAAATGGGGCTCTTCCCGACTTAATATCTACAGACATGACTGTGATAACCGTTAGATACCAAATATACAGAACCCTATATGCAGAATTTTTGAAGGACTAGTTCCCTGGCACTTAGATTCTAAGATCAAGAATATATAAAAAAGGATCAGAAAGTAGACAGAAATGTTGTAACCACTTTGGAAAACAATTTGGCAGTCTCTTCATAAGTTAAATATAAATTTACCATATGTTCCAGCAATTCCACTCTTAGGAATCTACCAAAAAAAATTAAAGTATATGTCCACACAAAGACTTGTACACAAGTTTTGACAGCAACATTATTCATCATAGCCAAGAACTGGAAACAACCAAAACATCCATCAACCAGGGAATGAATAAACAAACAGTAGTATAGCCTGTCTGTATATTTTGTTTATATTTTTTGAGAATAAAAGAAACAAAATACTGAAACACACTACAACATGAATTAACCTCAAAAATATTACTCTAACTGAAAGAAACAAAAGACCACATATTGTATGATTCCACTGATATGAAATATCCAGAAAAGGCAAATCTATAGGGATTAAAAAGTAGCTTAGGGATTGCCTGGACGTAGGTGTAGGAACAGGTAGTGATTGAAAAAGATCTTCTTAGGGTGATGAAAATGTCCCATTTTAACATGTTATTATAATATAGAGATTGATTCTCAGGACAAACACCTCTTGGGATAAATTAAGCACTTTAAAAATACTCTCCTGTGATTCTTTAGAATGAGCAAGAAGACATACACTTCAAAACTACTGGAAAACAAGGTGTATTTGCACACTATTTCAAATACATGACTATTGCCAACAATTAATTAGTAAAGGATGTACCTAGGCAGGTTATTTTCAACTTGTGTATAATGAAACAAGAGATCCTAAGGGCTCTAAAACTGGATTGAGGCAATGGTTGCACAATTCTGTAAATTTACTAAAAATCATTGAACTGTGCACTTAAAATGGGAGAATTTGGTGGTATATAACTTACACTTTAATAAAGCTACATTAAAAAGTGGAGAGAGTAGAAGAGATTTTTAAATAGATCTTCACTGTCCAATATGGTAGCCACTAGCCACATGTAGCTAGTCCAAATTGACATGTACTTTAATTGTAAAAATACACACTAGATTTCAAAGACTAGGTGTGGGGAAAAATGATTATAAATTGGCTCATTAGTAACTTTTATATATTGGTTACATGTTGAAATGATAATGTTTGGGACATATGGAATTAAATAAAATATACTATTATCATTATTTCCATGTTTCTTTTTAGTGTGGCTACTCGAAAATGAAAATGATGGGTGTGGTTCACATTGCATTTTTATTGACATTGCTGCTGCAGAGAGAACTGTTGGCCCCATACCCCTGTCCCCTAGGAGGAGAAGAGAGTCTGCTGCAGTCTGATTCCAAACTTACTGAGAGGTTCTTCAAGTGGAACTTTACATAGCTGATAGGTGTTCATTGTAGTCAAGGGGATGGTGGATGGTGGTCGGCATGCTAAAGCAGCAGGATGAACAGATCTACCTGTGGATAAGCCAGCCTGTCGGAAGCAACATGTCCTGGTCTGTCTGGGACCCGGATGTGGATCACATGCGAGAAGCTTGGATCACAGCTTGGAGTTGGCAAGGGCACCGCTCAAAGCTGAATCTAAGTGAGGAGAACCCACAGCAGAACAAAAGCTGAGGGCAGGTTGAGAGAAAGCTAGTTGAAGAAAATGCTCATTCCCCTATCATGAAAATTGGAAGACAAATAAGAAAGACCTAGGTTCTGATTCTGACTCGAAGTTTGTTTATTCACTATACCGATTGCACTATAATAACCCCTCTCTTCAAAAACCAGGCTGCTGCAGGACAGAATTCCAGAAGGTACTGTTCATGGCTTAGCCTAGGTGAGAGGTGCTCAGGCACGAGGAAGGCCAAAGAATCCACACAGGTGCTCAGCAGAATCTACTTTAAGCACATGCCATCCCAGAGAGCATGATGCCAGCTTGCAAAGTCACCTGGTCAAATAAGAATGTTCTGATTCCAGTACTACCCTTCTCTTTCTCATGGAGGGTTCAGAAATTGTCCTGCAAACAATGGGGTAAGGTGAGAAGGAGATGGAGGGAGAAGCTAGTAGAGAAATAGATAAAGGGCTGTTTCTGCCCCTTTTTCTCATTTCAGACTTTTAGCCTAAAGCTGACCTGAGCTGGATGTGGGAAAAAGATCCAGTATTGAATCAATTTCTGGTCATTGATGAATATATTGGTCTAGATGCCAATTTCTCATTTAAGAAGTCATTTATGATTTAAAGAGGTCATACGATTGTGATTGAGTTAAAAGCCAGGGAAAAAGTCATGAGTCTACCTGAGTTTTCATCCAGGGGCAATAAAATGTCAACACATTTAAAGTGACAGCGATAGAATGGCTGAGTTCTGATTATAAGTCAAGTTGTGCTTGTTCAACATAATGATTACACTGTAATGACCTCTCTCTTCAAAGGAAGGGTGTCACAGTGCAGAATTCCTGGAATGGCATTTCCTGGAGTTTATAGGGTAGAACCTGTGCGCCCTGTGGAGTCCCATGAGGGTGGATATGGTGGGGAGTCAACCCAACCAAACCTAGGTTTTCTTTAAATGATGAGAAAATAATAAAACGTACTAAGGTTCAGTCTCAGGCTAATTCTAATTCCAAACAACCTGCTCCTTTTTCTCCAAGAGGGTAAAGGGTCAAATTCAGCACATCTTGAAAATCATTACCTTTTGTGAAATAGGATCCCTTGTTCAAAGGCCTGCGGGGCTTGCAATGACTCCTAAAATCAACAGTGCCCTCGCTATCATCAATAATGCTATCATTGCCTCATTGATTGTTGCTAAGTGAGTGTCAGAGACCAGGCAAATGAAACTTACCCTACGTGCATCTGAATCCCATGCCCTTTGGTGCTGCTGCTAACTGCTTAAGTGAAATTGGATACAAAGTGTTAGGCCTACAAGACTAAGCAAATTAGCTGTGAGCATTATCGAATATTCAACATCAGACTAGTTATCCTGAAAGTATATAGATTTTGGATATTTAAGGTCGTACAGTAAGTTATTACACACCAAAGTCATGCTTATTATTTCTGAAGATTCTTTTAGGGGCAACATAATATCACAAAAATATGATAAATTAATAACATACTGAATTATTAAATATACCTTAGAAATAAATATTTCTAGCTCCTCACATAACCTTAGATTTTCATGCCTGTGTTCTCGTAATTGACGGCTCAGCTCTGTTTTTTACCTTGCAAATTGTATCTAATTTTCCTTTTGAGCGCTGGCCAAGCTCTACCTTGTTCACATGCAACGCCTGAGTGAGCTTATCAAGAAGATAAGAGTCTCTAGATGACAACACAGTGGTCACGGCTCAGATGGTAAGTTTCTGTTTTAATATTCCAATCACTCGAAGCAGCAAATGAGACATAACGCACAGAATGCAAACCAGAGAACTACAGCCAGCCTCCCAGAATGCCATGCTAGGCCACCCATCTTCCACATCCATTTCCCTGTGTGGCTAAAGGCAGGAGTCCGTTTCTGTTGATGACTCTATCCCACATCAGGGTCTTTGCATGTGTCCCTGTGTCTTCCTGGAAAGGTTTTCCTTTTATTTTCTGTGCATGGCCACAGCCCTTTTATCCTTTAAATCTCAACTGAAATGCTGTCTTAGACCACCCAGTTAGGTTCTTCTATCACTTTCTATCTCAACCCATTTTTTTTTCTTTCATAGCACTAATCACATTTTGAAATTATTGTATTCACTTCACTTTTTTTCCTTTTCATTCTAACATATGCTCTGTGAAGGCAGGGACTCAGCTATCTTGTTGACAGTTTTATCTCCAGAGCTGAACTCAGTCCCTGATTTATAGTTATAGTTCAATAAACACTTGTTGAATGAATAAACGGATAAATGAAAAACATCTCTTGACATTCTGATGATAAAATTTAGGCTTATGTGGCCAGACATTTCAGAGGTTAAGAACATGGTCCTGTGGCTGTGGTTTTTCTGGTCACTAGTTGTGTGGCTTTGGACATCTTACATTCTTTTTTTTTTTTTTCTTTTCTTTTTCTTTTTTTTTCTTACATTCTTTTGAGCCTTAGATTCCTCAGCTGTAAAATAGTAACCAACTCATTGAGTTGCTGGAATAACAGATGAACTATGCTTGCAGAGCACTTAGCAAGGTCTAGCCGCTAGTTATTAATCAATATGTCTTATCTATTTTTATTTAAGATCTCCAAAGGAGGATATTCCAAAATCATTCCAGGTAAGATAACAATATATAAGTCCTCTTTGTTTGGAATGCCCTGCTGAGCACCTGTGTGGGTTCTTTGGCCTTTCCCTGTGCCTGAGCACCTCTCACCTAAAAATGTGGCCCATCGCCTGCAACAAAACCATCTGATGTATTTGTTAAAAATATAAACCACTTGCTGCACTCCCGATCTACTGGATTAGAGTAGAGCCCAGAGATCTGCATTGTCATAAACTCCCAGGGTAAGGTTACCAGGTAAAATCCAGGGCACCTGGTTAAGTTTGGATTTCAGATATCCCGGATGGGACATACTTAAGCTAAAAAATTATACTTGGTGAATCTGAGATTCACATTTAACAGAAATTGTATTTTTATTTGCTTATCTGGCCACCCTATCCTAGAGAGACTCGTTTATACAATAGCCTAAAAACCACTGGATTTTGAACTTCTTGTAGGAATTCGATGAGTGGATTAGAAGCAGCTCATTTGTTCATAAATTTAGAACAGTGTTTCTGAGCCATTGGAATCATCTGGGGTGCTTTAAAAAATTATTAGATCCCACCTCCAGAGATTCTGATTTAATTGGTCTGCGGGGCACCTCAGGCATTGGGCATTTTTCAAAGCTCCTAAGGTGATTCAATGTGCAATCGAAGCTGAGAAACAGGACTGGAAGAGAGATGGAGAGACAGCTGAAATTCAGATTATGAACAGATGGTATTAAGACTGGAATATAACATTAAATGGGCTGAGCATCAGCGTAGAAATTGCTGAGGTGTTTGATAAATAAAGCCCTCGGTTTGTGGTCAGTGCTTTTCAAGTTTTCTGTGTGTGGTGGGCGTGGGAGACGGGGTTGAGGGGGCTACGTAAGGGAGGACGATGAGGGCACGAGACTGATACTGGATATCAGAATCTCCTAGGAATTTTGTGCCAGTACTCATACCTGGCTAATCTAGTCCAGCCCTTATCCAGGGAATTCTAAATATTTCTCTCTCTTAACCCTCATCCCTATCTAGGAAGTTAGAGAGCTATTATTCTAGCTAACAGCTGATACATACAAGCTGAAACAGAAGGGGAGAAAGATGTGAAAGTAGCTTAGGACAACCAAGAAGGGGGAAAAAGAAAATAAGTAAATATTTAGAATAATCAGAATTCGCACATAATAGTATAAAATGGTCACAAAATCAGTAATATGGAGAAACGTTTTTGTTGGCTTTTGCTCAAATTGGGTGGAAAGAAATAAATAATATGATAAGTAGTTAGTGGAAAGAAATAAGTAAAATATATAAGCAGTAAGTACTCTTTTCTAATGAAGCTTTTCTTGTATAAAGCCATGCTCTAGTTATTTGTAGTGAGGTGGGTGGACCTAGAGTCTGTCATAGAGTGGAGTAAGTCAGAAAGAGAGAAACAAATACCGTATGCTAACACATATATATGGAATCTAAAAGAAAAAAAAAGGTTCCAATGAACCTAGGGGCAGGACAGGAATAAAGACTCAGACGTAGAGAATGGACTTGAGAACACGAGGAGGGGGAAAGGTAAGTGGGACGAAGTGAGAGAGTGGCATGGACATATATACACTACCAAACGTAAAATAGATAGCTAGTGGGAAGCAGCTGCATAGCACAGGGAGATCAGCTGGGTGCTTTGTGACCACCTAGAGGGGTGGGATAGGGAGGATGGGAGGGAGACGGAAGAGGGAGGGGATATGGGGATATATGTGTACGTATAGCTGATTCACTTTGTTATACAGCAGAAACTAACACAACATTGTAAAGTAATTATACTCCAATAAAGATGTTAAAAAATAAATAAAATAATCCCTAAAAAAACTCAAAAAAAAAAAACAAACCACGCTCAAGTCAATGGTGGGGTATATTGGCTATATCATCCTGTTCCTTAGTCAATGACAGCTTAAATAAGCATCAGTACTATGCCTCTGCCATTTACCTGGGGACAGCTTCCTGAGGAGAAGATATAAGGGCTTAGAAAAATTAAAACTCTTCTTTAGAGCTGTCCTGGCATCTTTCAAACTTTTTCAAGCATGGAATCTTTTACGCAAATTCCTTTCTGTAAAAAAATCTGCCCTTTTGCATGGAAGTATAATTTTCTCATTAATTTTTACTTCTCTTTATTTGCTTTATATCATGCCAAGGACTAGGTAGCAAATAAGGCTGGACTGATTATGCAGGGATTGGACCTAGGAAAGCCTAGAAATATTTTAGAGGCTGGAAGTAGACTTACTATGAGTTCCAGGGCTGCCAGAGGACCAGCCAAGTGACAACGGTCACTCAAATAAGTGCCTGCAAGGCCACTGGAGAACGCCATCCCCTTTGAACAGAGCAGCCTCCACTCAGCTCCAGCTAATTATTGTTACCATGACAGCAATGCATTTTAAAACACTTTAGAAGAAGCTGGTTGTCGACCCTGGTCTTTAAAATCACCCGAGGACCTTTACAAATATACTGATGTCTGGGCCCTACCGGGCCATTAAATCAGAATCTCAGGGGTGGTGTTCAGCACTGGAATTTTTTTTTAAGTTTTCCAGGTGATTCTAATGTGCAGCCAGGGTAAAGAACTGCTAGCCTAGACGATGTGATAAGTTGTGTGTGGTAACATTAAATTACAGACCAGATGTAGCAGGCATTATGAACTGTAAGTAATTCATACTGCAGGGATATCAGCCAATAGTATACCAAAAAGGCCACGCTCCAGAAGTGAATACTATAAGTACTTCTGTCAGACCAACATCAGAAGTTTAGTTAATAAACATATGGAATGTCAGAGCTTTTTTAAATCAGTGACTTGTTAATTGTCGTAATAGACTTCAGAAATGGGCTCTTATTGGTAGAATTAGAGTATGTTTTAGAGACACTCCCCAAACATGTATGAACCCTTTATAAGAATCTAGTGACACCTGTAAGGATGCTACCCAAAGCTTGATCCCTGCATCCTGCCATTGGGTCAGAGCGCTGAAGTCTACCAATGCTGACACGGGGGCTACTAGAATCCTGCCTCTAGAATCCTGTTGCATCTTCCAGGAGTGAACATTTTGTCAAAGCATCTAGGATGATCGAGAGCTTGGTAAAGCTTCATCAACCTCACAGAATAGACAACTTGCCAGCAGGTGTTTATTCAATAAATGCTAAAGTGGTGGCAGACATTTGTTTGAGACTCACTGAGAAGTTGGGAAGAGTGGCTAACTCCCACCTTCTTGAAAGTTTTTAGCAGTTACTGCCTACCTATCGGAAGAACCCAATAATTACATCTGACTAGACTGGCTTGAGTCAGTTTTGCAACAGTCATTAAAGAACAATATGACCCAGTGTTGTCAAATTCTCCAATTTATTTTTTAAGACAGAAAAAAGAATTTTTTTATGTGAAAATTTTAAATGTTGCAACTAAATTTAAATCTGTAAGGAAAAAACAAACCAAAACTCTTGAGTAGAGCCAACAGCTTCTCTCTGGGCCAGATTGGACGTGCAGGCTGTGAGATCGTGCTCTCTTGCCTCAGCCATGTAAGAGGCCCTGCGGTTAAGACTTGGCCTCAGGAACCAGCCAGCAATCTGAGAACTCAGGGGTCAGTCCAGGCAGGAGAATGAAAACTGGTGTTGGAGGCCAAGGTAAGACGATCACAGAAATTCAGAAGGCGAGAGAACAAGATAGTGATACTGGTGAACAGAAATATTGGCAGGAGACTGTTCCCCAGCACCCCTTCCAACTTCTCCAGACATGGGCCGGTTCTCAAAGGCAGAGCAAGAAAGAAGTTTTGTGAAAACGCCAGGACCTTCTATGGAGTAGACAAGAGGAGAGGGGTTACAATGGGGAAAGATCAGTTGGCTTATTGACTTCATCAATATTGTATTGAGCATCTGCTCTATACATATTCTTGGACTAAGAACTAGAACAAGGGAGATGGTGTCCAAGAAAAACACTCCCCTGTTTGCCTTTACTCACACATAAAATACTTCTGACACCAGATGTTTGGGGGTGTTTTGTTATTGGTTTTTTCTTTTTTCCCCCACACCAAGCAATTCTCAGAGACACCAGCTGAGTGTCCTATAATTCAATTCTAACCCTATCTACCTGGAGTTAGTGTCAGATTCCATAAGCTAAGGGCTCAGGCCTACAAGACTACACCTGTTCAGACATCAGGCAAGTTCCAGGTTGTCATGTGCACTTCTGACCTACTGGCTATAAATTAGATTCCCCATGACCCCTTCCTTGGATTTAATAATTTGCTAGAACAGCTCATAGAAATCAGGGAAACACTTACTTTTTTTTTTTTAATTAATTAATTTATTTATTTTTAGCTGTGTTGGGTCTTTCGTTTCTGTGCGAGGGCTTTCTCTAGTTGTGGCAAGTGGGGGCCACTCTTCATTGCGGTGCGCGGGCCTCTAACTATCGCGGCCTCTCTTGTTGTGGAGCACAGGCTCCAGATGTGCAGGCTCAGTAGTTGTGGCTCATGGGCCCAGTTGCTCCGCGGCATGTGGGATCTTCCCAGACCAGGGCTCGAACCCGTGTCCCCTGCATTGGCAGGCAGATTCTCAACCACTGCACCACCAGGGAAGCCCAAAACACTTACTTTTACCAGTTGATTATAAAGGATGTAATAGAAGATACAGATGCACAACTGGATGAGGAGATGCATAGGGTGAGGTACACAAGAAGGGGTGTGGAGATGCCATGCCGTCTCCGTGTACAACTCTCCCCATGCCGTCACATGTTCACCAACCTGGAAGCTCTTCAAATCCTTACACTGGGGATTTTTATGCAGGTTTCATCACATAGGCACAATCAATCATTAACTCAGTCTCAAGCCCCCTTCCCCTTCCTGGAAGATGGGGGAATGGGGTGGAAAGTTCCAAGCTTCTAATCATAGCTTTTTCTTTCTGGTGACCAGCTCCCATCCTGAAGCCATCCAGGAGCTGACCGAGAATTGCCTCCTTAGAACCAAAGACACTCCTGTCACTCAGGAAATTCCAAGGGATTTAGGAGGTCTGTGTCAGGAACCAGGTCAAAGACCAAATATTTAGAACCAAAGATGTTCCTAGTGTTCTTATCACTTAAGAAATTACGAGGATTTGAGGAGTTCTGTGCCAGGCTCTCTCTCTCTATATATATATATTTTTACTAGTACACAGTTGGAGATTCTTGAATTTCCAGCCAAGAGCACGCACTTAGCAGACCTCTGAGGAAGTCAAGAGAGGTTCTCAGAGTTCCTGAGATCGTCCGGAAGAGCACACTATAGTCTGCAAGCCCAAGCTCAGGAAGGCTCCTGGAAGTTCTGGGGACCTGTGCACTTGCGGGACCCCTAGCTACCATCTGGAGATGCTCCTTTCCGTTTAACTTCAGTAAAAGGTGAATCCACACTAGGGTCACACATGGGTGGAAGTAGAGATCTCTGTCCTCAAGAGGCATGGGGTTTAGTGAAGGTGACAGACAAGTACAAATCATGCTGTAAAGGGAACACAGAATGCAAAGGAGACGGGAAATGCTGTGTGTAATGTGACCAGTCTGAGCCAATCAGTTAAAATAAAAATGACCAGTCTGAGTGATTTATTTAGATGTTGAGGTATGTCCTGTGTTCGAATCCAGATTCAACTCATGCAAATGGGGGGAAGAGTCACCGTATTTGGGGCCAAGAAAGCAGGCCTGTTTGGATGAAGGAGATAGACATTTTATTTTTCTAACTTTTTTTTTTTAATTGAAAAAGTAACACATTAAGGAGGTAAACTATCCAACCAGTACTAAAGGAACGGCAAGAGAACTTTCGTTTTCCTTCTATCCTAGACCCCTATCTTGGGAAGGAGAGAATTAAATTTCATTTCAACTTTACGGTCTGGGACAGAGAGCTCTGGGGGGTGTGAAGCTCCAATGTACATGAAGTAGTGTTGTCACCAGCTGCTTATATAGGCTACTGGCCACTGGTACAAGCACTGTCTTATTCCTAGACCACACCACCACCATCCTAGGTGAAGGAATGGGTTTCATAGGATGTGGAAGCTAGAAGGAAACCTAGAAGTTTCCTCTAGCAAGCCTCATTTTACAAGTGAGGAAATCAAAGCCCCAAGAGTTAATCAGCTCACGAGATCCCTCGGCAGAGTATTGGCTACGGTCTGTCTAGACTCCTTCCACTGTTGACGCCCAACTATCACAAAGCAGCGTTGGACACTGGCCATTGGTGCAGCTAAAAAGAAAGTGGGGCTTCCCTGGTGGCGCAGTGGTTGAGAGTCTGCCTGCTAATGCAGGGGACACGGGTTCGCGCCCTGGTCTGGGAAGGTCCCACATGCCGCGGAGCAACTAGACCCGTGAGCCACAACTGCTGAGCCTGCGCGTCTGGAGCCTGTGCTCCGCAACAAGAGAGGCCACGATGGTGAGAGGCCCGCACATCGCGATGAAGAGTGGCCCCCGCTCGCCGCAACTAGAGAAAGCCCTCGCACAGAAACGAAGACCCAACATAGCAATCAATCAATAAAAATAAATCTTTAAAAAAAAAAAAAAAAAGAAAGTGGATCATTCAGTGTGGTCCATATTTTTGCTACCATACCAGGGAAAGCTAGTTAATTTCTAATAAAGAGTGGAAACTATTGAAAATCAAAGTTAAACTTTTTTTTAAACAAGTAAATAAATGACTAAGGATATGGAGAACATCAAATATATAGTCAGTCCAGAACAGACTGAAAAGATATTTAAGAATGAGAACACAGCTTAAGTTTAGAAACATTATCTATTTCCAAGTGTTAAGAATTCAATTCAATTCAAAGGTTTTTTTTAGCATCTTCTGTTACTCTATGTCGTACTAGGTGATGCGGGGAATAGAAAAAAGTCTAAAACACATCCCTGTTATGCAGGCACATTGAGCACCAATGTGCTGGCCCCAACTACCTAATGAGGACATCATGTTTACAGAGGAAAAAAGGAAGACTCTGAGGGTTTATGGGCATTTCTCTAAGTTTGTGTCTAGTAAGCAGCAAAAATGGGGGCCTCCAATACAGATTTTTAAATTTACTTCCACATCAGAAATATCTTTCATGATAGTACTTTAAACAACAATTTAAAAAAGCAGAACATGATAAACACCAAAGAGAGTGACACGGTGCCTTTTGTAGGAAGTTCTTGTAATTGAGTGGCTAAAAGGGTAGGCTTTGGAGCCTGAGATTGAATCTGAGCTCGGTAACTTAACCAGGTGTGTGATCTTGCCCTCATTATACTCCCCAGGATTCTAGTAAGGGAATATTTATGCTTCTCTCACTAAGTTGTTTTGAAGATTAAACTGAGATAAATTTCATAGTTGCCAACAATATAAATACTTCAGAGATGGTAGCTAAAAATAATAAAGCAAATATGGGAAGTCATTGAAGTCTTCTTGTTGGAGGAGGTAGCTTTGTTTCTGATACAGTCTCCCGTTCATCGTGACTTTCAACAAATATGGAAGTTACACAGCTCTCCCGCTGTTCTTTAGCAGTAAGAATGCGTGGAAAACATTTCCATTTCTCTCAAAGTCATCAGCTCAAATGCTGCTCCTGCTATAAGTATTAAAGATGAAAATATGGTAAGAAATAGCCAAGGGCTGGGTGATAGACACATTGACAAGTGCGTTTCTCTAGCATTCTCTGAGAACTTGGCTGTGCCTTCTGTGGGCTGCACTTGGGGCCATAGACCAAGGGATCAGGCGTGTTGCTTTGGCTGGTGGCTGGATCACCCTTGGGATTTAGGGTGACAGCCATTGCGACAGTTTTGCTGCCCTAATAGGAAAATTGCTTTCCTTTTCTCCTTTTCTCTCTGCTTCTCCCATCCCCTTCCTTCCCCTCCACTCTCCTCCCCCCTCGTCTCTCTCCCCCCCCTTTCCTCGCCTCTTCTTCCCTTCCCTCCTCTTTCCTCCCCTCCTCTCTCTCCTCCTCCTCCTCATAATTAGTCTTCAAAGAAGAATCCATTTTTAGAGGCTAGAAAAAAATAGCTCTCCATCTTGTAAGTTTTTGTCTTCTATATATTTAACACCCTAGAGACAGTTCTACCCAGAAGGAAGCAAAGAAGGAAAAATGCATCAATCTATTAGCAGACGTGGAATAAAAGCAAACTTCTCATGCTCAGATGCATGTGGGCTAACTTCATTATCAGGGTCACTATGGTAATAGTGTGAGGCTTTGTCGGTCCTGGTGCCCCAGAAGACACTTTTTCCCTTAGAGGCCACTGGTAAAAATCCCAAGTGGCTGACATCTTGACTCAACTTGTTGCTTTCCACATGAAACACCAGGGACATATTTCTGTCTTAAAGCCCGGACACCAGCCATTAGCTTTAGAGCACTTGCAACCTGCTGGGGTCACACCAGAAGCACACAGTTTCCAAAGGGACATGATGATTGGAATTGGATTGTGTGAGGGTTTCCTGACACCAGACACTGACCAAGTTCAAGTGCTCCACTAGCTGACTCTGCTGTTTCTGTGACTTAAAAAGAGACATGCCCACAGGAAAAGGAAACCATGGGCTTATGTGTTATACCATGAGAAATGAAGCAATAAAATCACTGTACCATCCATCCTGGTGATTGTCACACCTCAGGATATGTCCCGGTATGTTAAACAGTGTCATAACATTCCCTGTACAACTCTGTATTGAAAATAAATACATGTCATCTAACACCTGAGGGGGCTGACTAAAGAATAAAAATGTCACAAAAGAACAAAAACCAGTGTTACAGCACTAAGGTAGTTAAGAATTGGATTCATCTGGATGTGTGGTTAGACCAACATTATGGCCATTGATTAATGTTTCTCAATACCTGCTTTTTGTTCTCTGGTCTTCGTGGTGGTCCAGCACCAAGCACTGGCTGTTTCTAAAAACCACTCTGCTCTGCCTGTCTTCCCCAGCCAGCTGTTGAGGCTTGGAGGCTGTGAACAGCCCCGACACTCCCTTTCTGTTCCTGGTTCCTCCCATACTCTTTCACACAGCCTATGCTTCAGCCACGCTGAACTACTCTCCTGTCTAGACTCAAGATGCTCCATTGGGACACAGTGCTGTTGAACAGGGAGGGCTCTGAGGACAGACGACTTGGGCTGGGCTCTCAGCTGTGCCTTCACCACACCTGAAATCAAGGAAGAGTGACCTGGCCCTTCTGGACCTGAATTTTCATGTGCTGTACAAATAAATGCACCCACCTCATAGGGTTATCATAAGAATCAAAGGAGTCAATGCACGAAAATGCCTAGAACAGCACCTGGCCATGGTAAGTCCTCAGCAACTGCAACCTAGTGTTACTCCAGACTTTTGTGGCTTTGCTCTTTCCTCTGCCCCAAACGCCTTTAGCTCCAATTGCTCTTCCTTCTGTCTCCTTGTTCAAATATCTAGCCCTAACCTCCTTTCTGACAAAATTCCCTGGCTTGCCCAAGTTGGGCTGACAATTTTCTACCATACATCCCCATGCCACTTACCCTGAACTTGTCATTATTGCATTGTTATTGTTTGTTATTGTCTAGCTGTGAGCTTCTTAAGGACAAGGTCATTGTGTCTCCTTCATATTGTTTTCATCCAAGCTTTGCCCATGGAAGGTTCTCAATCAATGTTTGTTGAATGAATAGATGAATGAATAAACTAACTAACCAACCAACCAACTAACCAACCAGATATTGTCTACTATATATAAATTAATAGAATTAGTGAAACTTGGCAAAGGTAGAAAAAGAAGCTTACTGTGCTCATTTACCATGAATGGAATGATGAATTCAGTCCCTTCTATAAACTGCCAAATGAAAGGATTGTCCACATTCTGACTCAATTCACTTGCCATGTCTATACCAGGCCTAAAGCTAAGTCTATACAGTGCCAGCTAAAGTGGATATTTGGAATTCATTAGTCAGTATAGTTATCGTGGGGAAATCCAAATAGGGTAGAATCTAATGTACAGTTTTAGAGAATATGTATCGTCCGTTCAGCCTTTCTGTGACCACCTAAATTCCTAGGTCCAATTCCAAATCTGTACTTCCTTTTTGCACATCAGCAGGTGGCTCTCCCTATTGTGAAAAGGCCCCATTCACAGGAGGCTCCACAGATGAACTTACAAGAGGTTCACATGCTGTTACAGCTGAATACACACTGAGTTGGCCACGGTCTGCAGGATATTGACCCAAAATAATCCCGGAGGGCACACAACCAGAAGAAAACCCCTTTCCCCATGAGGGGAGCTAGAGGTCAGACTTTCTGGAAAAATCATGGCACTTTTGCATGACTTTTTCCTTATCACTGAGTCTGCCATGGGCACCAAAGGTTTTCTCCTTTCCTTATGGATTTCTCTTTTTTCCCCTTTTTCCCAGAAGGAATTTTCTAGCATTTTAATGATGGAATGTTGGGCAGAGATTCGGGACATCTGGGTTCCAGTCTCCTTCCTATCACCGACTGAGGCATTTTACTTCATGGATCTGGGCCTCAGTTTTACTTGGTATAAAATAGTCTCCCTCTTTTCACCATTAACACAGAACAGTTTGTTCTTAGAGCCTCATAATAAAATAAATGCTCTGTTAATCCAAAATAATTTGTCCGCTCTGAAAAATAACTGAAATCCCTATGGCTTATATGCAGCTGGTTTTCAGTTATTTTAAAAGGACACGCTTTCTTCTACACAGGAAAATAAAATAGAGCCAAATGATGTCTTCAAGAGCTAGCAATTGTCTTGCACTAGATGTTCCCTTTTTTCTTTATCTTGCTGCTTATTTCTAGGTGGCAAAAATTACCATGATAACACATTCTTTCTACAAAACTATCAGGTGTAGTATTTGTTTCTTAAGAACATGATATAGATTTTAGGAAAACAGTGATTGTTAGAGAACATTATATCAACCCAGGTGAAATAAAACCACTATCTCTCCACACCCAATAGATTTGTTATTAAAGAAGCAGACTTGATAGTAGGAATACAACTTTAATTTTATTGGCTCATTTTGGTGACTTGGAAACTTTTACTGTAAGAGTAAGAATAGGGTGCTACAATTGGGGTTGTGATATTAGAACTACATTAGAACATTTAAATTATTATAATAATTTCCATATATAACATATAAAACCATTATATATATATAACTATTATTAATTAATCCTAACCTGTAAAATTTACCAAAAATTGTTCTAATTTTATTAAATGTGCTATCATTATTCATACTAAATAATTACATAGTTCCATCGTTGAGATTCATTTTATGCAAACAAATGGATTCTTTTCAAGTTAATGAATCATGAGCTCATTAAAAAATATATCACTGGAATTAACATTTCTTTCATTAATTACAATTTTAATATGGCCTCTACTAGAATTTATAATGGAGAGAATGGCTATTTAAAATAAAACACAGCCTCTTGTTCTTGATTAATGATGAGTTAGTTGTTGAATTTGCTGAATTCTCCCTTCCCAAGCAAGTGAGAAGGAAGTAGGCTTGGCATGAACTTAGGGCCATGATGCTGGACAAAGTATCCAAAGTTAATGTGGATAAGAAGGGTTGTTTCCCATTCCCTATGAACACAAGATGTGTGGGTCTCAAAGGGATGCCTAACAAAAATGAAAATGTTCGTAGTTGAGCTTCCCCAGGACTTTCTAGGGCAGTTTCTCAATAGGATGATGTTGATATTTTGGGAAGGAATATGCTTGATCATGTGGACTCTTGAGAACTACAGACCATTTAGCACCTGTGACATTCACTGGTGAAATGACAGTCTTCCCCTGCCCCACCCATCATTGTCCCATAGATTCAACAAGTTAAACTACCCCAGTCATTACCAAACATCTCAAGTTAACTCTCTGTAACCAGATAGAATTCTGCACAATGCCTGGCCTTTGGGCAGAATGTTTACTCACTCTTTGCCTTTGTTCTCTTAAAAAAAAAATCCAGGTAACTGCTAGGGTACTTAGTGAAATGACAGTTTTTCCATCAAATTGCCAGTCCTTCCAGCCCTATGCTATATTCTGGAGTAGGGTTTTCATGAAAAATTAAGGGCTGCCTTACTTGTGCCCTGAACAGGATTATATTTTAGGGATATGTTTCCGTATGTTGTGTGCCTCAATCTCCCTTCTTTAGACTATTCTCTCAGCATCAAAGCACTAAGCATCTTTGAGAGTATATAGGTTTCCTAAGGATGTTATAACAAATTACCAGAAACTTGGTGGCTTGAAACAAGAGAAAATTATTCCCTCGTAGTTCTGGAGGTCAGAAGTCTGAAACCAAGGTATCAGCAGGGCCACACTCCTCTGAAGACTCTGGGAGAGAATCCATTCCATGCCTCTTCCCCAACTTCTTGTGGCAGCTGGCAGTCCTTGGTGCTCCTTGGCTTGCGACTGCCCTCCTTTCTCTACCTCCCTCTTCACATGGCCTTTTTCCCTGAGTCTGAGTGTGTCAAGTCTCCCTCTCCTTTCTCTTATAAAGACGTTAGTCATCAGATTTAGGGCCCATCCTAAATTCAGGACGATGTTATCTCAAGATCCCTAACTTGATTACATCTGCAAAGACCCTATTTTCTAAAAAGGTCCCATTTTCAGATACCAAGGCTTAGGACTTGGAAATACCTTTTGGGGGCCACTTCAATCCCCTACAAGAAATTAATTGGAAAATAGAGTAGAGAACTCAGAAGGACAGGTAGCAAATGCTGAGGAAACACTTCCCAAATTTCCTCAGGTGACCTAAGCCACCAGGAACACATTTACCCGCAAAATGGGCTCCCAAGTTGGCGTCCTGGATCTCCTTTGTATAGTATGATTTTATACACAAAACGGGGAAAGGAAATGTCAGTAAAGAATGTTTTTGGCTGCAGGTAACATGAGATACAAATACAGTGGCTAAACAAAGAGGAGGTTATTTTTCCTCTTATCACAGGGAAACTGGAAGTAAGTAGTTGTTGTTGATGGTTCAGTGACCTAAACTTGTTAGGGCATCGCTATAACTTTCTTGGATATTTCTTCAGATTTGTCACTTCACAGGATGGTTGGCTCAGCTCTGGATTACAAATAGTATTCAAGGCAGGAAGAAAGAAAAAGGCAATGGTATCTCTCTATATTTTTTATCCCCAAAGGTGAAGTTTTCCCTTAAGTCCCTGGCAGATATTATTTGCACTTCACTGGCCAGAGCTGTGTCCATGAGTACCTGTAACTGCAGTGACCAAGAGGAGTGGGGGCTTGGAACTTCTCTGGGCTGTAGAGCGAAGGAGGCAGGGAAGAAGGGAGTGAGGATGTCTATCAGTTACGCTGATGAACGGAACTGTCAAAGGGAGGCAGGACTCTTCCACTGTTTTGTTTTTTTTCCATTGTTTTTACAATGCATTTTTCATACCCCAAGATGAGAGAAACAGAAGGTCTGCAAAACAGCAGACTACTAGAACTGGATTCCAATGCTAGTTTTGCCATTATTCATCTTTGACTAGGTGATCTGAACTTACTGGGCCTCAGTTTACCTCATCAGGAACCAGACACTAGACTGGATAACCTCTAATGGCATCTCTAGCTCTGAAAGTCGATGATTCTATTAATCCTTTATCAAGATAGTATTTCTTTTTGGTCCTTTTGTACTTCCAGTGGTGAATTTGCTACATCTAGAAGCATAAATTACCACTGATGGAATCAGAAGGAACTATGGAGATAATGTAGTATACAACTCGTTTAGTCCATGAAATATGGTTATACTGGTGCTAAGGGAAGAAAAATTAATCTTTCTATTTTATTCTTTGTTTATACATTTGGTTTTTTTTTTTCTTCTTTTCTTCATAGCCTAGCAAATTTTGTTAAATTTTATGTATTTATTTATTTATTTATGGCTGCAATGGGTCTTCCTTGTGGTGCGCGGGCTTCTCATTGCGGTGGCTTCTCTTGTCGCGGAGCATGGGCTCTAGGCGCGTGGGCTTCAGTAGTTGTGGCACATGGGCTCAGTAGTTGTGGTGCACGGGCTTAGTTGCTCCACGGCATGTGGGATCTTCCTGGACCAGGGCTCAAACCTGTGTCCCCTGCATTGGCAGGCAGACTCTTCATCACTGCGCCACCAAGGAAGTCCCTATACATTTGGTTTTTAATCAGGGTGTGTCAACCTGTTCAGAATATAGCCAAGCTATATAATGGCTGCAATCATTAAGAGGTTTATTTTAAAGTAAATGCAAAATTAGATGAGAGTCTAGCAATTTCTGAAATGGTATTTTTGGAGGTTGTCAAAGAGCCTCTGCCTTTTTTTGTTGTTATTGTTTTGTT
The DNA here is from genome assembly GCF_009873245.2 of Balaenoptera musculus. Classification (NCBI taxonomy): domain Eukaryota; kingdom Metazoa; phylum Chordata; class Mammalia; order Artiodactyla; family Balaenopteridae; genus Balaenoptera; species Balaenoptera musculus. The sequence continues at coordinate 33,848,691 of NC_045791.1, read as the reverse complement.
GTTGTTGTTTTCTTGGCTGCGCTGCTCAGCTTGTGGGCCACAGGCAGTGAAAGCATGGAATCCTAACCACTGGACCACCAGGGAATTCCCATGAGCCTCTGCCTTTTTTTGAAGCCGAAGGTGCTGCCCTTCCTCGGGGCATTGCTGAGTCAGTTGCATCCAGGCTGCTTTCTCTCCTTGTTGGGCCCTGCTGAATAAGACATTCTTTTTCTTGGGTAGGAGAAGTCCCCACTCTAGATTTCCTCATAGGACTGACTCATGAGGCTGTTCTGATGAGGCTGTATAATTTTCCATGAAAGTACATGAGCTCAGTCAGGCAGGAAGTGAGGCCCTCAAATTAAATCAAAGATTATGGCAACATCTCTACCTGCCTTTCCAAAACTCCATGAGAGACAAGGTTTCATTTCACATGGTATGAAAAATCAATAAGCAAGGAGTAGTTTCAATCATTTAAGGGCAGCATGACTAAAATTGGCCATTGAGAGCCCACAGATGGAATTCTGACAGTCATCAGACCTTTGACAATTTAAAAAGTGAACAAGTAGGTGAAATATATATGCTGCTGGAATTGTGCCTAAAATCCTTTTTTACCTGTCATGCAAACATCAACTACTTGACTCCTATGTAGTAAATGGGAGAAATATCAGTTTAATTAGAAAAGTCCAGTAGGCAAGGTCTATTGCAGTATGCAATAGTAACGTGATGAGCTATGCATAATCCTACGTATACTGTTCTTTGTTTGGACCCATCCCTCCACATCCACACTTGTCCTGACAATTAAGTGTATTGCTTCCGCTCTCAGCACCTTGACTTCAACCAAGAGCATTAAAGGATGATGTGGTTGAGACACTCCTCCAAACGTTTCTGTGTCTCTGTTAGTCTGGAGTGTGGGTGAGTAATACCAGGTTTCCTAGTGAGAGGCTTAAGGAAGTGATGTTCAAACTCTTTTGGTCATATAAGGGAAAACAACTTAAAATGTCTTTAATTTTCATTAGGAAGAAAGATATACCCTTCACATGGTTTTAATTTGACATCTATATATTTTGATCATAAGTGGTTTTAAAGAATATAATTCTTGAAGTAGTTCCAAAGAATACAATTTCTGGCATGTTGATAACATTGGCACTTAAAAATGAAATGGTTGTTCCTTAAAAAACTAAAAATAGAGCTACCATATGATCCTGCAGTCCCACTCCTGGGCATATATTCAGAAAAAAACATAATTTGAAAAGATACATGCACACTAATGTTCACTGCAGCACTCTTTACAATAGCTAGGACATTGCAACCTAAATGTCCATTGACAGAAGAATGGATAAAGAAGATGTGGTACAGATATACAATGGAATACTACTCAGCCATAAAAAAGAATGAAATAATGTCATTTGCAGCAACATGGATGGACCTAGAAATTGTCATACTGAGTGAAGTCAGACAGAGAAAGACAAATATGAATATCATATGATATTGCTTATATGTGGAATCTAAAAAAAAATGGTACAAATGAACTTATTTACAAAACAGAAATAGAGCCACAGATGTAGAAAACAAACTTATGGTTACCAGAGGGGAAAGGAGGGTAGGAAGGGATAAATTGGGAGTTTGGGACTGACATACACACTACTACATATAAAATAGATAACTAATAAGGACCTACTGTATAGAACAGGGAACCCTTCTCAATACTTTGTAATGACCTACATGGGAAAAGAATCTAAAAAAGAGTGGATATATGTATATTTATAACTGACTCACTTTGCTGTACAGCAGAAACTAACATAACATTTTAAGTCAACTGTACTCAAATACAAGTAAAAAAATAAAATAAAATGGTTACTTCAGTCTTTTAAACGCATCCAGTGGAATTCAGATAATCTAATGATTTGATACTTAGGATCATTTTTAATCTTTTTGGCTGTGCCACATGGCTTTTGGGATCTTAGTTCCCTGACTAGGGATTGAACCCAGGCCCTGGGCAGTGAAAGCGCCGAGTGCTAACCACTGGACCACCAGGGAGTTCCCAGGATCACTTTTTTTTTTTTTAATTTAATTTAATTTTTTTTTTATTTTTGGGTACGTTGGGTCTTCGTTGCTGTGTGTGGGCTTTCTCTGGTTGCGGTGAGTGGCGGCTACTCTTCGTGGCGGTCTGCAAGCTTCTCATTGCGGTGGCTTCTCTTGTTGTGGAGCACGGGCTCTAGGCGCACGGGCTTCAGTAGTTATGGCACGCAGCCTCAGTAGTTGTGGCACACAGGCTTAGCTGCTCCGCGGCATGTGGGATCTTCCCAGACCAGGGCTCGAACCCTTGTCCCCTGCATTGGCAGGCGGATTCTTAACCACTGCGCCACCAGGGAAGCCCAGGATCACTTATTTTTAAAATACAGGAACATGTTCCTCTTAATTGTATGAAATTTTATATTTTTTTAATGTGAACTCATATTTCCATTTCACTTTTTCATATTTTTATGTTTGAAAGTACTTTTATTAATCACTCTATAACTGTTTAAAAAGAATATGTATATACATTTAAGTATAAAAGTTTTCAAAATTTCTGTGACCATAGGTTCTTATTGTTCATAATAATCTGAATTGAGTTAAGGTAATTATTAGTAGTAAACAATTAACCCAAACAGCATAAATTATGACACATTTGAAAACATATTTGTTAGGAATGCAAAGCAAAATTGTAGTGGAAATGTGTTTCTTACTAAGATGAACTGAGCTTTTAAAAAATTTGTTCATAAACCTATGAACAAATATTATATATTGTTAGAATTAAACAGGGTTCAACCTTAAGGTGATGGCTATTTTTTGTTTTTGTGGTTGTAAGCACTAAGAAAACTTGTTTACACAAATAGATGAGAATGGAAGGAGTTTTATTATAAAAATATCACTCAATTCCTTTAACATTTTCTGAGTTACATAATTGTATAAGGATCCATCACAGAAAAGTTATTTCTAGTGTTCTTTGATAACTAGATTAGGTCCTCCTTTAAATTTGTTGATAGCAATGATTTGGAAACCACATGACTCGCAAAGGAATTTGTTAGCCACTAGTAGACTTATTCACTTTCCCAAAATTGGCCTAATATTTCAATTTGGTCTTTGATTTGTTGCTCTGGTGGTTTTCACTCCCCAGAGGAAGGGCCAGAGTAAGATGCAGGAGGCCAACTAAGCCACACCGGGCTTGGAGCGGCCAATGGCTCTTCTTTTTTCTGCTGTCTTCATCCAACTACACAGGCAAGAAATCATACAGACCAAGAAGGTAATACAGGGTGGACCATATTTGTATTCAGGTCTGGGTACAATACATTGACAATCTGGAGCAATCTGGATCATAAAGAATATGAAAGAATATGAAAAACAAGCCTTTGGAGAAATGATTTTTAAAAAAATGATTTTGTCAGGAATAGCAAAGGCATAGGAAGACATCGGTTGTCTATACACAATTCAGAGCAAGATTAAAATTGTTCAATGTTCTGCCACAGAACAAAACTAGGATCAATGGATCCATCAGAGGGGAAACTTTTAACATCACTGCCCAACAATACAGTGAGTGGCCATTTGACGTGATGAATCCTCCCCACCCGCCGACCACTGGAAATTATAAAGCAGAAACTATATTATTTTCCCCAGGGATGCTGTAGAGAAAAGTTCTGCATCATGCAGTGGGGTGGCCCAAATGACCTGTAGGGACCTTCCACTTTTGAGAGTCTAAGTACCTTAGTCAAAAGAAGCAGAAATTCCTAGCAGCAGGGGTAGGGCAGTCACTATGTTGAAATAGCAATATGTTGTCTGTTCGTAAGATGTGTTGCTAGTTACCTAGCGTAGTGGAACATAATTTGAACTCTTTGTTGGATAGTGTGGACGATTTTCATGAATTAACCACACTCCTCTGTCTAATTCCCTTTGTGGCCAAGGGCAGGCAATTCTGAGGCCACTGAGTTTGGACGTACAGTCTGTGGCTAAGTCACAGAACCAAGCCAGGCCGCCCACTTGGGGATCAAAGCAAGAAACTTGGCTGTACTTAACAAGTTCTCTGACCAAGTTAGCTAATCACATACTCTTCCCTGACAGTTCGTCTCACATTTGGGGATTGAGCTTCATTTAAATGCTACACATGATGCTAAGACCCACAGAAGCCAAACACGCAGTTACCTAGGTAGGTATTTGAATGATAATAAATTCTGGAAGGCTCCAGTGATTCTGGGTCATCTTAAAAAAGAGTTTCTTTGGGCTGCCAGTTGCCCACTTGTGCTTTAGCTCTCCATGTGTTATAATTAATACATTCATTTGTTCTGCATTTTAAAATGTACAACATGCTTTCATGTGCAATGATCTCACTTAATCTCATCAAATATGCCACTTGATCAGTCTGTTCCTGTGCATCACAATTATATTTTCCCCAAATGATAAATGGATAGTTCAGCCAAACTGTTTGAGTTTCAAAATTCATGTACAATGCTTATGATTGCATACAAACAAATTTTAATATAAATGAAATATTATTTAATTTGGAAAGTTTTATTTCAATTTTTTAATATATTTTCTTCTTTTTCTTCTTCTTCTTATTATTTTGGCTGCTCCGCGCGGCATGCAGGGTCTTAGTTCCCCAACCAGGGATTGAAGCCCCGCCCCCTGCAGTGGAAGCGCAGAGTCTTAACCACTGGACCTCCAGGGAAGTCCCTCAATTTTTAACTTACGTAAATTTTTATTTACATAGAAATTTAACTTCTACAAAATAATATAATATGTGCTCATTCAAAAAATCAACTCTACTGAAGTTTATAAAGTAAAGGTTCTCCTCCTCTCCCCATTCCTCCAATTCCATTCCTCAGAAATAGGAATGATTAACTGTAATTAATCCTTAAAGACCTCTTAAATACGTGTATAAGGGTAGTTTCTGTATTCCATGCTGGAATGTAACACGCATTTTTAGATTTAAGTAGTTACTTTTATCAAAATGATATACTTACAGATTAT